>NW_028274818.1:63674242-63977272 GCF_037043125.1 Eumetopias jubatus | reverse complement strand
GGGCGAAGCCGTGGAGGTGGGGCGCCGGCGGCCGCGAACAGGGACGCCATTATCGGCCTCGCCCGGTGGAGCCGCTGCTCGCTTCTCCCGAGGAGGGGGGCGGTGGGGGAGGGGAAGGAGGGTGGGGACAAGAGGAGGGAGGGGGCGGGGCTCAGGCGTGGGCTGGGAGGCTGCGGGCGCCGGGGAGGGCGGCCTCCGCTGCAGGGCGCGTCAGTGGTCCCCTGCCCTGTGGGCCCTCTCCCCGCGGGGCAGACTCCATTGGAGGGCGGCCCACCCCGCCCGGCGCGCCAATGCGGGCCCGGGTCGCGGCGGGCGGCTCTTACCTGTGCCTTCCCTTTCTTTATCGTCCGCCATCTTGTTGCGGAGCCGTCGCCCGGGAGATGCCTGGCGTCACCCTAGGACGCGGCGTCCTTGCCCCTCCAGCCCCCGCGCGAGTCTGGCCTGGGGCACCGGCGGCTCCGAACCCCCAGGGCGGGGGCTGGGGAGCGGGGGAAGGCTCCGAGCGCGCGCCCGCCCCTCCCCCCAGACGCGTCCCCGTCCCCTCCCCCTCCCGGCCCACTCCGGCCTTGGGGGACGAGGGAGTGGCAGAGCCCCAGGCCTTGCCTTCCCTCCTGACCCGCGTGGGGACTCGCAGGCCCGGCGCCCTCCCCGCCCGTGGCTACGACGTGGCGCCGCGCGGGTTTTTCACTACGGACTTGAAAACGCGGCCGGAGAGCCGGGGTCGGACCTCGCGGCTGCCCCGGAGGCCGGGACGCCGGGCGGGCGCGGGGGGCACCCCAGCCGGCACCCCCGGGGCGGGCGGCGGCGGCGCGAGCTCGGGGCAGCCGAGCAAACACGGCGTCGTCAAGGCGGCAGTTGCTGACACAAACTGGAAGGTTCTCATGGCAACGGAGACGTGCCCGCCCGGCCGCCTCGACACCGACGTTAAATGTCCTAGCTCGTGAGGTTTGACGTGACCTCCAGCTAAGGTTACTACGGAGAAGTTGTACCTCCCGCGTTTCTGCAACTTGGCAGCTGTCGCAGGATGTTAGATTTTTGTCTCGGCTTAAGGATAAGCTCGTTCTACTAGAACGTTTTCTTTCTGAAATGATTTTTTGAATTTTGTGGTTCAAACGAATATAAGATTTTAAAGCTAATCTTGGATGATTTTTAAGTGCATTCGCGTGCTAGCTTAAAGGACGTTATGTGAAAATGTATGAACTGTTAACTAAATGTTGAAGCCTTCAGAGTACAAGGTACTAGTATGTGCTGATTTTCTTAACATACTTGTCATGCTCCTTTTATTCTGTTCCTGTAATCGCTCAGTAAGCCCGAAAGCAAACTGTTTTTAATTAAAATAACTATTTTTTCTATAGAATATACTCATTTGGTGCTATTACCCGCATTCTCTTTGAAATTGATGCGAAACTATTGAATCATCGCAAAATGGCTTCTGTTAGAGGATAGGTACTTACATAAAATGAATACGGTTGTTTACAGTAAATTCTGGACTTCCCAGAATACGGGAGAGTAATCATTAGCGTTCACATAATATTTAAATTTCGTAGTCATTATAGTCTAGTAGTTTGTTTTTAAAGACGCCCTCTTTGCATACAGATAATGAAGGGCTTTGAAATAAACGTAGGAAAACCTCAGCTCTGGGCTCAGGTTGACTTCTCACTCACTGTGCCTTGAGGCTGTTTGCAGTTTCCTTTTTCTGGAATGCCTCCCCCCCCCCCCCACTCCCGGCCCCAACATTCACCCTCCCACAGACACGCGTCTGCTCCCTCCCAGTTGTCAGTGACCTCCTTGAAGGTCACCTACTCCTTGAAACTTAAGCTTTCCGGATCAACCTCCTCCTCTGTGGTCCAGAACTCATATTCTAGAGCCTCTTCCATTGATTTGCAATGACTTTGTATATTTGTATTGTAAGCTCTTGAGGACAGGAAACACTTTGTCCCCATATCCCCAGTGCCTACAACAATTTTTCAGTTCTTGTGTCTGAAATAATAAAAATTAAACTGGAGTTAGTCTTGTCACTGACTTGAATTGATTATTTAAATTATTCCAAACCATATTAATCTCTACTTCTCTGAATTCCTACAGCAGATTTAAGACAATACTGTTTCTCTAAATTGGGATGAGTAAAACAGTGTATATTAATTAACCCCTCCCCTCCAGTTAGGTTTGAAGACAGAAGCCTGATCATATAAATCTTTTACGTGTATCCACAGTACCTTGCCTAATTTGGGACACGTATTAGGAGATTAATACATATTTTTCAATTAATTAGCTGATACACATAAAAGTGTATCATTATTCTGGAAAACTCCACAAAGTGAAAAAAAAGTGGGTATCCAAATGACAAAATAGAGGCCCACAATGCCAATGAGTAATTATCTGTGTTATGCTACCTGACCTGACTTTCCACTTTTCTTTGGTTGTGGAAAACTGACTTCTAATTATGTTACAATTTTAATTCTTTTAAAATATTAGCTTGTTTTGGACAACAGCAGACTAACCACAACCATTTTTTCCCTTTAGGATATATTTGTTTTTTAACTATGGCTTTGAGTAACTATGTAATACTGTATGCCACTCAAGCGGTCTTTCACTTATTCTCAGAGTCATTTTTCATGAGTTTTTCTGAAATTCCAAACTGGAAAATTATTTTTGGTCCCACTCAGACATTATACAATCTTAGGGCTAAATCAAACTACTAGCCTATTAAAAAAAAAAAAACAAGGGCATAGTTTTAGACAATGACATGCTTGATTATTGATAGTGGGGCCAGATGGATATGTACAGGTTATGTCCTTTTGCGTGTTTGAATTTATAGTGAGTTAAATCTGTTCACACAGGCGCCGGTTCCATGCCGGTGAGGGGACACAGATATTTCTTCTGAATACAATTGACTCAGTTACCTAAGATGTGGCTGAAATGGAAAGGATAAGTGGTGTGAGTAAGGCAAAATAAGTCAAAAAAATCTTTATACCACATCTACTTTCCTATTCTGGGGATAATTGAAACCTTGGATTAGGAATAATTAAAAAAAACAAAAACTCGATTTTCCTTGGGCATTGCCATGGACTGACATGATCCTAGGCAAGTCATTTATTTCATCTCTTTAAAACTCCATTAACTTGTGGCACCTGGGTGGTTCAGTCAGTTAAGCGGCTGACTCTTACTTTTGGCTCAGGTCATGAGTTTAGCGTCTTGGGATCCAGCCCCCAGTGGGGCTCTGTGCTCAGCGCGAGTCTGCTTGTTCCTCTCTCTGATCTCTCTCTCTCTCAAATAAATACAATCCTTTTAAAAAATAAAAAGTAAAATAAATAAAACGGTTAACTCAGGGGGCGCCTGGGTGGCTCAGTCAGTTAAGTGGTCTGCCTTTGGCCCAGGTCAGGATCTCAGGGTCCTGGGCTCCCTGCTTAGCAGGGAGTCTGCGTCTCCCTTTCCCTCGGCCCTCCCCCCTCACTGCTGGTCTCTCTCTCTCTTTCTGTCAAGTAAATAAAATCTTTAAAAACAAAACAAAAACTCTGTTAACTCAGAAAAATAGAAATGGCAATGTCCAAACTCCCTGGGAGTTTGGAGCACTTGCAAGGAAATCCACATTCTTTGAGATAAACCCCCACTTCCATGTAGGAAGGAGCCCTCAGAAGTCGAACTCCAACTTCTTTCCTGAGATTCAGCTTCTCCTGGGAGAGTTTGCTTTTCCAGTGCTTTCCTACACAACAGGAGGTGGTCTGATTCCAGGCCTCACACCCTTCACTACGAGAATCTGCTCCCTGCGTGACATATGTAGTCTACATGATAGAGCTTGGCGTCTTCAGTGTGCTGCCCCTTCCTGGTTTCCACCTTCCCATTTTTAAACCTCAAGCAGGAGTGGCTTTAAGCATATCTCGACTCCTTGAGCTCTAGACCCAGGAAATGATAGAAAGGCAGTTGCTTCCCTGGTTTGTCTAATTCCAGTTTCCTAAAGAAAGTTACAACACCTCCCTAGATGATTAACATCAAGAAGGTCCAGCCCTGGGGCGCCTGGCTGGCTCAGTTGGTAGAGCACGCAACTCTTGATCTTGAGGTGGTGAGTTTGAGCCCCGCACTGGCTGTAGAGATTACTTAATAAAATCATAAAAAAAAAAAAGTCCAGCCCTTCAAGATACTATCCCTACCTATAGGTGAGTAGCCTTACCCTGGGATCTCAAAACGAAAACCTCATCAGAATACAACAGAATAACGGTTTGGTTTCATTACAGTCATAGCAATAAAAATAACTCTTCTAATTACTTTGTATACATTATCTCTTAATCCTTATGAGGCTGGGCGCCTGGGTGGCTCAGATGGTTAAGCGTCTGCCTTCGGCTCAGGTCATGATCCCAGAGTCCTGGGATCGGGTCCTGCATCGGGCTCCCTGCTCCTTGGGAGCCTGCTTCTCCCTCTGCCCCTCTCTCTCTCTCTCTGTCTCTCATGAATAAATAAATAAAATCTTTAAAAGAAAAATCCTTATGAGGCTGTTACTGGTATCCCTGTTTTACAGATGAAAAAGCTACATCTTCCCATTAATGGCCTGCTGAAAGGTCTCAGTCAACAAGAGAGCTGCCTAGGAATCTAGTTCTGATTCCAGAGCCCCTGTGCTATACCGCTTCTTAATATATCATTGTTATATCCTGTTTAGTAACCTGAATATTTAGAGAAGGGCAACAGTCCTGGGCAGAATTAGTCACCTTCTTCCCCACTTTTTTTTTAGCACTGCAAAACATCAACCAAAGCAATGGACAGACTCTTAGGGACACTTGAGGGAACCAGATAATGCCATACACATTGTCCCCATCTGGACAAAGACTTGAGGTCCTAGCTTTCCGATGGCAGAAGAGGAGGCAAAACTCACTCTTTCTGAGAATGACCCCCATGACCCAGTGGTCTGCTCATCTTCTCGTCCCTCCCCACTTCCCTGCAGACTGAGATTTCAGGCCTCTGGAGAAGGAGGGAGAATTGTGTTACATTCTTGGCCCCGGACAAGAGCATTTTCAGAGCCAGAGATCCTCTGGGCTTTTCAGGGAGACCCAGAGCAGGAAGCCAGGACTGCAGCACTTGCGGGTATCTTGAAAATAAATGTTACGTGAAACCACAGCTCTTACAGCATTTAGAAAAATCACACTCCTGGACCTATGTTTCTCAAAAGCACATGTTTCTTTCTGTTTCATTTCAAAACACACATTGACACGGCAAGTCACTGTTTAATTCATTACTTAAACATTTCCTGTCCTAAGCGGCACTTTTCAGGGACCCTTAGCGCTAAGCAAATTTTGGTGAGTCTCTGTTTTCTTCTCCATTGAAAAATAAGACCGGAGAGTTGAAGGGTGGTGGAGCTGACCCAGAGAGTCAGTAAATGTTTATGACTGCTCACATAAACTCTTACCCCCGAAAAGTGTGAAACATAGAGAAATAGCGTAGAATGATGCCGGTAATTGACTTGGGAATGATTTTTTAGTTCCAGCTCCAAAAAATAAATCTTGGAAAATTAAGTTTCACTGATGTCAACATTTACATAAGGAGATAATGCAGTGTAGAAGAATCAAGCTAATAGATTAAACAGACCCAGGATTGAATTGAACTACCCATTAGCTATTTGACTTTGGACATGTTATTTCTCCTCTGGAAACTGTTTCCCCACCTGCGGTTATGTGGACATATGGAGACGATTGACCAGTGGGACATGAAGCCACCTCTACAGCTCCCTTAACTTCTGGCCTGATTTTATTTCTTTGGACTATGGCCAGCTGAGTCTTCAATGGCTCCCGGGCCAGTAGAGATACTATTTGGTGCACTTACAGTGTTCTAGGAACTTCGCTGCGCAGTTTACGCGGACCATCCAGCTTACTCATCACAATACCCCTGTAAGAAGGTGACTAGTATGATACCCATATTAAAGATGAGGAAACCCAGAGTGAAGATCCCCAAATTGCTTCTCTAAAAGGAAAAGTCACTTTTCTACTGTTGTGCCCCAAAGTCTCTCCTGATTTTCCTGGATTTTTCATTTCCTCCCTCCGCCAGGTCCCAGGGACTGGCCTGCTTTCCCTGCTCTTGAAGGAGGCGTTGTCTGCCAATGAGGCGAGGGGAAGGGGGCTGGAGCATTCCTATCTCTCTGGCACCACCATCCTTGCTACCCTTAAATACAATCGTGGAAACTTTTTTTTTTTTTTAATTTCAAGGGTTTCACTGCTGACCTATGAGGAAAGAGAGGGATATATGCATCCTGGAATCCTAGCAATTTTTTAAAGACATGGTTCCTGATTAGTAAAGCTCTCTACTCTGAGTCTCTAAGATGGTAAAAGGGTGTGCCTGGCCCATGTGGCTCTTTTCCTTCACCCTATCGTTTCAATGCTACCACTACCATGATTAATTTTCCTTCCCAGAGTTTACGCAGATTAACGCCAGTCCATGTGGCTCTTACAGGACAAAAGAAAAATAGCCTAAGGGATAAATAAATAGTTCTAGATGTAGGTATATATGGATTTCTTTTTTTTTAAGATGTTATTTATTTATTTGACAGAGAGAGACACAGAGAGAGAGGGAACACAAGCAGGGGGAGTGGGAGAGGGAAAGCAGGCTTCCCATGGAGCAAGGAGCCTGATGCGGGGCTCGATCCCAAAACCCTGGGATCATGACCTGAGCCGAAGGCAGACGCTTAACCAACTGAGCCCCCCAGGCGCCCCCGTATGGATTTCTTAATTGCTGTATATAGTACTATTTTTTTGTATTATAGACAATTCCAATGCCATTTGTAGCCTTAGAATTGAGAAGAAATTGGCTCCATGCTATCCCTCACCTTGCCTGCATAGGCCTGGCCTATGATTAGGACCACTTACTAAAATGCCTGCAAATAACAATCAGTTGAGACTCAACATTCTTATGAATTGGAAGCTAACTGCTTCTACATTTCCACCTTCTCTAGTAACTCCCCCAGAACAGGGATCTGCAACCCCACCCCCAACAGACACTATCATAAGCAAACAATACAAACCTACAAAGATGAAAAAGCCTCTTGCATTTTTTTTAAGATTTTATGTATTTATTTGACAGAGAGAGACACAGCGAGAGAGGGAACACAAGCAGGGGGAGTGGGAGAGGGAGAAGCAGACTCCCCACTGAGCAGGGAGCCTGATGCGGGACTCAATCCCAGGACCTGGGATCATGACCTGAGCCAAAGGCAGACACTTAATGACTGAGCCACCCAGGCGCCCCTCTTCTTGGGTTTTGCTGAGTTTTTCTTCATACTCTTCTTTTTTCAGGTCAGCTATAGTTTCAAGAAGGTAAGGGAAGGTGTGAGACTTGAGAGTGAGTGGCGGCAGCTGGAGAGAGGTTAGAAAGGGAGTTATTTTTAGGAAGGCTTGGGTGGGAAGGGAAAGTCTATCTCACACGAGAGAGGGGGGCAGGTGCAGCCTGCACCAGGGGAGGGCTGGCTACCTGGAAAAGGGTTGACTACTTCTCTAGTCCCACTTACTTCACATACTCCTAATCCTTCTCCATCAAGCCATAAAAGGAAGTCAGCTCAAATGCCTGGGAGGGCAGGGGGATATAGCCAGAGGGCGCCATCTTGTTCAAGTTACCCTCCCTCTCCAGTCTTCAGGAGGAAGATTCACTCACTATAGAAAACATGAAGTGCCTACTGTGTCTGCAGGACAGTCTATTAGGTATGACATGGATTTCACTAACGTGATAACTGATACCTGCTCTCTGTTTGCTGAGATACCTTTTGAGCTGGTAGTTTTAAGCTAGCGGTTTTTTGTTTGGGTTTTGGTTTGAGTTTGGGTTTTTTTTTTTTAAGATTTATTTATTTATTTTGAGAGAGTGAGAATGAGAGAGAGAGAGAGAGTACATGAGAGGGGGGAGGGTTAGAGGGAGAAGCAGGCTCCTCGCTGAGCAGGGAGCCCGATGCAGGAGTCAATCCCAGGACCCCAGGATCATGACCTGAGCCGAAGGCAGTTGCTTAAGCGACTGAGCCACCCAGGCGCCCTGGGTTTTTTTTTTAAAGATTTATTTATTTGAGAGACATGAGTGGGGGGAAGGGGCAGAGGGAGAGGGAAAGCCGACTCCCCACTGAGTGGGGAGCCCGACGCAGGACTCCATCCCAGGACCCCGACATCATGACCTGAGCCAAAGTCAGACACTTAACCGACTGAGCCACCCAGGTGCCCCATGGTTTGGGGGTGGGGTTTTTTTTTTTTTGGTCCCAAATTTATTATTGACCCCCAAAACTGAACTCTTCACCCACCACAGCTACTTTCTCCTTCAAATGATGTATAGTGCATACTATACCCTTACCGTGGCCATAGTGGTTTATATCTATAATGTGTGATCAATTCTCAGTTAGCCAGAACACCAAAGAAGTATGTCATTGGGGGGAGGGGAAAAATTGGATTTTTTTGGATTAGACTAATGGTGTCCTTCTCCAGGAGGTAAGAGGTGAGTTAAACCTCCACGTGAAGAACAGGAGATTGTGAATTTAATTTGACAAAATCTATTCACTAGATTGTTTTACTTCAGTGCCTCGAATGGGTCTTAAGGCCTTTGAATTCATTGACCTTTAACTGAGTAGAATATTAACTAGAAACTTAATACTGATTATAGCTATCTCATAGAGGAGAGGGCTATGTATTATATTTGTTCTAATCATACAACAATGTGCAAAAAAAACAAAACCAAGAATATAATAAATACTTTTAAAATTAATGCCCACAAACATAAAACCCTTCCTGAATCTTAAATAACTATGTCTGCACAGGATGAAGGCTTATGTCTATCTCTTTTTAATGCCCCTCTCTTCAACATGTGAGTGCTCAAAAACTGTGACCCTTTCTTTATGTTAATTATTTTAAAAAATGATCACTTTAACAATGAACAGCATAATGAGAGGGCCCTGAATTTTCATTCTCTTTTTCTCTGATGCTATTCAGGAATATCTACTGATGGAATTGCTGTGGAATATTTATCAGACCTCTTGGCCTCCGTGTCTTTAAAATGGGTATTACATCTTTACCACTTGATTACATGTATGCTTTGAAATCTTAGGATGGTAATTATTATCTTTTCCATGAAGTATCACTTACCTACTAACAACACAAATAGAGTTTGAGGATCAAACATGTTAAATAGGATCAGGATATTGATAACGTTAAAAGCAAATTTCATATCCAATCCAGGGTCTACACACTGTTTCACTCTTGTCTGTCCAGCCTTGAGCTATCCTGGCAATTAATGCTTCTTCATGGTCCATAACAATACCCAACATTAAAGTGAAGTGGACAAGAATAGTATCAGTTAGATATAATCCCAGTTTTATTTTTTTAATGAATCTTTATTTTTATATTATTATTATTTATTTTATTTTATTTTTTTAGAGAGAGAGAGAGAGAGTGAGGGGGGTGGGAGGGGCAGACGAAAAGGGAGAGAGAGAATCTTGAGCAGGCTTCACACCCAGTGTGAGCCCAATGTGGGGCTTGATCTCACGACCCTGAGATCATGACATGAGCTGAAATCAAGAGTCAATTGCAACCAACTGAGCCACCCAGGTGTCCTATATAATCCCAGTTTTATTTTTTTTAAAGATTTTTATTTATTTATTTGTCAGAGAGAGAGAGAGAGAGAGAGCACAAGCAGGGGGAGCAGGAGAGGGAGAGGGAGAAGCAGGCTCCTCACTGACCAAGGAACCCCATGTGGGACTTGATCCCAGGACCCTGGTATCATGACCTGAGCCGAAGGCAGACACTTAACGACTGAACCACCCAGGCATCCCATAATCCCAGTTTTAAATACGACTAAGCCTTGGGACACCTGGGTGGCTCAGTCAGTTAAGTATCTGACTTCGGCTCAGGTCATGATCTCAGGGTCCTGGGATGGAGCCCCAAGTCATGATGGGCTCCCCACTCAGCGGGGAATCTGCTTGTCCCTCTCCCTCTGCTCCTCCCCCTGCTTGTGCTGTCTCTCAAATAAATAAATAAAATCTTTTTTATTTTTTATTTTTTTGAAGATTTTATTTATTTGTCAGAGAGAGAGAGAGTAAGCACAAGCAGGGGGAATGGCAGGCAGAGGGAGAAGCAGACTCCCCACCAAGCAGGGAGCCCGATGTGGGGCTGGACCCCGGGATCCTGAGATCATGACCTGACCCGAAGGCAGATGCTTAACTGACTGAGCCACCCAGGTGCCCCTAAATAAAATCTTTTTTAAAAAAAGAGGATTAAGCCTCAATAGCATTCTTTGTTTGTCTGAATTTATTAATAGACTTTATTTTTAAAAGCAAAAGAATTAAGCGAAGTTCCCATAGACCTCTTTTCGGTTCCCCCACCATTTCCCCAACATTAAAATTTTATATTAATGTAATCCTATTCTTTTTATTTTATTATATTTTTAAAATTGGAGACGGTTATTTCTTTGGCGAAAAGTATTGGTGATTTTAAGCAGTTGGACATATTAGCTACTGACAGAAGAAGTACTTTCGTGCCATTTATACCCAGACTAAGATTAGTTTATTTGGTGGAAATTCCCATATTTAAATAGCTAATCAGCTAGCTGGGGGCACAATTTGCAACCAAACATGACAAAGAAAGCACTAAACTTGCAATATTAAACTACAGACCAAGATTCTGCTCTTAACTGTCCCCTTGACGGGTGGCTTTGGCCCAATCTCCTAACCTCCACGGAACTCTGGGTTGGATTAGAAAAGCCAAAAGAGGTCTTTCAAGTTCAAAATTTCATTCATTTATTAATCCCCTGTTGCCCAAATGAGTGGCAGACTATGTCAGGTGGCTCACAATTTTTTTAAATTTACATAGCTGGGTTTTTTAAATAATGGACTTAAAAATCTAGTACCTCAAACCCATGATTTCAATAAAAATTATTCAACTGATGTCAAATTAGAGAAAACATTACCTAATTGTACAAGTAACATGGATATGACAGAAACCAGAAGTGAAGAATAACTGAATAGAGTTTGGGAACACCGGATTAATCAATGAACTAATCCATTCAAGAAACTGTGTCGAACTCGACCTTGTCCCTGAGCTCTTCTTTTTAATCTGCATTATCTATATAATCTGGCTCCGTTAATGAACAGGTACCTCAGAACCGACAGGGGGGAAAACAGTACAATAAGAAAGGTACTAGAAAAAAGAAAGGCCCAAGGGTGAGGGAGCACAGAGCGGAGCGATTAAATCTAATTCCAAAACACCTTCAATATTTCTGGAAATTAGACAAAGTCTATAGGGCCAACTTGTGAATAGAGAGAAGGACTGATTAAACCTATCCCAAAGTTTTTCAGGCCATAATCATTTCCTCGTCTTATAGGGCATGTAACTTGATGTACTCACTGTGAAGCTATCCTAGGGTTTTAGTTCATTCATAGCTTTCTCAAGTCAAATGCTGTCATGGCTCTCTCTGGAGGCAGCCCCATCCCCATGGCACCAACCCCACTGGACTTCTCTTTGGGAGGAGAGAAGACATTTGACTCATTTTTACATGAAGTTTTTAAGTATCCAAAGCCTGTGGCTCTTTCTTTAATCCACATGCTGAACATCTAAGTCCAAAAAGAGTAATGCATCTTATTTGTCTTCATGACCCGTATACCTTTTTGCCCAATGCCTGAAACAAATACTTGCTGGACCAAAAATGTAGGTAAGTTATGAATGAACTGTGATCCACTTCTGCTAAATGCACACTTAAGGTACCAGTCATTCAAAATGTTGTCATGTTTCCCTTTTTTTTTAGATTTTCCCTGTCCTATGCCTATGTGTCATAAGGCGAAGAATTTAGAGCATGTCTGCTTTCTCCGCTAGGAGTCCCAGGCTAGTGCTGTAGACCTCAGCTCTTTCAGAGAGGCGACAGAAGGCACCTCCCTCGAACAACTGTTTCTGTCATGTGCAAGCTTGCCATTGAAGATATCTGCCATTCCACGTAATATCCTGTATTCCAAGTTTCAGTGAATGATCTGCTTTTTAAGGGGCACCTGAGTGGCTCAGTCCATTGAGAACCTGCCTCTCGATTCCAGCTCAGGTCCTGATCTCATGGCCGGGCTCCCTGCTCATTGTGGAGCCTCCTTGAGATTCTCCCTCTCCCTCTGTCCCTCCCCCTGTTCTCGCTCTCTCTCCCTCTCAAATAAATAATTAAAAAAATAACAATAATCTCCTCTTTAAGTTTGGGTTGCATTCCTTGATGAATGCCTATTGTTTCTTTGCCAAAAAAGCAAAATCTTTTTTTTTCCTTTAGCTCTTGGGAAAAATCAGTCCTTGATTGTAGTAATCAGCTTATCCCAGGTACTTAATGATATCTAGCCCCTCTGTTACTTTTATAAAATAATAACTAATATTTAGAGTCCTATGTGCTAGGCCCAAAACTACACTTTTAACCCTCACACACAACCCTACAAGGTATATACTACGATCATTCCCTCTTGACATTCTAAGAAACAGTGGCCTGGAGAATTTTGTTTGGAGAATATTTTGTTTCATGTTTTACAAATAAACCTCTCTCAGACTTTTTTTAAGGCAAAGGGTTATTGTTCCTTAATTAATAAAGCAATATAATGGTGAGTCCTTCTGTAAGTTTTTTAATCCTTTATATGGTACCCCAAGATTTCAGTTCTCAAATGTATCTTTATATCTGTATTTTTATGGGAAGATTTGCTTGATGTGATGTTCTATTTCAAGTTAATACACACCCATCTGTCATTCTCTTCTTGCTGTTCATGGAGTTTTGTGAATTAGGGACACACGTTTCATGGCTTCCTCCCTAAAGAATCACACACACAGCTGGGACACCCTGGCAACCGCAAGAAAGCAAATGGTGTGCTCGAAACAACATCTTTAAAGTAGGGGACCAAAGCAGAACCGAAGCTCCGGCCTTCTGAAAGCCATTGTGCTTCTGGGGAAGGAGTCCTTGGCACAGAAATTGGAGTTTTTATCTGACTTACCAGCTCCCAGGGTTTCAAATGATAGCTACAGAGCAGGAACCCAACTTTCTAAGTCTGCCACTGTGAATTTGCTGGACACAGAGGGAATAGTTCTGAATGTGGCTTCTGTGCCCCATCCTTTCTAGTTACCTACCAGCCTCGCCATGCAAGACAGGAAATATCCTCTCTCCTCCACTTGAAGATCTTAAGGAAAGGCATGCGGTTGTAGTGTATCTGGGATGTGTTAATCAGTACCAAAGCCTCGAAATGAACGGGTTTGCAAATGATGCCATTGCAGATAAATAAGGAGGGATAGGTCCTCTTCATTTATTTGCATATGTATATATATATATATACATGAATGCGTGCGCATATATGTATTTTCTGCTGCAGAGAAGGGCTAGACCGAATTTGAAATGGAGGTGGATAATTGCGTACAAATGCATAATCGGTTTTTGCCTGCTATTCTTTTTCTGTTGCAACCAGTGTCACTGCATTCGGTGACTTGGTATTAGATTGAATTTCTGCTCCTGCTATGTTTAGAATCTATTTTTAACTTGGCCAACTGATTTACTATGGAGCCATGTGAGTGTTGCTATTTTTAAATATATAATAGTTGTCCCTGCAACCCATTTAAAGCCCCAGAGAAGACCATTGTATGCCTACCCCACTGCACCATACATGTTCTAGGATGTAAGATAATGATTTAAAAAAAAAATTTTTTTTACTGAGTTCCTGCCGAATGAGAGGCAACAGGCTGCCTGCTTTCAAATGTTTTCTTATTTGATGCTCAAAAAAAAAAAAAAAATCCTGTGTTGCTAAAGACTGCTTGCCTTCCCAAGCACATTGTAACTCGACATGTAATTGTAAAGCGATGCACTAAGTGGAATGAGCACGGGCATTGATGCCAGGTGATCCTGAGTTCAAATCCTGTCTTTGTCGCTTGTTAGCTCTGTGAACTTGATCAAATTCCCCAGCCTGAGTCTCAGCCTTTTCATTTGCCAAACGGGAAAATAGCCCAGTAGTTGTGAAGAAACACTGGGCTGGTGTAGTATATCAGCCACTTCGACAGCGTCTGGCACCAAACAGCAACCCCGTGAAAGGTGGGCATTGTTACTTTTTATTATTCTGAGTTCCTTCTCGTCCTAGAAGAGAAAAGGTCAAAGAGCTGGGGAGACACATCAGTTCAATGCTCACTACCCGGCCTCTGGAGCCCTTTGGCTAGGCAGTCTCGATCTGAGGGGCTGGAAGTTGCTGCGATCACCCCATTCAGCTTTGGAACAACCGCCAGACCTTTCGGTTGGGGCCTTTTGCCCCTGGGAGTCCTCACACAGCTGCTGGGACCTCGCAAGTGAGTCCTGGTAATTGTTTAACAGAATATTAGCTTTGAGCGGGTGTGTCTCGGCCTGCTTGGTCTCCATACAGCTCAGAAAGAAGCAGCAACATACACATACACGGACAGGGGAGATCCTGGCCTCCTGTGTCTACACCCCACTGGGTCTGGGTTAGAAACACTCGGTTTTCAGAATTGAGATTTCAGAATCCCCGTCATGGCGTCTGGGAGACCGACTGGACGCTTTCGGGGTCAAGGGCCAGTGGAGCTTTGCTAAGTGGTCTGAGGTCACACCCCATGACTTTGAAACAGCCTTGGTTTGCCTAGTCCTGCTCCGGGAACTCCTTAAGAGAGCCTCCTCTACTGTCTGCGACTGGACTGTCCTGTTAGGAGGCACTGATACAGCTCCCCCAGTTTGGGGTAGGCGTCAGGAGTCGTGGGCTGCTGAGTTTGGTGAGGAAGGAGGCGTTTGTAGGGCCTCCCGTTCTGCCAGGAATTTCGCAAGGGCGGTAGTACCGTTGCACCAGGTAAATTAAGAGGAAGATTCCCGGCCCCGCCCCCTCCCCCCCCCCCCCCCCCCGCCCCGTGTTTGCTGAGCATGAAATCTCTTGTAGTTTGAAAGCAGACTCTTTGGGGGCGCCTGGCCGGCTCAGTCAGTGGAGCGTGTGGCTCTTGATCTCGGGGTGGTGAGTTCAAGCCCCATGCTGGGTGTAGGGATTACTTAAAAATGAAGTCTTAAAAAAAAAAGAAAAGAAAAACAGACTCTTTTATATGACTACTTCAAGAGACAACTCATTTTCTTCGGGCTATCTGAACTAACTGGAAAGAATTATGAGTCCTCTCGCACTAAATATCCACTGATGATCAACGTCTTCTGCGCAATATACTTAAAAGAAATATTTGTGGAATGTAATTTTGATTGTCTGGTTCTAGTGCTTTGCAGGTCTTAACGGACTTTCTCAAGCAGTTCTATCCTCAGGTCCTTATCCACTTCTGCAGCGCAAGGATATCAGTTTTCATTTTTCTGGCATTTGCCAAATTACCTAACACAGGTCTCTGTCATAATGTCTGCTTCACAACAGTTGCTGTGACAAGGGACATTTCCATGATGCTGGCTCACACCTAAAGACAGAAACATTTTCTTTTTTTCTTTTTTAAGGTTTTATTTATTTATTTTTCAGAGAGAGAGAGTGCGAGTGAGAGCACAAGCAGGGGGAGGGGCACAGGCAGAGGGAGATGCAGACTCCCCCGCTGAGCAGGGAGCCGGGACTCGGTCTCAGGACCCTGGGATCATGACCTGAGCTGAAGGCAGATGCATAACCCACTGAGCCACCCAGGCGTCCCAAGACAGAAACACTTTCTAAGCAAGTATTTTTGCATAAAATTTCACAGACTGAAGGGCTCTCATTTTGTGATATAAAACTTTGTGAGTCATCCTTGGAGATGGTGGATTTTGGGTTTTTTTAGGATTGCATTTTTAAGTAATCTCTACACCCAGCCTGGGGCCCAAACTCACAACCCTGAGATGGAGAGTCGCTCCCTCCACTGACTGAGCGGCCCAGGGCCCTGGGGATGGTTGATATTTTTAATGTCTCCCTCTTGTGCACAATTTTCTTTGGAACACTCTTGTTTTATTTGCCTTAAACAGGCAGTCAGGATTCATGTAAATTGTTGATTGTTCATAGAATACAATCTTGTCAACAAAAATCAAATATAAAACCACAAAAATGTCTTCTATATAAAAGTTATACGGTGGCCCAAAATATTTTGAAAAACTAGATTTTGATACCTCAACATCTAAATTGAGTTTACTATCCTGTTCATTATATTTTTTAGGCATCCGTGTTTTAAAAGTCGATGTGCTCAGTAAAGTTTTTGCAATGGGTCAGGCATCTTTTTAGAAACAACTTACTGTTAATTGGAATGGCTGGGAGGCAGTGTTTAGAAGTTGTTATAAAATAAATCTATTTTAATGTGGTTCATGTAACTGGTTTAACTCATATATATTATCAGACTTTAATGGGACTTTTCAGGGACTTTGGTTTCTTTGTTATCGAAGCTTTGAGATTTTATAAAAAGAAGCTTTCAATGAAAAGGATAGTGTTATTTAAGATTCTTTTTCCACTCCTTAGAAAGGATTAACTATTTTTTGAATCAGTAATATATGCATGGGGCACAAAATTCAAAAGGTACAAAGGCTGTATAGTGAAAGGAAAGTCTCCCTCCCTGTCTTCCACCCGCCTAAAATCTCTCTCTAGATATAGTTACCAGGTTTTTTGTGTTTGTCTACTTTTTAAAAACCACACACAAATATTTATATTATTTAATTAATGTCTTGTTACCTTCCTTTTAGAATAACCAGGAAACCAGGAAAATGTCATAGTGTATAATCCTTCCAAAATTCTACACAAAGTCTTTATTTTACATGTGAAGCCCAGAGAAAATAAAATTTGCTTATTTTCTTTGAGCCTGGGGAAAGTCTTCTATTGCAGAGGAATATAATGACAGTGAAGTAAACCCTGCCACAGACGATGAGAGAAAGAACCAAATGACTATATTGTATATTTTAACTAAGTAGAAAATGAGTTCATTCAAGCTAAAGATCACAATAAAATATTTTTAAATTATTTGATAATTTAAGTTTTGTATATACTGCTTCATTCTCTGATTTACAAATCCCTGAACCAAAGCTTTCCATGAATTTATATAGGATTTGAAAAAAGTCCAATTTCCCCTCACTGGAAATCCTTCTCTTCCTATGATTTTTTTTTTTTAGATGCCACTTTCAAAAAAATACATTATATTTAAATACATTATGTCTGGGGCGGCTGGCTGGCTCAGTCAGCTAAGCATCTGCCTTTGGCTCAGGTCGTGATCCTGGGATCCTGGGATCAAGCCCTGCATCAGGCTCCCTGCTCCGTGGGGAGTCTGCTTCTTTCTCTCCCTTTGGCCCTCCCCCCACTAATGCTCTCTCTCTCTCTCTCAAATAAATAAAATCTTTTAAAAATAAATAAATAAATACGTTATGTCTAATCCTCATAACAACCTTGTGAGGCTGGCTTTGTTGCTCTTTGTGGAGATGGGGAAGCCAAGGCTCTAAGACTTGCCACTGGTTCATAGTATTGAGTGCAGACCTGGGGCGCACAGCTTGCTCTGATGACCCAAGTCACTGCCCACAATGTCGTTTGAAACACAGAATCTCCCAGTCTGGAAGAAGGGCGCATTGCTTGGCAGTGTGGATCTCATTTCATTAAGGTATGTGCCAGAAACCTGAAGACACATTTGTAAACAAATTATGGTCAGGGAAACTCTGTGAAAATAGATTTAGGTAAAGTGCGAATGGATAAAATGGCCGAAACCTTCAAAGAGTGGATTAGCAGCCAACGTATTATTCTTGGGAGTAGGTACTATAGGGTTCTGGCCTTGGCCTTGTTCTGATCAACATTTCATTAATGGTTGGGACCAGAGCAGGGACTGTAATATGATAGGATATGTAAACCTATTGAATAAATGAATGAATGAATATTTGTACTGTGTTAGCTGTCACAAAGTTTCAAGTCACAAGAATCATATCAAACAGGTAATTTAAGATTAAAATATAATAGGCAAATGTGAGAGGTCAGGGCTAAAACAATAAAATTTAATAGGGATAAATGTTAAATTCTAAACTTAAACTTCCATAATCAGTTTCACAATGAGAAGAATTTTGCATGAGAAGACATGGGCATTGAGCTTTGAAATGTGGAGGGAAGGAAGGAAGGAAGATTGGTTTGTACTTTCATGGATAAAAACCTCAAAATGAGGGCACCTGGGTGGCTCAGTCAGTTAAGCATCCGACTCAGGTCAGGATCTCAGGATCGTGAGATTGAGCCCCACATCAGGCTCACGTGGAGTCTGCTTGAGATTTTCTCTCCCTCTCCCTCTGCCCCTCCCCCAGCCTGCTCGTGCGCGCTCTCTCTCTAAAGTAAAATAAACAAATAAAATCTTTTAAAAAAACCCTCAAGATGAGGCTGATAATATGATTCAGCTACTGAATGAAATTAATGGACAATTAGGGAACAACATAAGGGAGGGTATTTCTTGGGTTTGCTCTAAAATAGATTCCGTCAGGAATATGTTTCAAACTCTGGGTCCCTCATATTAACAGGAACAATAGGGACCTAAAAAGAATCCATAGGAAAGCAACAAGGGTGCTGAGCAGAATTAAGTCTGTGACACATGAAGAATAGTGATGGAACCAGGGATTTTAGTCCAGAGACCAATAATTTGGGGAAGCATGACGGCTAGCTTCGAGAATTTGAATGGTGTATGGGAAAGAAATCATATTTGCAGCCTACTCCTGGACCAGAAAGTCACAGTTGGAAGAATCTACCTCCACCTGTCCTTCTGCAGCTTGAATCACATATGATCTCTTATACACATATCTGAATGAGAACAAAACACAGAGTTATTGATCTGGAACATAAACTCGTGGTTTTCAGGGTGCGGACTCAAGACCAGTGGCACCAAATTTACCTGGGATCCTGTCAGAAATATAAAGCCTTTGGACCCCTTCCCAGATCTACAGAATCAGAAACTGTGGAGGTATGGCCCAGCATTCTGTGGTTCAATAAGTCATCCAGGTGATTCTGATGCATGCTTAAACATGACGACCATTACAGATCATCAGATGTAGGTGTTTGGCCTAAAATCTCGAATGCTGTTAGGTTTGAAAACCTTCCTTCTCCTCAGTGATTCCAATTCACCTATCTTTTGAACAGATCCAACCATTCATCAAATCCATTCTGTGTAATAGATACTTGTCAGTTTTTTGGCTACACAGTTTCCAATGAGAATTGATCTCCCATTTTATGAGTAGTAGGGGGAGACCCAGTGTTCCACTATGTATGCCAAAGTGTCCAGATGCTCCCTCTTCCAACCCTCTGGAAGTAGGGAGTGGACGTGTGAGCCAGGATGACAAATTCGTTGCCCCCCTGCCCAGAACTCTGGATCTTGAGCATGTGACACAAAGGTCAAGAGACTGTTATGAACCTCCATTGAGCAAGGTCTAGGGACAGTAGGTGGCAGGAATGCCTGATGCCCATCCAAGAGGTTCCTATGGGATGACCTTGGTTGCGGGTGCTTTTGCCTCACTTCCTGAGATTTGTGTCCTTTTTCTGAACCTGGTTCTATAGTATGGATTCCATAGTGCATCTTATATCCTTTGAATACAGTACTTTTAATGAGTTAGGCAGAGTTCATTTCTGTGGCTTCCAACCAAGAACCAGAAGGATATATACCTGCTCATTCCCTGCCCATCCCGTATTCCATGAGGCCCTTGGAGTGTGTTCTCTGCTTTAGACAATGACAAAACTAGGTAATCACTGCTGGCCAATGTTAGCAAGGAGCAGGAAAAAATGGTTGAAGCCAGTGGCTAGACTTTGGGGTTCTTATGCCCCATGACACTGTGTCTTCAGTAGAGATCTCCAGTGTTTCCTGGAATAATCCAACATTGCTTGATTTTATAGGAAATTTTATTAAATTACCAGTGGCTATACCACCGAGATATGAAATATTCTCACCAAAGAAATTGAACCTGACTCTAATCAAGCTTCTAGAGCTAGCTTTCATTTACAGGAAATGGGAGAAAGGAGCAGGAGAGACAATGGAACAGTGAGTTAAACGGCACTAGAAGGAAAATCCAACCTGTGGGATATTGTACCAGACAACGAGACCAGTGTCTTCCTTAAGTCAATGGCATTGAGAAAAGAGGTATGGAGGAGGGAAGATCACCTTACACCCAAAGAAACCAAAGAGATGCAACCACCAAATGTAATATGTACATCTTCTTTGGATTTTGATTCCAACAAACCAATTGTGACATATGAAGAAGAGTACACTTACAGTCAAAATATGAAAAGAAAACAGTTGCTCCCAAGCCCATTATCTACATGGTGCCATAAAGCACATCGTTGATTTTCCATAAATGTGAAATAAGATGATTTGCATGTAATCATAAAAAAATACCCTGTGGGATAGAACACATTAGAGGTTAAGACTTGTGAGATCTAATTATGGTTATTGTTCTGTGACCCTGAACAAATTACATAATACACTGAGCTGTAAATGGGAAGAACCTTATGAAATGGCTATTTGAAGTCCCTCATAAAAGCTCTGGTAAAGAGCATGATGATCATGAGTGCTATGGAGCTGCCACGTTAGAGGAATGGTCCAGGGGTGCCTTACACAGCCTCTGAGATGGTCCTCGATGATCTCCTCCGCCTCTTAGTCACATCCTGGTAATCTCCCCTCCCTTTCAGTGTGATGTCCCTTCAGAGATTTCGGTTATTAAAAAAGATGACAAATGCATAATGAATGGGGGAGGGGGGCATCAGCCTGTCTTCCTACTTAGGGGCAGATTTTACCTAAAAACAATCTCAGATCATGACCATGAATTGATGATTCTGTATCTCTCTGCTGCTGGAATAGAAGGTAACGTTCATGGAAGAATATGTATCTGAATGAACCATAGGTGCATCAAGAAAGAAAGAGGGCCAGAAGTACATCTCTTTTTAAAAAAAATTTTACTGGGCGCCTGGGTGGTTCAGCTGGTTAAGCGACTGCCTTCGGCTCAGGTCATAATCCCGGAGTCCTGGGATTGAGTCCCACATCGGGCTCCCTGCTCAGCAGGGAGTCTGCTTCTCCCTCTGACCCTCTTCCCTCTCGTGCTCTCTCTCTCTCATTCGCTCTCTCTCTCAAATAAATAAAATCTTTTAAAAAAATAAAAATAAAAAAATAAAAAAAATTTACCATCTTAACCATTTTTAAGCGTATACTTCAGTAGTATTAAGTATGTTCCCATTGTTGTGCAACAGATCTCCAGAACTTTGCATCTTGTAGAAGTGAAACTCTATATCCATTAAACAACTGGTCGTCTCCCCCTCCCCCGACCCCATCTCCCTCCAGCCCCTGGTAACCACTGTTCTACTTTCTGTTTCTATGAATTTGACTACCGTAGATATCTCAAACAAGTGGAGTCATATAGCATGCGTCATTCTGTGCCTGGCTTATTTCACTTAGCAGAACGTTCTCAAAGTTCAGGATTTCCCTCCTTTTTAAGGCCAAATAATATCCCATTGTATGTATATGCTCCATTTTGTTTATTCATCTATCTATTAATGGACATTTGGGTTGCTTTCACCTCTTGGCTATTGCGAATAATGCTACTATGAACAGGAGTGTGGAAGCATTTCTTCGAGACTCTGCTTTCAGATCTTTTGGGTATATACCCAGAAGTGGGATGGCTGGATACAGTAGTTTTATTTGTGATTTTTCGAAGAACTGTTTTACTGTTTTTCATGTGGCCGCACTGGTTTACAATCCCACCGACGCTGTACAGGAATCCAATTTCTCCACATCACCCAACACTTATAATTTTCTGATTTCTTGATAGTAGCCATCATAGTGGGTGTAGGTGGTATCTCAATGTGGTTTTGATTTGCATTTCTCTAATGATTATTGACGTTGACCATCTTCTCATGCACTTATCGGCAAATTGTATATCATCTTTGGAGAAATGTCTATTCAAGCCCGTTGCCCATTTTTAAATTGAGTTTTTTGATTTTTCATTATTGAGTTGTAGGAGTTCTTTATAAATTCTGAATATGTTTTAAAGATTTATTTATTCATTTTGGAGAGAGAGGGGGAGAGAGAGAGCGTGGGGTGGGGTGGGGCAGAGGGAGAGAGAGTCTTAAGCCGACTCCATGCTGAGTGCAGAGCCCAATGCAGGGCTTCATCACACAACCCTGAAATCATGACCTGAGCCGAAACCAAGAGTCAGACACTTAACTGACTGCATCACCCAGGCACCCCTATATATTCTGAATATTAACCCCTTATCTGACTTGCAAATTTTTTCTCCCATTCCGTAGGTTGCCTTTTCACTCCATTGATTGTGTCCTTTGATGCACAGAAATTTTTAAGTCTGCTGTCACCCAACTTGTCAGTTTGCACTATTGTTGCCTATGTATTTGTCCTCCAAGAGATCATTGCAAAATCTAGTGTCATCAAGTTTCCCCAAATGTTTTCTTTGAGGAGTTTAGCTTGAAGTCTTTAATCCATTTTGATTTAATTATTGCATGTGGGATAAGATTCCAAGTTCATTCTTTCCTGGATGGATGGCCAGTTTTCCCAATACCAGGTGTTGAAGACTGTTCTTTTCCCATTGAATGGAGTTGACACCCTGTTGCAGATCATTTGACCATATATGTGAGCGTTTATTTCTGGGCTCTCTGTTCCATTCCATTGGTCTATATTTGTCCTTATGCCAGTCCACACTGTTTTGATGTGTAATATGTAGCTCTGTAATATGTTTTGATATAAGGAAGTCGAATCTTCCAACTTTGTTCTTTTTCAAAATTGTTTTGGCTATTCAGAGTCCCTTGCAATTCCATATGAATTTTAGGATTTTTTCTATTTCTGGAAAAAATGTCATTGAGATTTTGATTGGCATTGCATTGAATCTCTAGGTTGCTTTGGGTAATATGGACATCTTAACATGATTAAGTCTTTAATCCATGAACACAGGGTTTCTTTCCACTTATTTGTGTCTTCTTTAAATTCTTTCAGCAATGTTTTATAGTTTCCATTGTATAAGTCTTTCACCTCCTTGGTTTGGTTTACTCCTAAATATTTTAATCTTTTTGATGCTACGGTAAATAGAAATTTTTTAATTTCCTTTTTTTTTAGATTTTATTTATTTATTTGACTGAGAGAGAGAGAGAGAGCACAAGTAGGCAGAGCGGCAGGCAGAGGGAGAGGAAAAAGCAGGCTCTCTGCTGAGCAGAGAGTCCGATGTGGGATCCCAGGACCCTGGGACCATGACCTGAGCTGAAGGCAGACGCTTAACCGACTGAGCCACCCAGGCGCCCCTTAATTTCCTTTTTTAATCGTTCACTGTTAGTGTATAGAAACATTCCATTTTAAAAAGACAGTAATGTACTCTTTCTGTTCAGGATTTCATATTCCTGAGATTTTGTTTTTTTACCAATGCTTCAGAAGAATTGTTTTATGGGCTTGATGTGCATCTGGAATAAGTGAAGAATGCTGTGAATATCAGAATGTTAGTAACATATGCCTTTGCCTAAAAAGCTGAGCAAACTTGGGAGTTCCAATTGGATGTGGTCTGATTTGTCTATTTACCTACAATTAGAGAAATCCATAGGCTCATTGACATTTGGAAAGTAACTTGTTTGCACAGCCCCAAAGGCAGAGGGGTTTTGACGGCCCTTTATGATTATCCCACCCCAGGCCTTTGAAGGGAAACACTGGACCTTGTATCAGTTAGGACTCTTTCTGTCGTACTTGACAGAGAACACTTCTTAAACTGCCTCAAGGGGAAGAGAGGACACACATAACTCAAGTGTCTATAGGTAGAACTGGATTTTGGCTTGGCTTGATCCAGGAGTTGAAATAATGTTACCAAGCTCCAGGGCTGGCCTTAAACCAGAGCCAGAAGGGCCCCTACTCTGAACCCTGCAGTGAAGGGCCTGGCTACCCCAAAGCTGGGAAAGTGAAAATAATAATAATAATAATAATATAAAATAAAATCCCACTCAGTCTTCCAAGAATATTTTCAGAATTTGGTAAACGTCAAGTGGAGGGAAACCCCAGGAGGGGGGTGCAGTGCCATCCTCAGTACAGGAGTCCCCCTAGGAACCAGACAAAACATTCTGGTGCTTTAGTTCGGCTGCCCAGAGTGGAGGTGTGTAGACCTATGCGTGTCCACACGTGGCTGTTGAACATTTCAAATGTAGCTATTCCAAGCTGAAATAGAAGAGTGAAATACATGCTGGAATTGGATGACTCGTACAAAAGAACTCAGTAAAATATCTCATTAATAAGCTTTTGCAGTGATTACATGTTGAAATGATAATACTTTCACCTGTTTCTTTTAACTTTTTATAATGTGGCCGCTAACTTTTGTTTAATGACCTCTGTGTCTGATATGATATTTCCATGAGATTGCTCTGGTTGAGGCAAACCAACTTCCCCGGAAAACGCCATGCCCTCCCTGCCCTCTGCTCTGATGGCTTCAGGAAGCTCCTAGAACTACTTGGAAAATTGGGGCACCTGGGTGGCTCAGTCGGTTGAGTGTCAGACTCTTGATTTCAGCTCAGGTCAAGATCTCAGAGTCCTAGGATTGGGCCCCGCATTGGGCCCCATGCTCAGCAGGGAGTCTGCTTGAGATTCTCTCACTCTCTCTCTCTCTCTCTCTCTCTCCCCCTCTGCCCCTCTCCCCACTCATGTTCTCTCTCTAAAGTAAATAAAAATCTTAAAAAAAAAACCATAAAAAAAAAAGAACTACTTGGAAAATTGAGGTGTGGGGTAGGGGGAGGGAACCTGCCTGCCCCAGCTCCCTGAGGCATTGGCAGGTCAGTCCCCCTCCTGGGAGGTTGCCCAGCACTACCTGGAGTCCTGATCTCGCCCTGACTGACTGGTACCCTTCCCCTGGTGGCTCATGACTCATCACTGATGGGGCATCTCTAGAGCTTCTGTTAGGCTTATGGGGGCAATCCCAGGGCATGAGCATGTTCATGTTGACACAGAATCACATCATCTCACTGCCCCATGAGGTCATAGGGTGGAAGAAGGGCTCTCTATGGGAGAAGAGTCACAGCTCCTGGCAGGTGGGATAGAACTTAATGAATAGAATCACAGGGCTGGAGATAGACGCTCCCAAATTCAGAGCTTTCGAGTAACGTTGTCTTTTTCTTTCTTTTTGGAGTATGAGAATTGAACCAAACCTTGAGGCAGCTGTCAGGAATGGGCTTTGGCCCCAACCCACCCCTGTGGTAACTCAGCCTCCACACTGCTTAACCTGGCCAGAGTACATTCTGTGGTCTTGCACGACACACTCGGCTTGCACTACACTGATCATTTTTTCTTCCTATTATTTGATCTGCTACTTAAAGTGCTTTTCCAGGTGTTCCCTTTCTGACCTCCCTGCTGATCAAGAAGCTTACCTTATTCCTCAGGACTTCAGTCTGTTCCCTAGTGTCCTGGGCACGGCGGACACTCAATTACTATTGACTATCAGCGGGATCTCTTCTCACCAGACTCCTCTGGAAATCAAGGTCTTTGCCAACAACACAGGCCAGTCCCCTCCATCACTTCCAGGTCCCTGATAGCCATGAGCTCCCCATGAGCACACCAACTGGCTTGAGAAAGATACAAGGCAGCGAATGGTCATGATGAAAGCATTGCTCTGTGTCTCAGATTAAGAACCAAACCAAAGCAAAGCCAAACTTTAAACAATCTCTGTGGGACATCACGATGAAGGAGCCAGGTTTACCCACCAGGACGCGATTCCAAACCCCTG
Source organism: Eumetopias jubatus (assembly GCF_037043125.1). NCBI lineage: Eukaryota > Metazoa > Chordata > Mammalia > Carnivora > Otariidae > Eumetopias > Eumetopias jubatus. Next base: position 63,951,661 of record NW_028274818.1, on the reverse strand, counting down.
CCCTGCGCCCCTGTGTTGGCTGGTTGGCCTGCCTCCCATGATACACACCTGCCCTTCCATGAGCTGGTTATGGATAGCTACTTGCATCTTCGTCAGAGTTGGCTCAGACCTCCATCTGAACTGTGTCTCAGCCAACCCCTGCTCCGCCTGCCCACGACTGCAGCCCGAGTGCCATTGTCTGTTGACTGGCCTGCACCCAACGCTCAGCCTCCTAACATGGCGCTGCCCTTCGTCCTGTTTTGTGTGAGCCCATCTTCCCCAGGGCCGCCTGTGTTTTCTAAATTACAGATATGATTGAGTCACTCCCCAGCTCAAAAATATCTAACAGTGAGGGGGTCTCTGGGTGGCTCAGTTGGTTAAACGTCTGCCTTCGGCTCAGGTCACGATCTCAGGGTCCTGGGATCAAGCCCCGCATTGGGCTCCCTGCTCAGCGGGGAGCCTGCTTCTCCCTCTCCCTCTGATGTTTCCCCCTGCTTATGCTCTTTCTCTCTCATCTCTGTTTCTCAAATAAATAAAATCTTTAAAAAATATATGTAACAGTGCTCTGTAGTCTATAGATTAAGTCCCAAAGCCAAAGTGCTCCGTGAAGCATGCTATAATCTGACACCAGTAGAACTTTATGGCTTCCTGTCTAGTGATACTCCAGCCCCCAGCCTGCCTGCCTCAGCTCTTCCTCCCCACAAAACCTTCAGCCAAAAGGAATTCCTAAATGTTTTAAAATCTTGTGGCTTTTGCTCCTATTGCCCCCTTAACCTGAAAAGCCCTCTTTCTTGCATTAAATAATGACTAACATTTGTGCAACATTCCGGCAAACACTCCTTTGAGAGCTTTGTGTCAGTGATGGAGAACTGTAGCCAGACTCCTGGGTTTTAATTCGCCACTTCTTTGCTGTGTAATCCTGGCCACTTATTTAACTATAGCTTCCTCATTTTTACTTATTTTTAAAGATTTTATTTATTTATTTGAGAAAGACAGAGAGAGCTCACACAAGAGTGGGGTCGGCGGGGAGCAGAGGAAGAGGGACAAGCAGAATCTGCAATGAGCATGGAGCCCAACACAGGACTCGATCTCCAGACCCTGAGATCATGACGTGAGCCAAAACCAAGAGTCAATGCTCAACCAACTGAGCCACCCAGGCGCCCCTGATTCCTCATTTTTAAAAATGAGATAATAGTAGCATCTTATCTCTCAGGCTTGTTTTGAGGACTAAATAAATTAATTTATTTAAAACCCTTAGAATGTTGCCAGACACACAGCACACACTTAATGAGGGTCAGCTGTTATTTACTGTCCTCGTAACACTCCCGCTGTTAAGCAAGAAACGGCCCAAAGCCTTGGAAATTAGGACTTAGGTCTTCTGATCAAAAGCTTATAGTCAGTGGATTTTGCCCTCGTGCATTGCTTTTCCACCTAGCAAGAATCCTACTCATCTTTCAGAGACCCAGCTCCAGAATCTCTCACTTCTGCGTGACCCTAGGACACACCAAAGTATTGAGGATGCCATAGATTTTAAGACACACTGTCATTTTGTGTGTCATTAAGGAAAAAACGAAGAACACACCTGCCAATAATAATTGGGAGACACCAAGAGTCATAAGAGGCATCTTGGTTGTAGGGATGTCACTGCGCACCTTCGAATTGGTGGGATGAGGTACCTGCTCCCTTACCTGGCTTTAGGTAGCAGGTTGCGCATCCCTGCAGGAAACACACGTTGCATTGCATTCTACTTGGTTGTTAACAGGGCTGCTTTCCCTGCTTAGAGATGAGTAACTTTACGGTAGGCAATAATCTTTCTTCCTCTGACATCCCAGCACCCAACACGGTGTTTGGCCCAAGATAGATGTTCAATACTCAGTTGCTTAATATAAATTGAAATCCTCACGAAAGATCATATTAGACACTGTGCGGGTCTACTAGGAACGAAAAATGTGTGACAGACTTTGTATAACAATAAAACTTCATGGAGCCAACAGTTTGACCAGGTATACCTTGGCAAATTGGTCTTCCTGCTTCAATGCATAGAAAAATGAATGATTTCATAGGTTGCCTTCCATAATGTCACTACGTTCCATAGGAAATAGGAAACTTACTTGCCTGTAAGTATTATAAATACATACATATCTTATATATGTTTTCAAAGACAGATGGCCCTTTTGCCAGCAAGAAAAGACTAACAATATTCCTAGTGGCCTGAAGATGTCTACTTTTAGATTAAATATCATGAAGAAAGTGTTCGCCCCTACAGACTTCTGGGACATGCCCATTCTTTTGCTTTCTTTCCCTTATTCTGGAAGGTTTGAATGACCTGCCTTTTAAAGTTTAAAAATAGATGCTCAGACTGGGCTTTGAAATATTTCAAGAATACAGCATTACAGGAATCCCAGATTCTATAAAAATTCTATCTGCATGTTCATCCCTACAAACACTGACTTTTGTCATCCCTGCGGAAGCAGTAACACTGATTTTTGGTTTTTCCTCTCCTTCTCTTTCTCTTTTTTCTTTTTCTTTCTTTCTTTTTTTTCTTTGCTTACCTTTCATCAATCAATTAATCCTTGGGTGCAAAGAGAATTCCAAGTAGTGCAGAAAGCTTGCTTCTGGAGTCTGCTCTGTTGATCATAAGCAGGAACACAAACTGACTCACCGGGAAAATCCGAAGAAGATGAGCTTCCTCCCCACTGAAAAGGATGTCATTTTTTTTTTAAGATTTTATTTATTTATTTGTCAGAGAGAGAGAGAGAGAGAGAGCATGAGCAGGGGTAGGGGCAGAGGGAGCAGGCTCCCCGCCGAGCAGGAAGCCCGATGTGGGGCTTGATCCCAGGACCCTAGGATCATGATCTGAGCCGAAGGCAGATGCTTAAGCAACTGAGCCACCCAGGCGTCCTGACAAGGACATCTTTAAAAGGGGTTCTTGGCTGGCTTTCTTAACATAGATGACTGTTGATTCTGTTTAACCTCTCTGTCTTTGGTTGTATAAAACCAAAGGAAGTGTAAATTGGGTGGTCTATGTAATGCTACGTGTATGTCTTGCCCATATTCTTCTTCTAAAATGTAGGTGTTCTTTGCGCTTGTCACCTTGCTTTGTGTCACATAGCCATGACCAATTGAGAAACAGCTCTAGCGAAAGCCAGTGAGCTATGAAGGGAGAATAGGCGTAGTCTAAGAATCCCACCCAACAGGAGGAATCCAGAATAACAGTGATTAGCCAACCTCATCAGATCTTTCATCTTGGGGAATTGTTTATGTAAAGTGGAGAGAAGGCATTAGAAAATGAATCTAAGGGGCACCCAGGTGGCTCAGTTGGTTAGGCATCTGCCTTTGGCTCAGGTCATGATCTCTGGGTCCTGGGATCAAGCCCCACATTGGGCTCCCTGCTCAGCAAGGAGCCTGCTTGCCCCTCTGCCCCCCGCCCCCGCTCTCTCTCTCTCAAATAAATAAATAAAATCTTTAAAAAAAAAAAAAGGAAAGAAAATGAATTTAAGAAAATGGCTTAGTAGAATGGGCGTGTCACTAAAGCAGGGTGTGAAAGGCTTTCACTCCTGAGGAGGGAATGAGATGACCAGGCCCTTAACAGCTGTCATGGTTTCCTGGAAGGCCTTGCTTGGAGTTACTGTTTCTTACGAAGCCTGGATTTTCTGCTGTGGCACATTTTCTTGTTTCTTTACTTTCCTGGTATCCTGATATATTTAAAAATACCTTTTAACATCGTAGATATGATATATGCACATTAAACAAACCTCAAACAATAAAAAAATGTATGTTGGTATAAATGAAAACCTGTGCTTTCTCCCATTTTAATACCCCAAATATAACCATAGTTAAAATTGTTGGTGTAATATTCTTGCATACTTATTATAGTATATTCTCTAACTCTCTTTCTTTACTCAGCAATAAATCATGGATATTTCTCCATGTTAAAAAAAATTGGGGGGGTTGCTGCCTGGCTGTCTCAGTTGGTAGAGCATGTGACTCTTGATCTTGGGCTCATGAGTTCAAGTCCTGTATGTCATGTGGAGTTTACTTTAAATTTTTTTTTAAATATATAGAGGGAGGGGCGCCAGGGTGGCTCACTCACTTGAGCATCCAACTCTTGATTTCAGCTCAGGTCATGATCTCAGGGTCCTGGGATTGAGCCCCACATCGGGCTCCGTGCTCAGCAGGTAGTCTCCTTGAGGATTCCTTCCCTCTCCCTCTGCCCCTCCCCCCAAGTAAATGAATAAATGCTTAAAATATATAGAAAGAATATATCTATATATTTATATATAGAGAGAGATTTTATTCTTTGCAACAGCTGCATAGTATTCCGTTGTATGGATAGACTACATTTTATTTAACCATCTAATACCAATGGATATGGGGGCTGTTTCAAATTTTCAAAATAACAATGAACAATACAACGGTCACCTTTTTCTCACACATGATAATGTATTTATGCAAAGATTCCTATACAATAAATTCCTAAAAGTAGAATTTGGAGGGTCAAAGGGAATATGCACTTAAAATTTTAATAGATGTGGCCAAATTGCTTCCTTACTAGTTGAGATCATCTAGGGCTCACTCTGTTTCTTGTCATCTAAAGCATGGCAACGTGGATTTGGCTGCACCAAAGGTCTGTCACATCACAGTGAAGCTGACTGTGCCCAAATTAGTAATATCTAATAGAATCTATTCTTCATCAGCTGGGGAGCAAAGATGTGTCTTGTCATGCTGCCCCTTGGTCTGTCTTAGGGAGCCCTTGCTCAAGCAGCTTCCACTGGAATGAATCCCTTGTACATTTAGAGAAGTCCCTGTGGTTGTCATCTAGAACTGCTATTTGCTGCAGTCTGTCTGCATAAAAGGCAAGAGTCACAAAGACCCATGCATTAAGTTCAAATGTATTATTTAGTGCAGCAGCATGCACTGATGTTAAGGCTTAAAAAATGAAAGTTTTATACTGCAAAACCTGCACCATGCAGATTTTATGTATGAATGCATAAAATTAGAAGTCATCCTTGTGCTATTTGGAAGGGACATGTCCAGTGATATTCAAATAGACAAAGCAAAAATTGAACTAAGAAGTCTGAGCATATCCTTTCAAAATGTATGAGACCAAAGAGGTGCCTGGCTGGCTCAGTCGGTGGCATTATCCAACTCTTTATCTCAGGGTCATTGAGTTCCAGCCCCATCTTGGGCATAGAGATTACTTTTAAAAAAATATAGCAGACCAAAGTGCCAATAGAGAACCAAGGTGCAGGCTAAAAGGAAGGTCTTCTTCATTCAGTGACTTTTTTTTAAAGGTTTTATTTATTTATTAGAGAGAGAGCGCGCGCGTGTGTGCGCACAGCGGAGGAAAGGGCAGAGTGAGAGGGAGAAGCAGACTCCCCACTGAGCAGGGAGTCTGAAGTGGGGCTTGATCCCAGGACCCTGAGATCATGACCTGAGTGAAGGCAGACCCTTAACTGACTGAGCCACCCAGGCACCCCACCTGTTTTTTTTAAAGATTTATTTATTTGAGAGAGTGGGGGGGGGGAGGGGCAGAGGGAGAGAATCTCAAGCAGACTCCATGCTGAGCAGGGAGCCCAACCTGGGGCTCAATCCCATGACCCGTGAGATCATGACTTGAGCTGAAACCAAGAGTGGGACACAACCAACTGAGCCACCCAGGCACCCCCATTCAGGAACCTTTATTGAGAATCTAGAAGGTCCTTGCTATGTAGTAGGGATTCAAAGACAATTAAGAGATGGTTCCTTACCGCAAGAACATTACAGATCTATGAAAGAGTGAAACAGGATGGGACAACTAACAGGGCCTGAGGGACTTGGGGTAGATTTCACAGAGATGATCTCTGAATAGAGACTTAAGAGATAAGTAGACATTTTCCAGATCAAAAAAGAAAGGGAAAAGCAGTCTAAGTGAAGGGACAGGAGATGTAAAAGAAGCTAGCAAGTCTAGGGAATGTGCAAAATGGTGATGCTTTGCTTAATGCTTTGTAAGACGATGATATTATTATGGGTCTGTTCAGAAGTGTTCCTGTTGATGAGCATCTTTTATGAGCCAGATATCTCAAACTGGGTCCTTTCTCTTTCTCCAAGATGGAACTATTGCCTGCAGGTGGCCATTGAGACTTGGAACAAGGTGAGTGTGATCAAGGAACTGAATTTATAACTTTATTTAATTTTAATTAACATAAATTTAAAAACACTCAATTCAGTTGTCAGAAAAATTATTAAATGTATCTGGGATAATTCAGGTATGTGAATGCATTTTCTCAACTGTAAGTTTTGTGCACTCTAATTTTGGGCCCTGAGTATTTCTGATGCAAAATTCGCATCTGAATTGAGATATGCTGTCAGGGCAAAATATACCCTGGAGTTCAAAGACTTAGAGAAAAAGAATGTGAAATGTCTTATTGATAATTTTTGTATTATTTACATGTTCAGATAATAATATTTTAGATATTTCAGAAAAGTGAAATCCAGGGGCACCTGGCTGGCTCAGTCAGAAGAACATGCAACTCCTGATCTCAGAGTTGTAAGTTCAAGCCCCACGTTAGGTATAGAGATTAATTAAAAAAATAAAATTTTTTTTTTAATTAAAAAAAGGAAAAGTGAAATCTACTATGAAAGTCAATTTCACCCATTTCTGTTTCCCTTTCTAATGTGGCTACTAGGAAATTAAAAATTATGTGTGGCACTTACATTACATTTCTATGGATATTGCTGCTCTGGATTCTCATCATATCGTGCCTGCATCTCTGCCATAGCTTCCTACCTGTTCCTTTCTGCATTCCTCCTGTTTAACCCATCCCCCACACTATTACCACATTGCAAAATACTAATTTTATGAGACCAGAATGCCAAACTCCACATCACTCCTCACGTCTGGGGACATCGACTCCCTCCTTTCTCCTCAGTCCAGGTTTTGTGGGCCTCCTCCATTTCCTCTGGCTCTCCCTTCCAAATGGCCGGAGCCCTGGCAGCCACTTTGTATCTTAACAACATAAGAGTGGGACAATTCACAGCGCTCACCCAATGTCTCTGGAGTTTCTGGAGTTTCTGGAGTTACCATCTTGAATTTCGTGTCTTTAGTTTTTCTTTTTCATGAAAGAGAAACCTTCATTCTATTTAAGCCACTAATTTGGGTTTTCTATTCATACATGACCAAACTTAATTTGGCAACTGCTTCAATTTTTCTTAAAAGCATTGTGCAGACACAAAGAAACAGGACAAAAACACGAAACATGCCCATGGCTCACTTAAAATATCTGGGCCTCAGTTTCCCTACTTTAAAAATCAGTTTGTTTATTTATTTATTTATTTATTTATTTATTTATTTTTAAGAAGGGGGAGGGACAGAGAGAGAAAGAGAATCTTAAGCAGGCTCCATCCCAGGGCTCAATCTTATAACCCTGAGATCACGACCTGAGCTAAAACCAAGACTAAGCCACCCAGTCTTTATTTTAAATCAGTTCATTTAAATAAATGATCTCTAAGACCATTTCCAGGCCTAAAATTTTGTGTTCACATTAATGTAGTCATCATATATATCAGTGCCTATTATTTACCAGATACTATTTCAGGCACTGGGATGCAGCAGTGACCAAGAGGGTAAATCAGTTCTTCCCTGACAATTGCACTGTGATTCAGTTAGTGCTGATCTTTAGGCCCAGGGCTGCCACTACTAATGCACTATGCAAACAGTACAAGTCACTCAACTTCTTTGTTCTGGTTTGTCTCATCATCAAATAAGTTATAATGCTTTACCTCAATAACAATAGCCAATATATGTAGAAATTAATCCACTGTATTTGGGGAGTGTAATTTAATGTTAGCCCCAAACTGCCTCAGCAGCCAGCAACATCCTGATGTCTTTCCATATGCTCCTGCACTCACCATCCTTGCTTGTTTACCAACCTAACTGGGCAAAGTATTTGCAAAGTGGGCAAAGTGTTTGCCCTAATCAATATCCTTTAGTGACTGGTTCATTAGATCATTTCTCCTTTTTTGGTGCAGCCACTCTGGAAAACAGTACGGAGGTTCCTCAAAAAGTTGAAAATAGAGCTACCATACGATCCAGCAGTTGCACTACTGGGTATTTACCCCAAAGATACAAATGTAGTGATCCAAAGGGGTACGTGCACTACAATGTTTATAGCAGCAATGTCCACAATAGCCAAACTATGGAAAGAGCCTAGATGTCCATCAACAGATGAATGGATAAAGATGTGGTATATATATATGATGGAATATTATGCAGCCATCAAAAAATGAAATCTTGCCATTTACAATGACGTGGATGGAACTAGAGGGTATTATGCTAAATGAAATAAGTCAATCAGAGAAAGACAATTATCATATGATCTCACTGATATGAGGAATTTGAGAAACAAGACAGAGGATCATAGGAGAAGGGAGGGAAAAATGAGACAAGACAAAACCAGAGAGGGAGACAAACCATAAGAGACTCTTAATCTCAGGAAACAAACTGAGGGTTGCTGGAGTGGAAGGGGATGGGAGGGATGGGGTGGCTGGGTGATGGACATTGGGGAGGGTATGTGCTATGGTGAGCACTGTGAATTGTGTAAGACTGATGAATCACAGGGGCACCTGGGTGGCTCAGTTGGTTAAGCATCTGCCTTCAGCTCAGGTCATGATCCCAGGGTCCTGGGATTGAGCCCCACATCCGGGCTCTCTGCTCAGTGGGGAGCCTGCTTCTCCCTCTCCCTCTTCCCACTGTTCTGCCTACTTGTGCTCTCTATCTCTCTGTCAAATAAATAAATAAAATCTTTTTTAATTAATTAATTTATTTTTAAGATTTTATTAATTTATTTGAGAGAGAGAAAGAAGGAACAGAGGGAACACAAGAAGGGGGAGAAGCAGACGGAGAGGGAGAAGCAGACTCCCTGCTGAGCAGGGAGCCTGATGTGGAACTCGATCCCAGAACCCTGGGATCATGACCTGAACCAAAGGCAGATGCTTAATGACTGAGCCACCCAAGCGCCCCTGAATAAATAAAATCTTTAAAAAAAATACTGATGAATCACAGACCTGTACCCTTGAAACAAATAATATGTTATATGTCAATAAAAAAAATCATTTCACCTTTTTATTTTTTTCAGTGTTGGAAGAAGATAACCTTGGCAAAATACTATGAGAAAAATGACAAAATATGAATTTCTGTGATCTTAGTTCCACATGGCAGTTTGAAAAAAGCCCAATAATTATTTTTTTTAAGATTTTATTTATTTATTTGACAGAGAGAGAGCACAGATAGTCAGAGTGGCAGGCAGAGGGAGAAGTAGGCTCTCGCTGAGCAGGGAGCCTGATGCGGGGCTCGATCCCAGGGCCCTGGGATCATGACCTGAGCTGAAGGCAGACACTTAACTGACTGAGCCACTCAGGCGCCCCCCAATAGATTATTTAATGTATTTGGTCAGTTTATATCTTTATTGGAACATTTGGGGTTGAATTAGAGGTAAATACACAGAAAACTAAGTAAGTGAAACAGTGAGGCAATAATTAACACTAGGAAAAACAAAAAACTGTACAGAAAAAAATTAATTAGTTGTAAACAATATTAATACAGTCAGAGTGATGTAAATGGTACATGCTGATTCAGCATAAATTATGACATGAATATGTTGGGAAGATGGAGGGAAGGTGACAGAGCAAGAGTGGGGAATCATCCCTCATACAAGAAAACAAATAAATTCAAATAACCAAGAGAGACAGGTATAGGACTCAAAGGTGGTTTGAGGTGGTTTAACCTCTGGAGAGAGGGAGCAGGGAGTTGGGAGAGGTGGGGCAGGAGACTGCTGTTTTTATTATAAGTCTAGTAGCACTTTTGACTCTTTAAACTAATGTAGAAAAATTAAATCTAAAAATCATCAAAACCTATGCAAATAAATCGCCTGGCTTTTCCAATAGCCTAATATGTCAAGTCACATTTTTCAGCCTGACCACGAAGTCTCTCCATAATCTCTCTCCACCCTCCATATCTTACCTCTCTCTAAATTCCTTTCCATTTTGCACTCTTGGTTCCAGTCAGGTACTGTTCACTTGGTCTTCAAAACATCATTCACCAAGCCTGGGATGCTCTCTCTCCCATATGATCTAAAATCTTACCAGTGGTTGGAACAAAGGAGCACAGGTATGAAGGTTATCCCCTGAGAACAACATTAAGAAGCACAAAAACATAATGGATGAATTTAGTCATTGGTAGATTGAGGGTCTGAGAAGCTGAGGGGGGATGGTCTATGTGCATCTGTAAAAAGGAAATTTCCAAGTCATTCAATGTAAATTCATTAAGTGCCTACATGTATCAAGTGTCCTGGCAGTGTATAACAGTAAGCGGTATAGTTAAATACCAAGAATTCAGGGGGACAGAGGTATTACAGTTAGTCTAGAGGACTACAACTTTCTAGAAAAGAGGGGTCAATGAACAACCACAAATGTCTCATCTACTAAACAGACAGTTTCTGCAGAGAGGGGACACTACAGGCTTGATGATATTAACAGAATTGTTTATCTAAGATCTTTGTGTTAAGCTCTGGGCTAGGTGCTTTATACTTGTTTCTGAAGTGTCACCAATGGTTCAGAAAATCCTGATAGGATTCCTTTTATTATTTCCAGTTTTCAAAGGAACAAACTGAGCTTTATAAATATTAAGGTCTCACAGCCAGTGTCAAAGGTGAGATGTGAATTCTGGCCCAGCTTTAGTGCCTCTTCTGATTCCACTACACCCTCCAACCTCCCCGGCCAATTAAACCATGCATACTAAGCAAACTTTGGATTTAATTTGACTTCACATGTAGGAAAAAAAATGCTCTAGTTAGGTAATAAACCCTTACTTACAACAAATATATTCGGTCTGACATATATTGAGTATTTGTTGTGTGCCAGGCACTGTGCCAAGCATTTACATGCACAAAGAAGATACTGTCATCTCTATTTTATAGAGAAAAAAACTAAGGCATAAAGAATGTAAATTGGCTTGGAAGCACAGAGCTGAGAGAGAGCTTGTGCTCTTAATCATTCCACATATTACCATCTAACATACACTGTACTGTGGCAAACAGAATTTCTTCATTTATCTTTTTTTAAGATTTTATTTATTTATTCATGAGAGACAGAGAGAGAGAGAGAGAGAGAGAGAGAGAAGCAGAGGGAGAAGCAGGCTCCCCACTGAGCAGGGAGACCGATGCGGGACTCGATCCCAGGACTCTGGGATCATGACCTGAGCCGAAGGCAGACGCTTAACCATCTGAGCCACCCAGGCGCCCCAGAATTTCTTCATTTAAATAATATTTAGTGAGCACCCACTCCATGGTTTGGGGCTTGCTGGGGGAATATCAGTGAAGTACAGGACCTAGTCTCTGTCTTCCAAATATTTCCAATTTAAATGAAGAGGTATGATATACACACAGTCAACTAGTAAGCAGCATTCAAGGTTTGTATAGAATTAAGTCCTCAAGTGATGAGTGCGACCCATAAGAGAATTCAGAGAAGGGGAGCTCACTGATTGCCTAGACAGAGATGAGGTGAACGGTGAACAGAACCCAGCAGGAGAGAGAGAAGGTTCTAGCACAGGAATAAGCAATGGCATCCTGGGGGACGGGAACCAACTGGCCCCACCATGGAGGGTCATCGTGTGAAGCCACAGGATCCACAGACAACTTCCTTCAGAGGCTCACCTCAGAAACTCTAGGGTTCAGGAGGGCCCCTCTTGGGGTTGCTGCTTCCCATGTTCTTTCCAATTCAATGTCAAACAAGGAAGTGTCACCAAGGTTCCATGAGCTTCTAAGTTTGAGCCCATTACCTCCTAAGTAGCCCGCCCACCCCCAACAGAGTATCAGGCACCAGGAGACGATAAGCTACCAGAAGGTAAAAAAACAAGAACAAAAACATGTCTTGCTCCTCACCATACCCCAGCACCTCTGAGAGAGACTGCCTCTTGCGTGTGCTCAATAGATGTTTACCAACCCCAGGAGGAAGGACCCTGCTCAGGACAGCTGTCAGAGGGTCCCCAGGGCTAACAGCGTGACAGGGGCGAGAGTCTCCTCCCCTCAAATCTGGCTCTCATCAGGTTATTGTGAGGATCCCATGATGTAAATGCACACAAAGCGCCCAGCACAGGCCCGCGGTGTGCCTCGGTCATAATCCAATACAAACAACACGATACTACTACCTCTAAGGCGGTATCATTCTTCTTGCTTAGCCCACCAGGTCCTTCCTCTCACTCCGGTACCAGCCTCTGGCAGGTAGCGAGCGCATTTCTGAATTGGGCAAGACTTCATTTACGGAGTTGGCGTAGCTCTGCCGTAATCAGTTCCTCTTCAGCTCCTTCCTTCTAGGGTGACTTCTGTTTTAAAATAAATTTCCAAGCCTTTGTTATGCAATTTTCAAACAGATATAAAACTGGAGGGACTAACACAGGGAACCCCCCAGGGGCCCATCACCCAACCTCAATTAATCACCAGCCAGAGACGGGTGTCACCCCATCTGTATCACACCTACTTTCTCTGACCAGCTCAACGAGATCATTTGGAAACACATTTCAGGTGTCATATAATTTCATCCAGAGCCACTTTAGTACCATATCCCTAAAATATGGAGTTTTAACATAACTATATCTGGTCATATTACCACCTCTAAAATTGTTAGCGATGACTCCTTAATATTATCCAAAAGCCAACCAGCATAAAAATGTCTTTGATTTTCTCACACGTTATTTTTTTTACAGCTTTTTATTTTTAAAGTCAGGACCCAAACAAGGTGCAGACTGCATTTATCTGTTGCTTCTCCGGTCTCTTCAAATCTATAGGTTTCCCATTTCCTTCTTTTCCCCCTCAAATAAAGTTTGAGGGGGAATAATAATAATAAACTTTCCCCCTCAAATAAAAATTGAAGAAAGAGAATAATTTGTCCTGCAGAGTGTCTCACATTCTAAATGCTGCTGATTGCTTCCCCATGATGTCATTTAATATGCTCCTTTGACCCCTGGAACATCTTGTCGCACCAGAACCAAGGAAGCTGTCAAAGACTTCTGGGATGGGATGCTTGGGTGGCTCAGTAGGTCTGCCTTTGGCTCTGGTCATGATCCCAGGGTCCTGGGATCAAGTCCCATATCCTGCTCCCTGCTCAGCAGGGAGCCTGCTTCTCCCTCTGCCTGCCCCTCCCCCTGCTCGTGCACTCTCTCTGATAAATAAATAAAATCTTTTAAAAAAAGAAAAAGACTTCTGGGGTTGTGTTAGAAGGACACAGGAGCACTGGCCAAAGGTGGGATATTTTAAGAATCAAATAAATATATAAAGAACTGCAGTATATTAAGATACAACAAGTATGATAATATCCACAGGTTACTAGCAATGCTCCAAAAATAGATTCATTGCTCACCTTTGAAGGATGTTAAGGAAGCAATTGTTTCTGAGTAAATAAAAATAAAGAATCAAGCATTTTTTCTACCTTTCCTGTATGTATTGCGTCTCAGGGTCATCAAATAATCGATGAGAAGAGATCCTGCTAATAAATGAAGGAGTGATAGAATTAAAATATTACCATTTTGCAACCACCAATGAACAAAGGATTTCAAAAAATGATTATCCTGGGCTGCTAAAACCATAGGTGAAGAGCTGGGGGGAGCTTCATAATGAACCCATCAGGTTGACAGTATCTGTCAATAGATGCTGTCATCACAAAAAGAGAAGCCACCAAGTATTCTGTGTCCTTGATGTGACACAGTAGGAAATGTGCAGCCTATGAAGTATTTATGCCAAAAAAAAAAAAATCAAAAACTGAATCTGATCAAGCCTTTATCCATAACCACCGGTTGAAAGGTGGTTTGTACTCTTCATACTTATTCTTTTCTTCCAAAAGGAGTAAATGCTAAAGGAAAGGCCGCCCAAAATCATTAGGTATATGTGAAACCTCCTAACGGGAGGTACGGTAAAAAAGTGGTGAATGCACGTCCCTAAAATGATAAAACAATTACTTAGAACGGCTCTGCACAGGACAAGTGAAAACTGCAGAGCTGACAGGGCTTTAGCCTTCTGGATGCGCATGGAATATCTGTTTTTCCCCTCACCTGTAAGATGAACTTCCAGTCACCCAGGCCATGCCTTTAAAATATATTGTTGCTGTGTTCAAGAAACGATGTTACCTAGGCGAGGGGGCATCCGACAGCCGAATCGTCCGTCAAGAATCCCCGTTGGTGGCCGACCCCGGAGGCATGGGTTTGTTCCGTTGCAGGCGGGTGCGTGCGGCGTGGGCGGGTGTGGACAAGGGTTTGCGCGGGTGTGGACGCAGGTGTGCGTGGGTGGGGCGCTGGTGGGTGCGGGTGTGGGCACGGGTGGACGCGGGTGGCGTGGGTGGGGCATGGACAAGTGCAGGTGTGGACGCGGGTGTGTGCGGGTGCAGGTGTGGGTGCAGATGTGCACAGGTGTGCAGCGGGAGCTGCTGGAGCGGCCTGCAGGCGGAGCGCTCGTCCGGTGGGCTAGTGCCCCTCGGCGGGGTGAGGCTGTGCGCTTCCCAGGGAGGGCTGGGCCACGCACACGCTGCTTGCCTCGTTTCTTTAATGCCGTGCATATGGATAAGCCTAGATCCAAAAACCTGGGCGCCATAAGCTTCCTCCCATTCTCCAGTATCAAACTCTGTATTCCTGAGCAAGGGCACGCAGATTCAAATATCATTTTAACAGGTAACTTAATGAAAAAACAAAAACAAAAACAAAAAAACACAGGTAACTTAATTATTACATGTATTTTGAAAACCACGATTCTCAAACGTTACCAGGGGCCGGCAGTTCCTAACATTTTGCACATTTAATTGGAGGTATTTAGTACTCCACTTTCCACTTAACACTGATACTTATCTTTTTTATTTATGTTAAAGATCACATGAAAACACATGAATTACAAGGTATTAAATTACGATACAAAAATGATCCCTGGGTTCTCAAACTAGTACAAGTACAGGAAAATGTCAAAGTCCACTGATGCTTTCGTTTACTTTCATTTTAAAATGCACACAATAAAGAGCCAAATAATATTTTACAAATAATTTTGAAAAAAGTTTATTTGATCCCAAAGAGTAGAAGTCACATCTTTTCCTGCTCTCTTAAATTCTGGCACAGTCTGGCAAATCAGTAAGATCCAAGAGGGATCCTGGCATTTTTTTATTTTGGTTCTCTTTGCCATTCTCATGGAAATATGGTAAATGTAATTTCCTCTTAATGGCGATAGTTAGCCTAGGTTCTGTGAATTCATATTTTTTTCTTTCTTCTTCTTCTTTCTTTTTAGGTAGAGTGGGATACACATTGGGGCTGAGTCTGAGCATATTTGACTTGGATGGGTTGAATCCTAAGGGCAGTTCTCTTGCTTGGGATAAAAGTAAAGGATTAGTCCCCTGGTTTGCCGTCAGCTCAGGGCAGAGTAATTATTCGAGGCCTGACATTTAATACACCAGTGATCACAGATATTGCCACCGAAAGCTTTTCCAACAAAGCAGGAACCAAAAAACCTTACAGCAATGTCTCACTTCCACTCACAAAAGTGAGGGAGCTGTGAGGTGAAAGTAAACACAGCCCAGTGGGACACTATCAAGTGTCCCTTAGACACAAGCAGAAAAACAGCAAAGCAGAGAGAATCATCTATGTAAGTAGGGGCTCACATAGTGCATGGCACCTCCAAAGGCAAAGTGAAAGTCAGCTGTGATGAGTTGTCCAGGGTAAATTATTTTACCCAACCCTGCGGGACCCAACCTCATGGGAATCGCGTCTACGCCACAATCTCGCGTAGGCAAGGAATAAACTGGGATGGAGGGAAAAGTAAGAGATATCCTTCCATATGTTATATCTGCATATTTTTTTCCCCGCTAAGATACCTTACCCCTTATCTCTCTTTTATAAAATAGTATAATAGGATTTGGGGGAGGGGAGGGGACATGATCATTATGTATAGCCCCTGTCATTTCCAGCTCTTGTCTTTTACCACTTCGTTAGCGGTGCTTGCACCAAAATATTATTAATTACTTGAACCCACTCATTATCGTGTCGTTGATTTTGTTTTGACAACCACAAGGAGATATTCCTGGGGCTCTGGGTCCAACCAATACCATATTGTTAAAATGTCAAACGTACATTTCACAAGCAACTGTTGCTAAGGAGTTCTGTTTAAAAGGTAGAAGTGATCATTGGTCACGGATCATCCTTGTCATGACATCAGTATGCTGGATGCTGTTGCCCCTCCCTCAGTAGATCAGGAAGGCTGGTAGCTGCTCAAGGTCATGGCCATCCCCTCTCCTTCTTCCCTTCCCATGTCCTAGTCCACTACAGGATGTGCTCTGAGGGTGTTTGCCAAACAGATGAAAGGTTCACGACTCAACGTAATTCAGTTTTGTTTTTTTTTTATAAGCAGTGGGCCCTGGTGAGAAATTAGGGAGCACAACTAAAAAGAACGCCTTTAAAATTTCAGCTCTGCAAAGGCTGTGGGAGGAGAGGAAGGTCCTACCTGAAAAAAATAAAACTTGTTCTGAAAAATAAGTAGAAAAAGAACTAAAACCTAAAGTGGAGAAATGAAATTCTGTGCTTGATTTATTTATTTTTTTAAGATTTTATTTATTTATTTGAGAGAGAGAGAGAATGAGAGAGAGCACATGAGAGGGGTTAGGGTCAGAGGGAGAAGCAGACTCCCCACGGAGCAGGGAGCCCGATGCGGGACTCAATCCCGGGACTCCAGGATCATGACCTGAGCCGAAGGCAGTCGCTCAACCAACCGAGCCACCCAGGCACCCGTCTGTGCTTGATTTAATGTGGCATCCTTGTCCACAGTGCACTGGTGATCTTACTGGAACATAGGACATTAATTGATCACGTGTAAGTTAAAAAAAATAAGAATAATGATTAGCGGGCACCTGGGTGGCTCAGTTGGTTGGGCGACTGCCTTCGGCTCAGGTCATGATCCTGGAGTCCGGGGATCGAGTCCCACATCGGGCTCCCTGCTCGGCAGGGAGTCTGCTTCTCCCTCTGACCCTAACCCCTCACATGCTCTCTCTCTATCTCATTCTCTCAAATAAAAAAAAACTTCAAAAAAGAATAATGATTAGCTTAGAGTCCCTTAAAATAATTTGCTTTTAATTATATGTAAGTAAACACTTATCGTGCTGAATTAATTAATTTTGTGATAAATTAGTCTTAATATATACCAGTGCAGGACATTATTCTATGCTTGATGATTAACCAGAAAATTTTTCTTTTTTATGACAGAGAGCAGAGAGCTTGAAGTACTGTAACACGCAGGCTAGGTTGAATTCTTTGACATGCAAATAAGTCATCAACTTTTAGAGCTGGAAGGAGTCTTGTAAATCTCATGCTCCAGCATCTTCAGTTTATCAAAGAAGGAATTGAGACCCAGAGGGGAATGAGGACGTTCACCTAAAGAAACAGAAGGTGATCAGAAGGCTGTAGCCAAGAACTCCGGCCTGTCCTGGTCCTGGGCCCAGAATCTACGTTAATTATCCCTTATTTCTCTCAATGGGTTTTTTTCCCCTCCCCTTTCAAAACCTTTAAAACACAAATTTCAGAGAATTTCTGAGTAATAACAATAATAGATGGCTTCAGAATGTCCTCAGATTCACAGAAGCATTTTAGACACTAGATGCGAAATCACGGTCCCTGATACAGAAGAGATTTCACTCTTAGAGACAAATCCATAAAGGAAGAAAAACATAAAAGGCGCTGTGTCAAACTTGCTCAAATGAAGCCTTTTTGTTGTAGTCATGAGCACCAACATAAAACGACCCAACTCTATGGTCAAATCAAGATGTTGCTCAGGGGCGTGGAACAGTCGTTTTCAAACTTTTATTGTTAGAATCTTGCCCGGAACCCTTGGACGGGTAACAGTTGAAAGTGGAGCTGCCGGGGCCTGAGGTCGAAAAAGAGAGTTCCAGCAGCTCCGCCCTCCTCTAACTTCCCGTACCGTACCCGAGCTTCTGCGGCGGCGCTGTTGGATACATCAGCGATTGGAAGGAAGTTTCTAGAAGCATCGGTCAGAATTCAGCCCAGAAGGCAGTGGCGGAGCCCGTGGTGGCCAGGAGGTTTCACGACTGGTTGAGTCACTGCAGCACAACAGGTGTGAGCTAACGCCACTCTGTGAGGATAAGTGTAAATACACTCATCTTCCCTTTTCCCCAAGTTCTGTGTGTCTTGCTCTTTCATTCTTCGTGGCAGGTGTGGAAGAGTCACTTGGGAAGCTCATTGGAAACGCAGCCTGCCAGCTTCCGTCCCCACATCCACGTGGGTGGCTCTGGGGGACAGCTCATCAGTCTGTGCTTCTAACAAGCACGTCAAGTGAATTGTGCACCCCTCCTGAGAAACTCGGCTTGGAAGCATCTAACGAGATGCCTTACGTGTGGCACTTACATGTGATACCTATTTTCCTGAATTTAACTTAATTTTCACCATGTCAGTTTAAAAGGGGTTGCACGGATTCAGGTCCTAATGATTATGCAAATTATCACACATTTAAGTAGTAAATGCAATAATGTGTATTAAGTTGGGATGGCTCTAAAGGCTTTTTGACCACAATGAGATATATGGGGCCTTATGGAAAGTACTTTTGTAAGCAGGAGCTCGAATAATTAACATGTTGGAAAACCACTAGTAAAGAAAAAAATATAAGGGATCTTCTTTCCCGTGATACAATTTTTCTGTTTGCAATCAACAGCGACATCATACCTAGTGGTAAACCCTATAGACCTTCATTTAAAAATCTAAAACAACTGTGGGCAGTGTGTACCCTCTCACCATATTATTCAATGTTGTTCTGGTGGGTATTTTTGGGTTTGGGGCTTTTTTTTTAGATTTACCTATATCTTTTAGAGAGAGTGTGTGAGAGAGAGCACGAGCTGCAGGGGCGGAGAGAGAGGGAAGGAGAATCTCAAGCAGACTCTACACCAAGAGTGGAGCCTGATACACGGCTCCATCCCGCGACCCTGAGAGCATAACCTGAGCCCAAGTCAAGGGTCAGACACCCGGGGCGCCTGGGTGGCTCAGTCGTTAAGTGTCTGCCTTCGACTCAGGTCATGATCCCAGGGCCCTGGGATCGAGCCCCGCATCGGGCTCCCCGCTCTGCGGGAAGCCTGCTTCTCCCTCTCCCACTCTCCATGCTTGTGTTCCCTCTCTCGCTGTGTCTCTCTCTGTCAAATAAATAAAATCTTAAAAAAAAATAGAAAACATTAAAAAAAAAAAAAAAGAGTCAGACGCCCAACCAACTGCACCACCCAGGCCCCCTGTTCCGGTAGTCCTAACTAAAAAGACAATGAAAAAATGAGTTTAATTATTGGAAAAGAGCACATTAAATTACCCTCTCTCTCTCTCTTTCAGTTCCGATGTCTGTGTAGTTAGAAACTCCAAGAGAATGAACAGAAATGCTGTTAGAAAGAATAAGAGAAATTCAGTAAAGTGACTGGTTATAAAATCAATATTAAAAGATAGCTTTCCTGGGGCACGTGGGTGGCTCAGTCGGTTAAGCCTCTGCCTTCGGCTCAGGTCGTGATCCCAGGGTCCGGAGATCGAGCCCCGCGTCGGGCTCCCTGCTCGGCGGTGAGCCTGCTTCTCCCTCTCCCACTCCCCCTGCTTGTATTCCCGCTCTCGCTGTCTCTCTCCGTCAAATAAAATCTTAAAAAAAAAAATAAAAATAAAAATAACAACCAAGAGTGTAAAATGTCTAGTTATAAACAAAATAAGAAATGTTAAGGAACCTTTACAAAAAAACCTGGAAGTCTCTCCTGGAGCACATGAAGGGAGACTTGTATAAATGGGGAGGCATGTCCTGTCCCCAGAAGGAAAGACGTAATATTAAAACTCTGTCACTTCTTCCCAAATTAATGTATACATTTAACTCAGTTTCAACAAAAAAACTCAAAAGAATTTCATTAGGAATCAGCCAGGGGTTTCCAAAATTAATCCTCAAGAGTAAATACATGACAATATCCAAATGCAATAATCACATTTACCAACTGTCTCTTTTAAGGAACCTTGATATTTACTCCTTTTCTCTTTCTCACTTTGTAAAGTTGAGTCAGATGGTCTCCGTTTAGTTTCCATTCTGTGCTTGGGAAACTGAGGCACAGAAAGGCTGACTTGTAAAAGGCCACCTCCCCTGAGGACCCCTCGTGTGATCACCATGCTTGCTCCACTTGACCAGTGCTGTCTCCAATATTAGAATCCTTTCCCCAGCACTTTTCACTTTTTTTCTTTTCATTTCACCCAATTTTCGAGTGGGAAAATATCCCCTGGAGATAATAAAGCCCCACCCAAGCACCACTACTTGTTTCCCTCTGATCCCCATTTCTTTGATGGTAGTTACTTACGTACCTGTCACTGTCGTTTCCGGGTCCCTCACAGTGTATCTGGCTCTTATCGTCCCCTGCAAACCCACTGCTGTTCCCATCTGTCGTGTTGTCCTCGATCCAGAGGAAAGCACAGCTTTCCCATCAGAAGTTATTGGTGCAAGAATTCTGTGTGCTTTACCTGTATTTGGTCACCTCCGTTCCCTCACCTGTTTCACTTGTCACTGTGAAACCCTAAGTCGGTGTAATATCCAAATTTCTCTTTGTCCCCAAAGACATTGATAATCACCAAGAAAAATGGCGTATCTTCACACAATAAAGTTTTAAATAACACTGTGTTACTGAAAGCACTAAATATTCTTGGTGGATTTGAACTGTGTCAGCTTGTATGTATAATAATAATAATAATAATAATAAAGCACTCACTGTGTACCAGGCATTGCCCTCTAAGCTCTTAAATGCATTAACTCGTGTAATCCCAGCAACCCCATTACTCATCCAGCATCCCCATAGTGCAGATAGAGATCACGGAACGGAGAGGTATAAATGACTTGCTTAGAGTAAGAAGCAAACAAACGAGAACAACCATAGCAAAACAATTGCCAGAAGACAGAGCAGGCGAATATTTTTCTCCAACGCAGGTTATAACCGGAGCAGTTAATACCAACGACAACGCACATTTAAAGGCAGGAAGTTGCAGATTGCATAGCATCTTCAGACCTGTTATTCACTCAAGGTACTGTGCTAATTTTGCATCGTAAAAACCCATCATTGGAAATTAAGAGAAATACATCTGTGTATTATGTGGGACAAAGGTCACCCACCCAGGAGTATGAAAATTCCCCCAAATTACCTTCCAGGTGTTTGAAGACAAATATAAAAAGCTTGCCAGGCTTCTTTTTCTCTCCTGGGGAATGATCGTGGCACATCATTCACAGTGGAGGCCTCTGTTGCTTTCGGAAGTCTTTCTGCCTCGCCATGGGTTGAATTTCCACACACGAACAGCTGCGGTGATGCTTCGGCTGAGCAATCAGCCCAGCCATTTTTCCATTTTCCATTTATTAAGTGCTATGTGCCTTGTATGTGGTTGCTGCTCAATAATACCTTCCTGTCTGGACGGGTGGAAGGACAAATGGACAACCTCATTCTTCAGGGTATCCCTCCTGATTTGGGCAAAGGGTCCATCATCAGGATATACAAGAGGACTGGTCTCTGAGTGCAAAGAAGCTGACTTAATTCAGTGACCATAATGGAAAGTGTAGCATTGGAAATGGTGATCATATGAAGAAAGAGAAAGGACAAGGCAGTACCAGTCTCCACAAATTTGGGTGTTTGATTGACTCCTGTTCCTTGCATTTGCCTCTCTCCCCTGCTTCCCCCATGCTCAGCTCAGCTGTGGTAATGTTCTTGTCCTTCTGGATTTATTGTGCTGTTCCTGATTGATTGTTTCTGATTGATCCCTGCACTTTTGGTATCAAGAAGTTCATTTAATTCATAGCAGTGTAAAATAATTCTTAATGGAGTGATATTATGGCTTCACAACTTTTACCACGTGAAAGCAAAATGAAGATCCTGACAGGAATCTTTCATAATATCTTTCCTTGGGAGTTTCTTCTAAAAAGTGCATCATGGGGCGCCTGGGTGGCTCAGTTGGTTAAGTGTCTGACTCTTGCTTTTGGCTCAGGTCATGATCTCAGGGTCCTGAGATCGAGCCCCGCGTTGGGCTCTGTGATCAGCGGGGAGTCTGCTTGGGGATTCTCTCTCTCCCTCTGCCCTGTCCCTGTTCATGTGCTCGTTCTCTCTCTCTCTCAAATAAATAAATAAATCTTTAAAATAAAATAAAATAAAATGTGCATCGTAAAATGGCAATAGGAAGATGGACATCCTTTCCACACATGACGTATGAGTGTTGTCTTCCTTCACTTTCCTTGTGAATGTATTAAATGCCACTGAATTGTATACTTTGAAATGGTAATTTTATGTGAGATGAGTATCACCTCAGAAGAAAATAATTCACCTCACATAAAACTCACCATTTTAATCATCTTACAGCACATTTACAACGCTGTGCAATCATCACCACGATCTAATTTCAGAACAATTTCCTCACTCCTCCCCCCCAAAAAACTCATATCCGTTAAAAGCAGTGACTCCCCATTCCCCCTCCCCCCAGCCCATGACAACCACAGATCTATGGTTTGTCTCTACGGATTTGCCTCTTCTGAACATTTCATATAAATGGAATCATACTATGTGGCCTTTTTTATCTGCCTTTTTTCACTTTGCATCATGTTTGTGAGGTTCATCCATGTTGTCATATATGTTAGCGCTTCCTTCTTTTTTAATTTTTCCATGAAAAGGCTTTTATGCATTCATTCAGTGTTCATACATTCAGGCACCATTCTGAGTGATAAGGTCCCTACGTTTCATCGACCTTAGATTTTAGTGGGGAAAGACAGACAAGGACCAAAGTCAGTGGGCACTGAGCCTCCGTAGATAGCTGAACCCAAATGTCCCGAGAGAAAGCGACTACACGGCTTGTTTACACTAAGTGATCGAGAAAGGGAACTCTGAAGAGATGTTTAAGATGAGCTCCAAATGATTCAACGGAGCCAGTCAAGCCAAGACCAGAAGAGAAAGTATTTCAAGCAGAAGAAACCCTACGGTACAAATTAACTTGGAATGTTTTAAGCACAGAAAAAAAGACAAGTGTGCCTTAGCATCTAGTGGGCAAGGGAACACACAGTAGAAGAAGTCTGAGAGGCAGGTAGGAGCCGGATAATCTGGTGCTTGGTAAACTTGGATGAGGAGTTCGGATTTCATCCTAAGTGTGAAGAGAAAGCACTAGAAGAGAATTCATGACATGATTTGCCATTTGGGGACTGGACTGTAGGAGAGCAAAGTCCTTCCTTCATTTTCATGGCTGAATAATATTCCACTGTATGGATTTACCACATTTTGTTTATCCATTCATCTGTTGATGGACGCCGGAGTTGCTTCCACTCTCTGGCTATTTTGAATCATGCTGTTATGAACATTCATGTACTGGTTCTGTGTGAATATATGTTTTCAGTTCTCTTTAGTCCATACCTACGAGTCAAATTACTGGGTCATGTGGCAACTCCAGGTTCAAACGTTTGAGGGAATGCCAGACCATTTTCCACAGCAGCTGTTCCATTCTGCATTCCCACAAGCAGTATGTGAGGTTTCTGATTTCTCCAAATCCGTGCCAACCCCATTAAGGACTTGTGACTTTATCTTAAGAACAAGGCCACGTTTATTTTCATCACCACCGTCCTAGTGGCTGTGAAGTGGTACCTCATCCCGGTTTTGATTGACATTGCCCTTATGACCAGTGGTGTCAAGCATCTTGTCATGTACTTATCAGCCAGTCAGTTCCTGCTTATCCTTCAGGCTCACCTTCTCAGAAAGGACTTTCCTAAAAACCTATCAGAGAAGAGAAGATTCATTCTCCCTCTTACTATGTGCTAACGTTCTGTTGGTGTCCTTCAGGACACTTACCATATTCCATTATTATTTGGATTGCTGTTTGCTTCTCTTTGCCAAGCATAGTTTCTGGCACTTGGTAGGGGCTCAATAAATATTTATTCAATGAACAGATCAATCAGGAGAGTAATGAGAAATGGAAATCAAGCCATGTGGTTGCCAATTGGGAAGTGGTGAGAAATACAGGAAATTGGGCAGATGAAGGAGCTGATGCAGAAAAAGTAAAGGTGGGAATAGAGTTAGCAGGAGAACTCACACACTGAGTTAAGTATGAGAAGCAAGCTTAACCTAACGGAACAAAACTAGGCAGAATCTGTCTATAGTAAAAAATGCTCAGACCCTTTAACTTTCTAGCTCTATTTTTAGAAATTTATCCTGAGAAAACAATCAGATACGTAGGAGCACTTAAGTTTGAAATCTTGATTGTGGCATTTTTAAAAGAGATTTTATTTTTAAGTAATCTCTACACCCATCATGGGGCTCGAACTCACAACCCTGAGATCAAGAGTCGCATGATCCCCGACTGAGCCAGCCAGGCGCCCCTATTGTGGTATTTTTTTCTACAATATCAGAAAGTTAGAAATGCCATAAATGCCCCCTCGATAGGAAATGGTTACATAAGCCCTCCGCCTGGCGAAATATTATGCTGCCATTGTTGATGAGAAAACAAAAACAAAAGGATATGAAGCACTGACTGAAAAAATATTTTAAAGGGCTGGGCCAGGGATACAGCCCTTGGTCTGAAGGAAGTTTCCTGGGAAAAGGTGAAAGAAAGGAAATTGAGAAAAATGATTTTTAAAAAGATTTTATCTATTTATCTGAGAGAAAGAGAGCGTGAGCAGGGGGAAGAACAGAGAGAGGGACAAGCAGACTCTGCACTGAGTGCAGACCTCATCGTGGGGCTCGAACTCACCACCTTGAGCTGTAACCAAGAGTTGGATGCTTAACCAACTGAGTCCCCCAGGTACCCCGAAATCAAGAAAAATTATGATTCTTGAGTCAGAAGCTAGACAGACACAAGTTAATAAGGAAATAATCTATTTTTGTAACATTTTTAGCCCAAATTGAAACTGGAACCCAAATAGGAATGACCTCACTCATCATTCGGGTGGATGCCTCATGAGCACCTGCCACGTACCAGGTGTCGTTAGGTGCTGGGAACACACTACCACAAGTATACAAAGCCACAGACGCTGAAGCTGAGTGAGGGAGACAAAAATTAGGTTATCGATAATGATTGGTTAATTACAAGTACTCAAAGTGTTGTGACGAGGGACAGCAAGATGTTACCAGACTATAACAGATCTGCCTAGACAGAGGGGATAGGGAAACATTTAAACTGAAATCTCAAGAAGCTGCAGGCATTTTCAAGACAATAGGAGGGGGATAAGGAGAGGAGGAAAGTGTGTTCCAGGAGAGGGGAACAGCATGTGCAAAGTCGTGAGGTGGGAGAAGTCCAATCTGACTGAACAGTGGGGGTAGGGTGAGGAGGGGTGTAGAAGGGGGCTGGCGAGACCAGCAGGCATCAAGTCATACAGGGTTGGTGGACCATGTCCATGATTAAGGACTTGGGACGTTATCCTAAGACCAAGGCCATGACACTAAAAAAGAAAAAGAAAAGAAAAAATTTGTGGGTGTCTTTTTGATGAGTGACATGGTGAGGGGTTTTTTCTTTTCCCCAAAAGAAGGGAAGTTCTTTTTGGGAAGTTCATCCAGCTTTTGTTACATGGTCACACTCCCTCAAGCAGTTTATTAAATCAGACATATCTCCCTCTAAATTTCTATGGGTCCTTTTTTATCAGATTGATTTTACAGTCTAAGATGGTTACGGCAAGTGTTAGCTTTTAATTCTCAAAGGGCAAGTATTTCCCCTCCAGGAACATTTAAAAGAACACTTGCACAGAACCAAATGGCTTTTCAGACCCAGAGAAGACATGTAGATAGATAGCCCCGAAATGAAGGTTCAGACATTCTCCTTTAACAGACTTCGGGAGAACACAACCTCTTTTTTTCTCCTTTGACTTTGTGACCTGACTAATGTCCTGTCCTAGCCAAAGGCCAGTGCAGTTTGTTTTGTGAGATGAAAAGCCAATGTTCCTGGCCTGTTTCTTCTGCAACCCCCCGGGTCTTTGTACCTAGTCTGTTTTCTCCCTACCAAACATTTCAGGTGACCAAATGCTTACCAGGGGTAAATGACCAGATGGAAAATGCTTTTGAGATTTTCTGGTGAAGTTTGGGTTTCCCTTTGGACTAGTGGTTTTTTTTTTTTTTTAAGATTTTATTTATTTATTTGACAGAGAGAGAGACAGCGAGAGAGGGAACACAAGCAGGGGGAGTGGGAGAGGGAGAAACAGGCTTCCCGAGGAGCAGGGAGCCCAATGCGGGGCTCGATCCCAGGACCCCGGGATCATGACCTGAGCCGAAGGCAGACGCCCAACGACTGAGCCACCCAGGCACCCCTTAGACTAGTGGTTTTTAATTAGGGTGATTTTTTTTTCCCCCATCAGGGGACATTAGGCAACAGTCTGTTCGATTGTTACAACTTAAGGAGGGGGGTCCTACTGGCATCTACCGGTAGAAGCCAGTGATGCTAGTAAACATCCCACAATACACAGGAGAGCCCCCTCGTCTTGTCCAAATGTCAGCTGAGGTTGGGAACGCTGTTTTAAGTAGGAACCAGTGATCTACCCGACGTGGAGAGGGCGCATTTTCTCCCCCTTCCCTTCCAAAAGTATCCTTTTTAACAGACCGCATTATGCTAAGTGAAGTAAGTCAAACAGAGAAGACAAATACCATATTTCACTTGTTTGTGGAATCAAAAAAAAAAAAAACCACACAAGTGAACAAATGATACAAATCAGAAACAGACTTATAAATACAGAGAACAAACTGGTGTTTGCTAGAAGGGAGGGGGTGCGGGGTTGGGTAAAATAGGTGAGGGGGGTTAAGACGTACAGACTTCCAGCTATAAAATAAATAGGTCAAGGGGATACAAAATACAGCACAGGGAGTATAGCCAATAATATTGTAATAACTCTGTATGGTAACAGTAACTAGCCTTAGGCTGGTGAGCATTTGGTAATGTGTGTAAATGTCGAATCACTATGTTGTACACTTGAAACTACTATAACACTGCATGTCAGCTTGACTTCAATTAAAAGAAATTAAAAATTAAAAATATCCTTTTACATAGAAATACGATAAGGTATTATAAGGAGTCCACCTACATCATATTCCGGAAAAGGCAAAACTTGTTGAGAGTAGTAAGATCAGTGGTGGCCATGGCTTAGGCGCAGGGAGGGGTGAATAGGCAGAGCACAGAGGACATTTAGGGCAGTGAAAATACTCTGCATGATACTATAGTAGTGGATACACGTCATGATACATTTATTCAGGCTCCGAACGTGAACCCTGATGTTCACCGAGGACTTTGGGTGATAATGATGTGTCAGTGTTGGTTCTTCAGTGGTAACAAATGTACCACCTGGTGGGGGATGCTGATAGTGGGGGAGGTTGTCCCTGAGCAGAGGCAGGGGGCACATAGGAACTCCCTGTACTTGCTGCTGAGTTGTTTGTGAACCCAAAACCGCTCTAAAAAATAAAGTTCATCTTTGGGGCGCCTGGGTGGCTCAGTAGGTTAAGCTTTCAACTCTTGATTTTGGCTCTGGTCATGATCTCCCGGATCCTGGGATCTTGTCAGTGTCAGCGCTCAGCGGGGAGTCTGCTTGGGGATTCTGTCCCCCTCCCTCTCCCTCCCTGTCTGCTGCTCCCCACCACTCCCGTGTGCGCATTCTCTCTCAAATAAATAAATAAAATCTCAAAAAAAAAAATAAGTTCATCTTTAAAAAGCTAATTGGAAAAACAAAATAACGTTTAAGAAATTTGGTGAATTTTCTACTCTGACATGTTATTTAAGAAAAGATTTTTTTTTTAAGATTTTATTTATTTATTTGAGAGGAAGAGAGAGAGCACAAGTGGGTGAAAGAGCAGAGTGAGAAGGACACGCAGACTCCTCCATGCAGAGCGCAGAGCCGGATGCAGGGCTCCATCCCAGGACCCTGAGATCATGACCTTATCTTTTGTCCAAAGTCAGATGCTTAACCAATGGAACCACCCAGGTGCCCCAAGAGAAAAGGAGATTTTTTAAAATTTGCAGCTAATATTATAATTAAATCTATCTTTCACTATAAGTTCTGAAAGATGTGTCCTTATGAAAGGCAAGATTCCAGGGTCAAGGTCTGGGTAGGACAGCAGTCCCCATGGTGTGGCTGATGGAACACTTTCTGCTGGACTTTGATAGGCCTTACTTGAAGAAAAGTGTCGGGGAAACCCTGGGTTAAATAGAGTAAAGCATCTTTTGGGTTTTTTTTTTTTCTTTTCATGAAGAACCCCTTGGGGCCTTCCAGATGCTAATGTTCATTGTGGATTCCTACCGGGGTTTATTGTATGCTGCATTTCCCAAACTTCTATGACCCTAGAACCCTTTTCTTAAGGAACAATCTCAAGGGACTATTTTGGACACTAATGAAGAAGATCCAGGAGGGGCATTCAGGTTGGTTAACACCATGGTCTCCGTGGCTCAGGCTTCACCCCGTCCCCTGCTGCCATGTTTGTGGGCCCCTTGCCTGCTTGTCTGGGTCACGCTCTCACCACCTCCAATACCAGCATCCCCATTCCCCTGAAAGTCAGCGCGCTGTGCTCACTTGAGGGTGTCCCCAGTCGAGGGACACCCCATTTTCAACCGTGTTGCTACAAGAGCCTCCCTCCCTGGGCGCCTGGCCCCGAGCTGCAAGCTTGCCAGCCCCGCCTCGTGAGGCCTGAGCACGTCTGGCGGCCTCTGAGAATGACAGGCGTGGAGTTTTATTCTCTTCCCATGATAGGGGAATTTCAAGTCCTTTTCATGGTGTTGGGTTCAGGTTCCTAGTCAGCTTCCCTGGGCCTCCTCCTGACACACTCGCGCTTGCCTACAGGACAGGGGAGCTCCCGGGTTTTTGTGGGTGGGTGTGCTTGTGCTACCCTGAGTCTTTCTCCCAGGGGGCCAGCAGAGCAGGTGGTTCCCTGGTACACGAGGGCTGCCAGGGTCCACACTGCCTCCCCCTTGGTGCTCAGCACTTGGGGCTCGGCTGTCTGCTGTTGCTGGGACCGGAGTTTTGCTTCTCTGTCCTGCTTCTCCAGTTGCGTGAAAAGATGAAGCAATCTGTCAGACAGATCCACAACTTTCTCTTTGTCTTGGGAGGGGACAAGGGAGATTTCGGGCCTTTGTTTTCTTAGTATTTCCAGCGGAATATCCGGTCGCCTCCCTTGGAAGTATTTCCCCCAAAGACTAGGTAATATTGGAACCTGACCGTCTGCGGTGTTTCCCTCCATCAGACGCTTAGGTTGTAGGTCAGGCACGGCGCTGGGCGCTGGGGGCTGGGGGATCAGTGAGAGACAGTCTGCACCTGGAGGCTGAACCAAGAAGGAAAAGAGCAACTTCAGGAGAGGGAGAAGGTGCCGAGAGGTGTCCGTGCACAGGGGCCGGGAGCTCCAGGGAGGAGCCTCCCACCTGGCAGCCTTGGCTGTCTCCCCCCCCGCCCCCAGCAGCAGAGGCCCTGAGCGGAGTCTACAGGACTTTGGCCAGAGCTCCCAGAGGGATGCCTTTCCTTCAGGTTACTAATTACTATTGCTACTTGCAATGTGTTTTGAGCAGCACGTGTCGTTGGCAGCCTTTTCTTTATTTTCATCTTAAGACCTTAATTAATTTACAAAGATCACTTTGGATACTTAAAGTTGTTATTTTTTAAACTTTTAAATGGGCACTGTTTTAAGATTTTATGTATTCATTTGAGAGCTGCTGCAGGGGCCGTTCCCAGGAGCCTGGGATCATGACCCGAACCCAAGGCAGACCCTTAACTGACTGAGCCCCCCAGGCGCCCCTTAAATTAGCGGTTGGTCGGTTATTTGATTACACTCCAAGTTCATACACTTAAACTTTGTTTAAGAATTTCATTTTTGTCTCTTTATAGCTATGATGGTTTAATCGCTTTGAATTCTTAACTATTTTAAAATTATATTTTGGGTTATGTGACCTGAAAACAATATACCAATAAAGGTAGCAAATCTTCTTAACGAAAACAAAAAACCAACGAACAAAGATTTTAAGGACTACGGCTGGATGGATGGCTGCCGTTGCCAAAATGCTCATTTTGGCAAAAGCCGTGAGAGGGAGAACTCTATCAAGGTGTCTTAGGAGCCACATGATAATAAATCCCATTTGTTTGACATCTGAGAGTTTGTTTGCAAGGCACTTTGGCACGAATTGCTGCGTTTGGTGCCGACAACAATCTTACAAAGTGTTGGGGGTTGCTGTCCAAACATGGTGCGGACAACATCTCTGCTGTCTCTGAGGCTCTACTAAATGACAGAAAAATAAAGCCAGAGACTCAGAGACAGCA
Organism: Eumetopias jubatus; assembly: GCF_037043125.1. Classification (NCBI taxonomy): domain Eukaryota; kingdom Metazoa; phylum Chordata; class Mammalia; order Carnivora; family Otariidae; genus Eumetopias; species Eumetopias jubatus. The sequence continues at coordinate 63,921,398 of NW_028274818.1, read as the reverse complement.
GAAGAGAATGTAACAGTGGATGAGAGGTAATAATGCATTTTGTGAATAGGGAAATCAGATGAGGAATGGTGGCTCACATGAAAAGGGAGAAGCAAACAGAAAACCCAGAAATAAACCCACAATTATATGGTCAATTAATCTCCGACAAAGGAGGATGAATATACAATGAGAAAAAAGACAGTCTCTTCAACAAATGGTGTTGGGAAAACTGGACAGCCACATGCAAAAGAATAAAACTGGACCACTCTCCTCCACCATACACAAAAATAAACTCAAAATGGATTAAAGAACTAAAGACCAGAAACCATAAAAATCCTCGAAGAGAGCACAGTCAGTAATGTCTCTGACATGGGCTATAGCAACGTTTTTCTCGATATGCCTCCTGAGGCAAGGGAAATAAAAGCAAAAATAAACTATTCAGACTACCTCAAAATAAAAAATTTCTGCACAGTGAAGGAAATAATCAACAAAAATAAAAGGCAATCTATTGAATGGGAGAAGATATTTGCAAATGACATATCCGATAAAGGGATAGTATCCAAAATATATAAAGAACTGATACAGGGGTGCCTGGGTGGCTCAGCTGGCTAAGCATCTGACTTTTTATCTCAGCTCAGGTCACGATCTTAGGCATCATGAGATCAAGTCCTGTGTTGGGCTCTGCGCTGAGTGTGGAGCCTGCTTAAGATTCTCTGTCTCCCTCTGCCCCTCCCCCACAACACTCACTCTCTCTCTCTATAAAAAAAAGAAAGAAAGAAAGAAAGAACTGATACAATTGAATACCCAAAAAACAATTCAGTTAAAAAACGGGCATCAGATGGGGCACCTGGCTGACTCAGTTGGTAGAGTGTTTGACTCTTGATCTCGGGGTTATGAGTTCGAGCCCCATGTTGGGTCTAGAGATTGCTTAAAAACAAAATCTTTTAAAAAAATGGACATGAACAAACATTTTTCCAAAGAAGACATCCAGATGGCCAACAGACACATGAAAAGATGCTCAACATCACTCGGCATCGGGGATATACAAATCACAACCACAATGAAATACCACCTCACACCGGTCAGAATGGCTCAAATCAACAACACAAGAAACAAGTGTTAGTGAGGATGTGGAGAAAAAGGACACCTCGTGCACTGTTGGTGGGAATGCAAACTGGTGCAGCCGCTGTGGAGAATGGTATGGAGGTTCCTCAAAAAGTTAAAAATAGAGCTACCCTATGACCCAGCAGTTGCACTACTGGGTATTTACCCCCAAAATACAAAAACACTAATTCAAAGGGAGACATGCACCCTGTGTTTACAGCAGCAGCATCGACAACAGCCAAGCTATGGGGAATAGCCCAAGTGTCCATTGGCAGATGAATGGATTAAAAAAAAGTGAAAAAAAAGGAAAAAGAAAATGTGGTATATATACATGGTGGAATATTGCTCAGCCATAAAAAAGAATGAAATCTTGTCATTTGCAATGATGTGGGTAGAGCTAGAGAGTACTATGCTAAGTGAAATAAAGTCAGTCAGAGAAAGACAAATACCATACGATCTCACTCATATGTGAAATTTAAGAAACAAAACAAACAAGCAAAGGAAAAAAAAGAGACAAACCAAAACCAGACTCTTAACTGTAGAGAACACACTGCTGGTTACGGGGGTGGGGTGGGGGGCGGATGGGGAAATAAGGGAATAAGAGATGGGGATTAAAGAATACATTTACATGATGAAAATTTAAAATAAATAAATAGAATGATTTTTTAAAAGATTTTATTTATTTATTTATTTGAGAGACAAAGAGAGCACGAGCAGGGGAGGGGGAGGGCAGAAGGAGAGGGAGAAGCAGACTCCCCAATGAGCAGGGAACCCTGTCACCCAGGTGTACAGCCCATTGTCAAGCAGAGGAATGGCTCTCCTTGGAGAAACTGTTCAGCTAAAACACTGAATTGCCAGCCAAGAGAGGTGGCCCGGTCGCCCTGCCATGAAACAGCATTACCAAGTAAGTGTCAGCCATGTTTCCTTTCAGCTTCTTAGCACATCACTGTGTAATGCGACTGCTGGATGTGGAGTGAAGACTCCGCTATGAAAGGCAGGACCTAAAATAAACAAGTACGAAAACAAATTGGAGAAAGCGAAGGCAATGACAGAAACGGGGCCAAAAACACTTTCAGAAATTAATTGGAATTCTCAGAGAGAAAAGACAAAATGAGAGCAAATTTTTAAGAATGAGGAAATGTCCTGTAATGTAGAAAGATGGGCAATAAGGAAGAAAAAATTTTATTTTATTTTCATTTTCATTTTTTGGAAGAAGAGATTTTAAAAAGTGAAAGGATTAATTCAGGTAACCCAATAGCCAACTAATAGGGATTTAAGAACTAAAACAGAGAAAGGAGAATAGAAGTCATAGATTTCTCAGAATAGGAGAGCAGGCCTCTAGATTCGAAGGGCCCATCCAGAAAAATGAAGGAGAACAAAATCTACATTCAGTCCTATCTTCATACTGTTTCAAAACACCAGAGGTCAAGGGAAAATGCCAAAAGTGTCCCGAGAATAACAACAAAAGTAAGTCTCAAAAAGAATGGCAGGGGAATTCTCAAGAACGGCATTGCATACTGGAAAGACCGGAGAGCAATACCTTCAAACTTTTGAGGAGAAAAGATTTTCAACCCAGAATCCTCTACCTCACCCACGTATTAATCATGTGACAGAAGAGAATGAAGACATTTTCAGCCATACAAGCTCTCAGCACTTCCCCTTCCTGCGCCTCCTCCCCAGGAAGCCACTAGAGGTTGTGCTCCACCAAAATGAGGCAGTAACCCAAGAAGGAGTCAGGAAGAGAGGGGGCCTGCCACAGGGGAGAAGCAACAGGAAGCCTCTGGACAGAAGCCGCACTTGGAGCGCGCACCAGTCCACCAAGACACAGGGAACCTAGACGATGGAGGCCAGGGGCATTGGAAACAGATGGGTAGACCGCGTGATGGATTTAACCACATAGACCATCTCTCCGAGGGCTTTGCAACCTAGCTGAGAAGTGTGGCAGGAAGGAGTGGTAATGATAGGAGAAGCCAACCAAGTGAGCAAGTGAGAAATAAGAAAGGGAGTGTAGTGGTCAAGAGTCAGATGGCTCAACAGTGAACAATACTTACACGATAGTGACAATAAGGCAAAAAATAAATATTGGCTTAATGAAGATTTTGATATAATTATGTTTAGGTGATTGAGGAAGTAGAAATGGGAAGGAGAGAAAATAGAAGATGGAAGAGAAAGTCAAATTATAGCATGTCTGAGATGGATACCCGTATAAGCATATTAATTCTTCTGGAGTTATGAATAGTGAGAAGAAACTGCTAGAAGAAAGGAAAGAGAGAGGTGCCTGGGTGGCTCAGTCGGTGAAGCATCCGACTCTTGATTTCGGCTCAGGTCATGATCTCAGGGTGGTGGGATCGAGCCCTGAGTCAGGCTCCATGCGGGGTCTGGAGCCTGCTTGAGGATTTCTCTCCCTCTCCCTCTGTCCTTCCTCCCCTGCCTCCTCTCGTTCTCAAAAAAAGAAAAGAAAAGGAAAGAGGCTGCTCTCGGCAGAATGACACTGAACCATGAGCTGGGTTGGGAAGCATTATGGTTACCACCAGCAGGTAACAAATTGGCCAGAACTGGTGGCTTTAAACAGTAACAACCACAGTAGGCATTGGCTCTCAACGGCTCTGGGGCTCAGGATTTCAGGAAGGGCTCTGCTGGGTGGTTTTGGATGCAGGAAATGGAGTGGGGCCAGAGCAGCTGGGGCCTAGCCACGCCTGAGAGATGCCCTCTCTCAGGGCTTCCCTGTGGGATCTCTCCAGAGAGGCTAATTTGAGCTTTTTCTCATATGGCTGCTCAAGGTCCCAGAGGCGAGTGTTCCAAGAGAATAGGATATCACATAGCATCTATGATAGTTAATTTTCTGTGTCAATTTGACTAGATCTTGGAATGTTCAGCTATCTGGTTAAACAGTATTTGTACCCGTGTCCATTAGGGGTTTTCTGGACGAGATTAGCATTGGAGACAGTAGACTGAGTAAAGAGGATCACCCTTCCCCATGTGGGTGGGCATCATCTAATTCTCTGAGGGCCTGAGTAAGACAAGAAGACTGAGGAAGGATGCATTCACTCTCTGACTGACCGCTTGAGCTGAAACATCTATCTTCTGCCCTTGGAGCTCCTGGCTCTCAGGTCTTTGAACTACAACTACACTGCACGGGCCTTCTCCAGTTTGCAGAGGACAGATGTGGGGCTGCTCAGCCTCCATAATTGCAGGAGCTAATACCTGATCATAAATCAATGTCTCTGTCTGTCTGTCTGTCTGTCTGTCTGTCTCTCTATATATATCCTACTGATCTGTTTCTCTGGAGAACCCTGACCAATACATACTACTCTGCCAGTCAAAGCAGTTATGAGGGTCCTCCCTAGTTAGAGAGGGGGGAAAGAGACTCCTCCATTTCCAAGGAGGGGTGTCAGGTCTCGGAAGAAGAGCATCGTGGGATGGGAGATATCAGTGTGGCCGTCTTCGCAAGAATCGCTGTTTTTTTTGTGATAAGCCTTGTAGTATTATTTGACCATTTAACAATGTGTGTGTTATTTTTATAAAAATGCAAATTAAGTGTTAAGGATATTCCTCTCATTCTTTTAGCAAGTGAGGGAAATGTCTCAGAGAGGTGAGAATAATGCTCGAGAGGGGGCTGGGATTTGAAACAGATCCTTTGCTCTTAGTTCGATGCTCTTTCCTGCTGACCAGATGACCAAGGAGAGTCACTGTCATTTATATTAATAACCACAACCCTACCTCAATTATAGTAGTTAATAAGTGGGCTGGCCAGCCAACCTCAGCATTTTCAGCCTTGCTGGTTCGTTAGCCTGAATATTAATGCAAACTCTGAATGCAAATAATCAGATCTCAGCTAAGCAAGATCAAAGTGAAGACATGGATGCTAACATGATGCTTCAGGCACCTGAGAATCAAATTTGGTTTTTCAAGATAGTGGACCCTGGGACCGGAGTTTCTCTTAGTGTCCCCCAGGGTGACACTGCCTTAGGCTGGGACTCTTTATTTTTTTTTTTAAGATTTTATTTATTTATTTGACAGAGAGAGAGAGAGCACAAGCAGAGGGAGTGGCAGGCAGAGGCAGAGGGAGAAACAGGCTCCCCACAGAGCAGGGGAAGCCTGCTGTGGGACTTGATCCCAGGACGCTGGGATGATGACCTAAGCCGAAGGCAGTCGCTTAACCAACTGAGCCACCCAGGCACCCAGGCTGGGACTCTTTAATACCCACTTTAATACCCACTTAACACACACACAATTGCCTGACTAAAACACAGAACAAAACAGAAACCTTTTAAATAAGTCTCCACGTAGATGAGTAATGCTACCCTTGTCCATTCTCTAAATATCTACCTGCACAAACCACTAGATTTCCCAGGAGAGGCCACTGACCTTGGACCTGTGATTGCTCAAGGCATGAGCTATCAGTCCCCAAATCCACTGCCATTGCTGGCACATTGCATCACTCGGGTCCTGACTCCCTCCCGAGGAGCTACCCCGCTGCTCCCAGACCACAGCCAAGAACCAGGGCGTCACTCCTGCATGGCTAAGTATGTGGTCAGGTTTGAACCTGGTCTATGAAGCAACAATGTCACATTAAAAAAAAAAAGAGAGCTGTGATCTGAAGCAGGGAGAAGAGGAAGAGACCCCAAATTATACAGTTGAAATGTTTAAAGGAAGCAGGTGCTGCTTGTCTCATTGAAAATGATCTTTATGACTTTTTAAAGATTTATTTATTTATTTGAGAGAGAGAGGGAATGGGGGGAAGGGCAGAGGGAGAGAGAGAATCCTAAGAATCCATGCTCAGCACAGAGCCCAACCAGGGGCTCGACCTCATGGCAAGATCATGACCTGAGCCGAAATCAAGAGTTGGACGCTTAGCTGACTGAGCCATCCAGGTGCCCTGAACTTTATGAATTTCTGATTGGAAAGACAATGTATCTGGAAATCTGGATTCAAGCTCTGTCGGGGGTGAGTGGGACTTAAGCGACTACATACAGCAAAGAGTGGAGTAATACCAAAAGCTGCACAGGGCATAAAGTGGGGGAGGGGGGAAGCAAGCAGGAGTGGAACATTGTACCTCAGCAGCCCCGTTGCAAATATAAGGGCTTAGGATAGTCTTCAGAAGAGTCCCAGCTAAAAGCCTCAGGAAGAAGGGAAAGAGAACAGGGTTCTTATGGCACAGCTGGCAGAGCTGAGTTGCTGATGAGGCAGCCGTGACATGTGAAAATTACAACCAAAGAACATGGGGCAGGTATATGAGGCCCTCCAGCCCCCCCGGCATAAAGACATGAGTCTTCTAGAGACCCAATTAGGGCTACAGGAAAATGCTGGGGAATGAAACTATAGCACCCAGACAGAAGGACCCTAACAGGGGCTTTGAGCAGCACCGAAGAGGAATCTGTTAGAAGTCAGGGCGTGCACAAAGCTGAGTATCAGGAGGTAATGTCCTTACACTTTGTTACAGGCTGAACTGTGTCCCAGCCCACTCCCCAAATACATGTTGAAATCCAAACCCCCCAAGGGCGCCTAGATGGCTTAGTCGGTTGGGCGTCTACCTTCAGATCAGGTCACGATCTTGGGCTCCTGGCATCAAGCCCAGCGTCAGGCTCCCTGCTCAGCGGGGAGTCCGCTTCTCCCTCTCCCCCTCCTCCCTACTTACGCCCTCTCTCTCTCTGTCAAATAAATAAATAAATCTTAAAAAAAAAGAAATCCAAAACCCGCAGTAACTCAGAATATGACTATATTTGGATATAGGGACTTTAAAGAGGTGACTAAGTTAAAATAATTCCGTTAGGGTGGGCCCCATTCAATCTGACTGGTGTCTTCATAAGAAGACAAAGTTTGCACACACAGACAGACCCCAGGAAGATGTGTGGGCAGAGAAAGACCACGTGAAGACATAGCGAGAAGGTGGCCGTTTGCACGCTGAGGAGAGAGGCCTCAGAAGAAACCAATCCTCAGGCACCTTGATTTGGGACTTCTAGCCTCCAGAACTGTGAGAAAATAAATTCCTTTTGTTTAGGTCACTCAGTCTGTGCTATTTTGTCACAGCAGCTGGAGCAAACTAATACAAGATGCAAATAAAGAATATACTGCCTGGCAAATTTGTTTACTTTTCCCAAGCATGAAAAGAGAGTTCTCTATGCCACCAATGCCCTAATTAAAAAATAAAACACGTTGTGATTGGAGGGCCATAATATAAATGAGACACTCGGAGGTCTTGGTTGGGATACAAAATTTGCGGGCTGGTTGGCAGGCAGGGATTCTTCTTTGTGCCTTCTTTCGCTCCCAAGAAGCAATTTTTAAAGACCATAACAACAAAGAAAATTAAACCACTAAGTATAATAAAGTGAGATGGTAAAATGCCTTTATAAATACCATATTCTGAGGAGCCAGAATAGGGAAAATTGCAGAAGGGAAACATATCCTCAGGGATTTGAAGCCGGGTCATCTGAAGCACTTTAAATATCCTTCAAAGACCTCAGATTTTATCCTGCAGGCATGACGAGGCATCAAAAGTGCCGAAAGGTAATCACATTGGTCATTGAGAAGGTTGCTTCTGAAAGCCAGAAGGAGGGGGTGTGGGGCAGGTGGGGGCGCAGAAGTAGGGAAAGCAGCTAGGAGGTTTCATCATCCCAAAGAGAGATTGAGGGGCCCAGAATGAGGGCAATGGCCACGAAAATTGCACCAGCATATGGATTGTTCCGGAGACACTCAAAGGTGAAGCAGAAGGCATTGGTGGTTCATTGCAATGTGTGGGGCTAGGAAGAAGGAGTCATCAAAGGTGAAGTCAAGTTTTCCAACTTAGGTAGTGTGTTAGTTTCTTATTGCTGCTATAACAGATTATCACACACCTGGTGTCTTAAGCAGCACAAATTTATTACAGTTCTGGAGGTCAGAAACCTGACATGGGTCTCATGGGAGACTGCATTCCTTTCTGGAAGCTCTAAGGAAGAATCTGTTTCCTTGCCTTTTCCAGCTTCTGGAGGAAGCCAGCAGCCCTTTGCTTGGCTCACGGCCACCACGGTCACCACGGCCACCGCCAGCAATGGCAGATGAGTCTTTCTCGCTTTGCATCTCTGATCCTTCCATTCTCACATCTCTCTCTGACTGCAGCCAGGAAAGGTTCTCTGCTTTTTAAGATCTCACACGAGGGGCACCTGGGTGGCTCAGTCAGTTAAGCATCTGACTTTGGCTCAGGCCATGATCCCAAGGTCCTGGGATCAAGCCCTGAGTCGGGCTGCCTGCTCAGCCCCTCCCCCTACTCTCTCTCTCTCTCTTAAATAAAAAAATAAAAATCTTTTTTAAAAATCTCATGTGATTAGACTGAGCCCACCTGGACAATCAAGTTAAATACTCTCAAAGTCTGTAACAATCACATCTGCAAAGCTCCTTTTGCCGCCTAAGATAACAATACACAGGGTCTAGGAATCAGACATGAACATGTTAGACAGACATTATTCTGCCTATCACAGATATCAAAGAGAAGACTTTTTCAAACTGACCCATTAGTGGATTGTGAAATCTACTTAATAGGGAACTACCAGTATTTTTCTTTAAAGGGGAACAGAAATTAATGGAGTGCAATGCAGGTACTAAGAGTATTAATGTTTTGCAAAATTTCCATTTCGTTTTTTATGTGTGAATGTACTGGATTGTAATATAAAATGTATTTCTTACTAAAGGTCATGGGCAAAAGTGTTTGAAAGCCATTGACTTAGACAAGAGGCTTGTGAAAGTGTTGAGCAAAGCAGGGCATAAAGCTAACAGCTAACATTTACCAAATGTTTGCCATGAGCCATGCCTGTTCTAAATGCTCGACATTCATTAATTCATGTAATGTTTCCACTCTCCAGTACGGCAGATACTGCCATTATCTCTATATTGTGAATGAGAAAATGGACAGAGACAGAGTGTCTTGCCTAAAGTCACACAGGTACAAAATGGTAGAGCTGGGATTTAATGCCAGGCATACTAATATAGTGTGTATTATATGTAATATATATGGTATCATTAATACCAGCCCCCAGCTTCGAAGACTGTATACTTAACACCACTCTGCAGGGCCTGGGGAGGAAGGCAGTCCTGCTTCTCTGGTTCATCCTGCTACCCTGAGAACCTTTGCCCATGCATGCCATCCTATTTAAAATAGAAAAGGCCAATGACTGTAGAGCAGAGAACAAATTTCTCATGTAACTCTGGGTATGGGTGTGTATTGGGAGAAGGAAGTTCACAGTGAGCTACCCTCTACAGGCTGATAAGCCTGAATTTCAACCTAGGTGTTGGAGCATAAGTGTAACATACACCATTAAGACTAATATGTATGAAATGAATAATTTTTTAAGATTTTATTTATTTATTTGAGAGAGAATGAGATAGAGAGAGCATGAGAGGGTCAGAGGGAGAAGCAGACTCCCTGCTCAGCAGGGAGCCCAATGCGGGACCCAATCCCAGGACTCCAGGATCATGACCTGAGCCGAAGGCAGTCGCCCAACCAACTGAGCCACCCAGGCGCCCTGTATGAAATGAATATTAATATTGGCCCCCAAGCAATAAGGATAAATAGACCAATAGTAATAATAAAGGTCAATAGGTAAATATTCTTAGAATAGAGACATGCAATATGCCACACATCATATATACACAGATACAAACTATATTTTATTTCAATGATAACTATTCTACTTATTATCATAGTAATCAAATAAAAATTAAGTGACTAACCACCATTCTCTTTGCTGTGAAAATAGGATAAAAGAGAGCTGATCCTTTCCCTTGGAGAAAGGATAAGAAATAAAATATATTAAATGCTCATTTTTCTTTTTAATCAACTTTGTCTCAAAACACTTAGCAAAACACTTAGGAAACCTTATTTCCCCATCCATAAAAGAGACGAAATCCTAACTACACGAAACTGCTTTGTAAACCAGGGGGTGCTAAGATGTGCATTAACTATATTTTTGATTTTATTTACGTATCAAATGTTGATATAATACTTAATACAAGCCTGGCATTGTTTTAAGTGCTTTGCAAGTTAATATTAGTGTATCTCATGCTCACAAAAACTCCTTGAGTATCTCATTATTCTCATTTTACAGATGAGAAAACTGAGGCATAGAAAGGTCAGGAAACTTGCCTCAGTTCACAGAAGGTAGTAAGTATGGGGGATGGATTCTACTCTTGCAGCCTGGCTTGAGGCTGTGCTTGGGAGCACTTTGCTATGTCGCGCCTATCGGGAAGATGGTGCTAGAATGGGAATCTACCGGCGTGTCCAAGGCATCAGATGCATGGAAGTCAAATGCGATCTCCGCACCCCTTGGCTTCGTTCCATGGTGTCTACCTTGGAAAACCAAGCCTTGCAGAAGACTGCTCCTGCTGGTCAGGCTATTTGACACAGGCCTTGCAAACAGAATATTCTTTATCACCGCAACTGGGCTCATGCTTTGATGTTCCCTTCTCTACAATGCTGCCTAATATTTTCTTACACCATATCTTCTTATCTACTCCCTTACATTATGAAAAGACTGAAGTTAATTCAGTGGAAAGTGAAAGAAACCACCAGGCAACTGACCACCATTTAAACAACAGCCAGTGGGCAAACGGTGTGTGGTTGCTTTTTGAGGCGCAATGGGTCTTACTCACCCCCCAAGGATGCCCAGAAGGTTTGGGGACAGGAGGGGGGTGTGTGTCTGGGGATTCCAGGGCGTGTAGCCCAACCCATCTGCTAAGCCCGCCTTATCCCTGCTCATCTTTCTCCTCGGAGACAAGTGTAACTCTTTTCCAGGACTTGGACTTTGTCGAAGGCATGGAAGGTATAAAATAGCAAAATTTGCTTAGACACGTGGGAGTGAGAGCAAGAGATGAACAGCTAAAAATAGCTGGCCAAACAAGGATAAGAAAATTGAGGAAACTGTAAAGTCAGGCAGGGATGGCTATTAACATGAAGGAAAGAGAAAGGAGAAGAAAGAGCGAAAGAGACCCCATGTGAGATTTTGTGTGGAGCATTTTGTAATGGGGAAAGCCCTCCTTAAACACTAGATTATTGTCATTGCCTTACTTTCGATTTAGCAAACATTAGTTTGAGCACATACTATGTGCTGGCAGCTTGGGATATGAAGATAAATAAGACCCGTCTGGGGGCACCTGGGTGGCTCAGCCGGTTAAGCGTCTGCCTTCCGCTCAGGTCGTGATCCCGGGGTCCTGGGATCGAGTCCCGCATCGGGCTCCCTGCTCCGTGGGGTCTGCTTCTCCCTTTCCCTCTGCTGCTCTCTCTCTGTCAAATAAATAAATAAAAATCTCAAAAAAAAAAAAAAAAGACCTGTCTGTCTAGATTAAATGTGTTTACATAGAAAGGGTGATTGGGTGTGAAATTTGAGTGTATTTTATAGACTATTCTGTAAAGTCCGAGAGTGCACCTTTCTGTGTTACCTATAGTAGGCACTCTCTGAATATTTACTGAATTGAAATATTAGAGTTGAATAAGACCAAACTCAAAATAGTCAACTATGCATTCATTCAACACAATTTTTTATCGTAGTAAAACATACATAACATAAAATTTACAGTTGAACCATTTGTATGTGCATTTCAGTGGTGTTAGTACATCCACTTCATTGTACACCCATCCCCCCATCCATCTCCAGAAGTGTTTCATTATCCCAAACAGAAACCCTGTATCCATTAAACAGTAACCCCCCCAACACCCCCCATTCAACGAATTTGGGTCTATTCCTTCATTCCACCAATGTTTATTGAGCACCTGTGATTCAGCTCGAGCCCAGTCCTCATTGTGGGAGGTCTGGGTTACAGCTGGCAACAAGACAGCTGTGTTCTGCCTCCTGAGGATACGATGCAGGGAGACAGCAAGGCCAGTGCCAATGGGTAGAAAGCTAACATTTGGTGGGTGCTCCCGACGTCAGCAGGCATTTGCATTGACAACACTCCTTTGAGGCAGGTTTGTATTAGCAACAGTAAGTGTTCAGAAAGGGAGGTGTGGGCTGTGGGGGGCTGTAAACTCACTCAGGAGGACAGAACTTGGTCAGGGCATCAGAATTATGTTGAGACCCCGGGGGATTAGCCAGGCTGAGAGTATCTCCAGCCCCGGAAGGATACCGAGGCAGGCCCTGGGAACAGAAGGGTCCCCCGGGCCGAGGAAGCTCAGAGATGCCAGGGAAAAGGCTGGGGTGGCGGCAGGAGCCACCCCCGGGGGGACCTGGGCCGGTGGGGGCAGGGGCTCAGGCTCTATCCCCCGGGGCAGTGGGAAGCCACCAAGAGCTTTAAGCAGGGCCTTAAAAAGATCAATCACTCTGGCGAATTGTTAATGAGTGATTCACTTTTCTACAAGCTCTTTATTATCATGCTGATGGCAAGTACAGCTGACTTCCAATCACCCTTGGTAGAAAAATCACTACTATTTACAATGTAAAATCTTCGTTTGAAGTTCCCGTTCTGGGAATTCACATTTAAGTAAATGATGTGACCCAATCCATGGTCTGATGAAGGAAGAAACTGGAAGTGTGTCCCAGCTTGCCCCCCATCAGACCTCTCCGACAGCGGGAGGAAATCAGGGCATCGTTCAGAAAGATACAAGGTGTGAGCCTAAATCCTAACTGGCCATCCTCTTTCGACCTGTTGATTCCAGTCTCCCGCCCCCCGCCCCCGCCCCGGGGCCAGGAAGGTAAATTCCCTCAGTTCTCTCTGGACAAAAGTAAATTAAGATTCTGTTGACAAAATGCTTAATTAGCGTGCCTGGGCACTATTATCAATCATAACTCCAGAGTGAAATGTGCTTCCGGCTCATCTGTTAGAGGATCGCGGGGTGGCTTGAGTATTTTTGTACGAAAGGCCATTTCCAGAAGCTCCGTTTCTGGAGGGGAAGAGACGGATATGTAAGCACCAGCAAGCAAAACTCCTTTTTCCCCCCCTCAATTGTGCTGCTGTCCTGCCTTAGCGCCCAACCGTGGATCACTGAGCGATGGCTAGGTGAGAGTGGGTGGTGGAGCACATTCATCCCCGTTCCCAAAAACATACCTGTCCCACTTGATAGGCAGTCAGTAACTTTATCTTCACATTTTAAAGCACTGTACTGTTGTTTTTAGTGCCTTATTAGTTTTAATTTTTTGAATTATTCACAATAATAATAATGATTCTGTAGGAGTAATGTGACTAAGGCATCTGCTTCTCTTTTTTCTTTGGCAAGAGTGGTCCTGGACCCTGCGCGCAGGTAAGCACTCAAGAGTCAAGAATCGCTGCAGACCGTTTGTTTAAATGTGACTTTGCAGCTCTATGGGACGCCTGGGTGGCTCAGTTGGTTAAGCGGCTGCCTTCGGCCCAGGTCATGATCCCAGGGTCCTGGGATCGAGTCCCACATCAGGGAGCCTGCTGCTCCCCCTACTTGTGTGTGCTCACGTGTTCTCTCTCTCTGACTAATAAATAAATACAATCTTTAAATGTGACTTTGCAGCTCTAGAAGGAGGGTCAGCCTCGCCTGGTGTTGACTCCCAATCAAAAGGGGTGGAGCTTACCAACCCAGACAGTCATAGCTCTCTTACTCCCAGGGCTATCAAACTAAATTGTAAAGTCTTTCAATAAACACTGTTACTACTCAATTTCAGATTGAGATTGGTAAACAAAAACTTTCCCCCAAAGTCTGTTTGATAAGTAATCATTATACAAATACCATGCATTTGTATAGCATTTTATAGTTTAGCGTTTTCACATATGTGATTCTTACCCCTCAGGGGAAAATAGGACCTGATCATTTTACAGGTTAAGAGACTGAAGTTGAGAGAGGGAGAAACAACTGAAAGTTGGCCAAAGACACGTTTTTGTGTCTGGCCGGTAAGGGATAGAGCCACTTGCTGAGCAATGTGGATCTGCAAAGGTTCACTTATTCCACACATCACCTGTCCTGAATGCTTACCTCTCAGGCTAGGCTAAGAACAGAAGATGAAGTAGACATACAGCAGAGACCCCTTGAGAAGGTCAGTCAGTGGGAGACAGACACAGAAAATGATCATTATAAAACCATTAGGCAAGAATGACATCAGAGGTTCTGGAAGCTTGGAGGAGGCATACATAGTGCAGTAAAGAGCAAGGGAGGCTGGGGTGAGGGCAATCAGGAAGGTCTTCTTGGAGGAGGCAACACCCGAACTGAATCTTAAAACAGAGTAGAATAAGCAAGGCCTAGCCTCACACAAGCTCAGAATCGCTGTGAGGATGACATAATGACACCCTGATTATGCACAGTATATGAGAAGTAATTAAGAGATGGTGCAACTGGGCAATGACTTGGGGAGACGACAGAGAAGTTGCAGATCGTCATGCATACATTCTGTCTGTCCCTCGCTCCATGTGGTCCTGTAACAGGGCTCACTCTTTTTTTTTTTATTATTCATTCTATTTTATTATGTTATGTTAGTCACCATACATTACATCATTAGTTTTTGATGTAATGTTCCATGATTCATTGTTTGCATATAACACCCAGTGCTCCATGCAATATGTGTCCTCCTTAACACCCATCACCAGGCTAATCCATCCTCTCTAAAGCTCTCAGTTTGTTTCTCAGAATCCACAGTCTCTCATGGTTCGTCTCCCCTTCCGATTTCCCCCCCTTCATTTTTCCTTTCCTGCTATCTTCTTCTTCGTCATCTTTTTTTTATTTAACATATAATGTATTATTTGTTTCAGGGGTACAGGTCTGTGATTCATCAGTCTTACACAATTCACAGCGCTCACCATAGCACATACCCTCCCCAATGTCTATCACCCATCCCTCCCACCCCCCACCACTCCAGCAACCCTCAGTTTGTTTCCTGAGATTAAGAGTCTCTTATAATTTGTCTCCCTCTCTGGTTTCGTCTTTGTCTCATTTTTTCCTCCCTTCCCCTGTGATCTTCTGTCTTTTTCTTAAATTCCTCATATCAGTGAGATCATATGATACTTGTCTTTCTCTGATTGACTTATTTCGCTTAGCAAAATACCCTCTAGTTCCATCCACGGGTCACAAATGGCAAGATTTTGGGGTTTTTTTTGTTGGCTGCATAATATTCCATTCGTACATATATACCACATTTTCTTTATCCATTCATCTGTTGATGGACATCTAGGCTCTTTCCATAGTTTGGCTCTTGTGGACACTGCTGCTATAAACATTGGGGTGCACGTACCCCACCAGATCACAACATTTGTATCTTTGGGGTAAATACCCAGTAGTGCAATTGCTGGGTTGTAGGGTAGCTCTATTTTCAACTTTTTGAGGAACCTCCATACTGTTTTCCAGAGTGGCTGCACCAGCTTGCATTCCCACCAACAGTGTAGGAGGGTTCTCCTTTCTCTGCATCCCCGCCAACATCTGTCGTTTCCTGACTTGTTAATTTTAGCCATTCTGACGGGTGTGAGGTGATATCTCACTGAGGTTTTGATTTGTATTTCCCTGTGTGATGTTGATGCCCAGTGATGTTGAACACTTTTCATGTGTCTTTTGGCCATTTGGATATCTTCTTTGCAGAAATGTCTGTTCATGTCTTCTGCCCATTTCTTGATTGGATTATTTGTTTTTTGGGTGTTGAGTTTAAGAAGTTCTTTATAGATTTTGGATACTAGCCTGATATGTCTGATATGTCATTTGCAAATATCTTCTCCCATTCTGTCAGTTGTCTTCGGTTTTGTTGACTGTTTCCTTTGCTGTGCAAAAGCTTTTTATCTTGATGAAGTCCCAACAGTTCATTTTTGCTCTTGCTTCCCTTGCCTTTGGCAATGTGTCTAGGAAGAAGTTGCTGTGGCTGAGGTCAAAGAGATTGCTGCTTGTGTTCTCCTCAAGGATTTTGATGGATTCCTGTCTCACATTTAGGTCTTTCATCCATTTTGAGTCTATTTTTGCATGTGGTATAAGAAAATGGTCCAGTTTCATTCTTCTGCATGTGGCTGTCCAATTTTCCCAACACCATTTGTTGAAGAGACTTTTTTCCCATTGGACATTCTTTCCTGCTTTGTCAAAGATTAGTTGACCACAGAGTTGAGGGTCCATTTCTGGGCTCTCTATTCTGTTCCATTGATCTATGTGTCTGTTTTTGTGCCAGTACCATACTGTCTTGATGATTACAGCTTTGTAATAGAGCTCGAAGTCCAGATTTGTGATGCCACCAGCTTTGTTTTTCTTTTTCAACATTCCTCTGGCTATTCGGGGTCTTTTCTGGTTCCACACAAATTTTAGGATGATTTGTTCCATTTCTTTGAAAAAAGCTGATGGTATTTTGATAGGGATTGCATTAAATGTGTAGATTGCTCTAGGTAGCATAGACATTTTCATAATATTTGTTCTTCCAATCCATGAGCATGGAACGTTTTTCCATTTCTGTGTGTCTTCCTCAATTTCTTTCATGAGTATTCTATAGTCTTCTGAGTACAGATTCTTTGCCTCTTTGGTTAGATTTATTCCTAGGTGTCTTATGGTTGGTTGCAATTGTAAATGGGATCGACTCCTTAATTTCTCTTTCTTCTGTCTTGTTGTTGGTGCATAGAAATGCCGCTGATTCCTGTGGATTGATTTTATATGCTGCCACTTTACTGAATTAACAGGGCTCACTCTTGACAACTGAGGCCCACCAGTCAGGGCTGCCATCCTTCCTTCCATACATCACCTCTGCTTGGGTTACAGATGCCCCTTTGTGCCCCTGTCCACTTCAGAACACTCCTTGGCACTCAGTTTCCCCCTGGCCCAATGGGATAGAAGTGGGGAGGGAAATGGGAACAAGTCCCCAGGCCTTCCACATTGCTAAGGACCACTTTGATTCTATGACTTGATTCACATGTCTTGTAGTCTGTATGCGGCCACTTTGCTGATGGGGAGGGAAGGAGCTGGCTGAGGGCTGAGTGCCTTCATGTACAGGTGTCCAAAATGCCCAAAAAACTAGGTCCTGCACAGCGGTTCTCCCCTAGTAAAGACTGTGCCCACTCCCCCAAATATTTTCTGTCCATTCTAATGGTGGGGCTGTTTAGAAAATTAACCCAAATGGTCATATTTGCCAAGCCTGGGTGCTGGTGTCAGAGTCCAAAGGAACATCCCCTGGGGTGTCTTGAAAGGGATGCATCTGACCTGGGTCCAGTGGACTTCATGCCTCCAAATGGCCTCCTAACTGGTCTTCCTGCCCATGACCTCTCCATGACCCTCTAGCCCCGGGCTTACCAACAGTTGGCCAAAGACACATTTTTGTGTCTGGTTTTTGGCTGGCGTAGTGTCGGCCGCCTCTAAAATTCAGGAGATGTCACATAAAAGTGTAGGTTTCCCACTTCCCTTACGAAATGGGAAAGCCTGGCGACCCTGGGTCCCATTCCCACAGGCCATAGGTGGTGCACTTTAAATAGGGGCCTTTGCTCCGTACCCCGAACTGAATACACACCTCTATCATGGCACAAATTACCCCTGTAATGTAATCATTGCTTTGTCTCTTTCTCCCACACTACATACTGTTGAATCTCGCTGCCACACAGCATGTCAGCTTTGACTTCGAAACCCTAATGCATCCAGTTGGTGCAGGAGAAGGTGCTTGGACCAGGGGGTCAGGCAGCCCTGATTTGATATCTCAGCCTTGCTGCTTATCAACTTGGCCAAGTTCTTTAACCTCTCCGATGCTCAGTTTCCATATCTATAAATTGAAACTAATAATTCCTACCTTGTGGGATTGCTGTGGGGATTAGAAATATTGGGTATAAAATGCCTAGTGCAGTGGCGGGTACCTAGCAGGTACTCGCTCAGTCACTGGCAGATCCTATCCCAAATAAATGAATCTGGACAAACACAGCAGACTTTTTAAAAAAAAATTTTTTTTAAGATTTTATTTATTTATTTTTGAGAGAGTGAGCGAGCAGGAGCACAAGCAGGGGGAAGGGTAGAGGGAGAAGCAGACTCTCCGCTGAGCAGGGAGCCTGACATGGCGCTCTATCCCAGAACCCCGGGATCATGATCCCAGAACCCCAGGATCATGACCTGAGCCGAAGGCAGATGCTTAATGGACTGACCCACCCAGGTGCCCGGAAACACAGCACACTTAAGAAACAACCCATCTAAAGTGTGCCTGGGTGGAACAAAGCGAAAGCAGGGAAAGGAAGGAAAGAGTATATATACACAGCGTCCAGGCAATTAGGACAGTGCTGGAGGCACTTTAAGTTTGATTTTTTTTTTTCCTTCTAAACGCCCGAAAACGTTCAGTGGAAGACTTAAATATCAGCCGGCAGAAGCCTGCAAATGCTAGGCGGCTCTGTATATAGGATAATGAATATAAGATAATCTTAGCTAATTACTGTTTACTGGCAAATGTCATACCACTGGCTTCTTAAGTGTGTATGTGAGGCTTGGTTTGGTTTTGTTTTCGCATGTGTGAATGTCGGTGGGTGGGCAAGCGTGTGTACAGACCTACACCATGGGAACCCTATGGATAGCGGCTCAGCAGACGGTAAGGATGGCTGCTCCCCCACGCAGCTGTACTCGTGAGTGCACCCTAGCTAGCTGGCATCCGGGTTATCTCCAAACTGCAAGCTCCCAGAGGCCTGGGCCTGTGTCAGTCAGGTCTGTTTTCCCTGCACATGGTATATAGTACTGGTACCTAGCAGGTGTTCAGTAAATATTTGTTAAGTAGATAAATGGATCAATTGGGCGCCGACTCTCTCGGCTCCCTGATCTCACTTCCTGTCCTTTTCCTCAGTTTTCTAGATTTGCTGTTCTTTTCCTCCGCCTCTTATAGATACTTGCTGTTACCTTATTTCTTAGGCTTTCCTGACACCCCCCACCCCATTTACAGCTGAAAAACTCACCCCCATATCAGCATTCAGTGCTGTTCTCCTGATTTGCATGTCCCTGTAGGACTTGTTACCACCTTGATTTTTTTTACCGTCCAACTCTCCCTGGGAGAGTGAAGGCATAGTTACACAGTTTGCCGCTGTGTTCCTAGTAGACCACTGCCTGCTTTAGAGTAGGTGCTTAAAAATATTTGCTGAGTGAACTGTGTGGCAAACTACAGTGTATAGGTATGTGCCTTTGCATCAACCTAAAAATGTAAGCTGTATATTCTGAGCATCCTAACTTTGCCATCGATCTGTGACCCGCATGTCATCGACTAATCACTTCTTGCGATTGAGACTTCATTTGTCCCTCTTCCACTCTGTATTCTTCATAGTCACTAGGATTTCAAAAAGGGGGAATGTCAAGATTCTTCTAAGTCCCTCAGTGATTTAGGGGAAGTGATTTGTACTTTTATTGGTCTCGGGCAGAACAGGACAGTCATGACATTAGAAGTGTAAAACAATAAGTAACGTGGCTATTTGTACCTGAAAGTAGTAAAATATTGAATTGCAGATTTCACCTGTTTGTAAAAAGGACAAACAGTAATGAGAGGGCTCTGACCATTTGCAAAAGTTGTTTTTCTTTCAAATGTTGTCTAAGAAGGCCCAGTGTAATGAAGGAGCGCTGGGGTGGGAAGGGGTCCCTCAGCCTCCCAGGCTGTAAAATGGGCAGACCTCTCAGCTCTAAAGAGCTCTAAAAGTCTATGAAGCTCTTGGAGATAAAGCCACGGAACTTTTCATGTCCATCTACTCTTATATTTCATGCTTGTTACAACTGACTTAACATACCAAGAACAATTATTATAAATTGATAGACATATAAACTTTCATAGTTTATTTACTTCCAATTAAATGGAAATGTTTTTAATATCACTAAGATTTAAAAATGTGAAACTATCTAAGGACACTTATAAACCTTAAAGGGCCATTGTACTAACTACATTTAAAATTGATTCATGAAGGGATTGATTATCCAGTTTGTGAACATGTAAGCCCCCGGTAGCTCTCTTCCCATTCTTCCCAAATAATTCAAAACTCCAGTTTGTGAGTAGTTTATAAGCTCCAAGGACATGATAACCAAAGACTAAATGAGTTTTTAGCACTACTTCGAAGTTCCTATTTTGGGTGCCTTCTACCGCCACTAACTTTAACTGAGAATTACCAGTACTGTACAGAGTCTATTAACTTAAACTCTAATCATTTCACAAATGTTAATATTTCATTTTTATAATGACTGCATGGTAAAACACATGCTTCTTAAAAAGCTATGGAGGAGAAACTTTAAAAATGAAATTTATTAATCGGTTAAATCACACTAGCCTATGGGACAGTGTTCATATTGTTCCAATTTCAAATTAACATTGGGGTAGCGTTACTGTGCCAGCTATGAAGCACCAAGTAGTGGGTAAAACTGACCTCCTTAGTCAGAGATACTGGAACACTGGCTAGTCACTGTGCAGATATTCTGGGGTTTAAGATGTTCCCCTCTATCACAAATCTAAATTCTGGCATCCCTGTGCAAAACCTCAAGAGCACGCCTTTTATTTAGCAAAGAGAAAAATTAAACTTCTATTAAAATATGCCAAAATAACAGATTTCTTTTCAAGAGTGATTTTTTTTTTTTTTTAACAAAATCCCAGCCCTTTGTCATGAGCTTTTATTAGTTTCAGCATGATTTATTCAGGAGTATTTCTACGGGATTAGGAGCAGAAGCAGAGTGTATGATCTGGCTGGGGTCTCATTGTTAGGTATTGGGACGTCCTGACTGGATGGCCAAGTCCTAAATTGGACGGCATTAATCTTGCAGAGGTCTGTCTCTCTGGGTAGGTAAACTCAGAAGGAACATTCTGATGCTTATTTAACTTCTTTGGCTCTCAGCGGCATGAGAGCAGCGGCCCCGAGGAGGCTTGCCCAGCACGTCTTTGCAGCATGGAGTGGAGAGGATCACGCTCCCAAAGCCAGCCCTGCATCAGGGGTCGGGGAAGAGACAAAAGAGATGCTCTGCCCTCGCCCTTCCCGAACTTAAAATCCAGTGCGCAAGGCAGGACTTAGGAAAATTAAACCAAATATGAAGTGGAAGAAACCCCCTCGCGTACAGTAACTGCCAATTTGTGCCGCACAAATCAACACGGAAATAAGATTTCAAGGAGTTTTAAACAAATAGCTGGAGAGAGATAAGAAGGCAAATCTAAGATGGAAGAAAAGGTGGAGGGCTCGAGTGGAACATGCTAAGTCGAGGCCTGCACGCCCCTGGGTGAATCCGGCCTCCAGGATGGAGAGGCAAAGAGCAAGCCGAGTGCTGCCACCAGAGAACTGGGAAAACCAACAGAGGCTGCAGTGGATCGGTTTAACTGAAAGGCGGTTTCCTTCTCCTCCATTTGCTCGGTCCCAATTGGAAGCGCACTGCGCGGCCTGCGCCGCGCTCTCGGCGGGTTCGGCGTGGGGGCGGGGAGGGAAGTACGGTAATGGGCGGGGCGGGGCGCGGGCGCGCTCCGGCTTTCCTCCTGCGCAGCGCTCCCGTCAGGGCAGGGGGCGGGGCGGCTATATTACGTGCGCGGCGCCGCCCCTGCGAGAGGACGTTGCGTGCTCGCTCGCGCCAGGCGAGTCTCCGCGTCTCCCTCGCGAACTCGGTGAAAGGAATTGGCGCCGTTCGACACCAGGCGGGTCCGCTCTGCAGCACGAACCCACCTCCAGCCGCAGCCGCAGCCGCCGCCCGGGCCGAGGAGCAGCCGCAGCAGCCGCCACCAGTGGCCGAGTGAGCGGAGCCGAGTTTGAGCCAGCGCCTAGCGGTGAATCGGGGCCCTCACCATGAGTTCCTCGCCTGTTAATGTAAAAAAGCTGAAGGTCTCGGAGCTGAAAGAGGAGCTCAAGAAGCGGCGCCTTTCCGACAAGGGCCTCAAGGCCGAGCTCATGGAGCGACTCCAGGCCGCGCTGGACGACGAGGAGGCCGGGGGCCGCCCCGCCATGGAGCCCGGGAACGGCAGCCTAGACCTGGGCGGGGATTCCGCCGGGCGCTCGGGAGCAGGCCTCGAGCAGGAGGCCGCGGCCGGCGGCGACGAGGAAGAGGAAGAGGAGGAAGAGGAGGAGGAAGGGATCGCCGCCCTGGATGGCGACCAGATGGAGCTAGGGGAGGAGAACGGGGCCGCGGGGGCGGCCGACGCGGGCCCGATGGAGGAGGAGGAGGCCGCCTCGGAAGACGAGAACGGCGACGATCAGGGCTTCCAGGAAGGGGAGGATGAGCTCGGTGACGAGGAGGAAGGCGCGGGCGACGAGAACGGGCACGGGGAGCAGCAGCCTCAACCGCCGGCGACGCCGCAGCAACAGCCCCCACAGCAGCGCGGGGCCGCCAAGGAGGCCGCGGGGAAGAGCAGCGGCCCCACCTCGCTGTTCGCGGTGACGGTGGCGCCGCCCGGGGCGAGGCAGGGCCAGCAGCAGGCGGGAGGTAAGAAGAAGGCGGAAGGCGGCGGAGGCGGCGGTCGCCCCGGGGCTCCGGCGGCGGGTGAGTGCTGCGTTGTACGTTGCGCGCGGCGGGAGGCCCGCGCGGGGTGGGGACCGTGCCCCAGGCCTGCCGGAGCCCCGCCGGGGGGAGGGAGCCCCGGGCGGGGGCCGCCGCGGGGGAGGCACGGGAGGGGGGAGGGGCGCGGGGGAATCCCGCCCGCCCTCTGAGGCCTCGGCGGCCTCGGGCTCGGCGTGTGCGACGGTGGCGGCGGCGCCTCCATTATGTGGCTGGAGAGCCGGGGGGGAGCTGCAGCTGCCGCTGGAGGGGGAGGAGCCGCGGGCGGGCGGCGGGCGGGAGCCCCGTCGGCTCGCGGTGGCGCCGCCGCGCTGCGTGCGCGCGGTGCGGGCACATGTCTCGGGGGGAGGGGAGAGGCCCTCGGGCCCGGGGCGGGCGCGCTTTGGCGGCGCTGGGCCGCGGTATTGTGCAAGGAGCCCAGGGGCTCGGCGTGACGTCACTTCCGGCGGGAGGGGCCGGGCGGGGAGAGCGGGGCGGAAGATCAGTACAATGCGGCCGCGGGGAACGCGGGCCCGGGTGGGGGAGGGGCGGGGAGGGCGCGCGGGCCGGCCCGGCCCCTCCCCCCTTCCTGAACTCTCTTCGGGATACACGTGGGCTCGGGGCCTGCGCCGCGCTGGTCTCCAGGAGCTTTCTCGAACCTTCGAGTAGGCTGGCAAAATTAGGAATGTCTTTGGAGTGCGTCACTAACTCCAGGCCGGTTCCAAGTTGATTGTTCTTTGAATTCGCGTTGGATTCGTCGATTGAAAACGCTTACAAAAAAGAACGGGAGAGTCGGGCTTCTTGCGTCCACAAACAGGAGGGGGATTCCCCCCCCCGTTGGGTCGCGGCTTGGCCCCTTATGTTAGGGGTGTTGTGTGTTATAGGAGACGGCAAAACAGAGCAGAAAGGCGGAGATAAAAAGAGAGGGGTGAAAAGACCTCGAGAAGATCATGGCCGTGGATATTTTGAGTACATTGAAGAGAACAAGTATAGCAGGTAGAGGATGCCGATCTAGTTTTACCCGTCCCCGTTCTTTCCTGGGTAGGAAAAGCTGAATCAGGAGACAATTCTGTCTTTCAGAGCCAAATCTCCTCAGCCACCTGTTGAAGAAGAAGATGAGCACTTCGATGACACAGTGGTTTGTCTTGATACTTGTAAGTGAAGCTGTTTCTTCCCTTTCCTCCCCCAGTTACTGAATGTGGCGATTTTGGTTCCAAAATGTTAGAGAACTTAACGCAGTGTGCTGAACTTAAATGCAGAAAACTTAGCGTAAACCGTTTCTCGTAAAAGCAGGGAGACGATGAGTTGAATTCAGATTCTGGTAGCTTAAGTGTTTAGCATAGCATCCGTTGTGTCGGATTGATAATTTTACAGGCTCCAGCAGTTTGGTGGTATTTTTTATGACTAGAAAGTTCGCATTTGTAGAAAATGTAAAATTAATGCCAATTTTGGGTTTAGTCAGCTAAGGGAAACTTGTAAGATTACCTGTAATTTGTCCTTATAGGCTCCTACAATAAAGTAATTTCATTTTTTTGATAGAATTAAGTGAGCTATTTGGGCTAGTTAATATGTATTAATGACTTTTCCCATTAGCACACAAGTATATTCCCTATTCTAAAAGATTGTAATATTACTTTTTCAATAACTGCTCTTTTGTTCTCAATTCCAGTTCAGTAGCTGCTGCTTTAACATAAGTTGATTTCTTCCAAAGACCTGGGGCAGCAGCAGTGGGCTATCACTGGGCTACTAGCTTTCTTCAGCAGCGAATGGTATCAATGGCAGCGCTGTAAACACTGCTACTTTACCCAGTTGGGTTGCAATTGAGTATGAGGAAGTGTTGTAAACCTCTAAATGGGCCTTGGCTGTCAGATGTGTGGTTTTGTATAAAAACATTTTGTTAATTTAGTATTTGATCAGAATGCACAGTTTTTTCACTTTGATAAATAGAACAAAGTGTAGAAATAATTGCTTGAAAAGTAGGGTGGTAAGGTGTGAACCGGCCATAGATCTAGGGAGTTAAAAGTTTAGATTCCTACGTTTTTGGATTCAAATTACTTGTAATTAGGTTTGTGAGACTGTAAATGTTAACTTTTATTTCTTATTAAATATTCTTTACAGGTAGTTGAGCTAAGGGAGTCTTTTAAAAGAAAAAAACTGCACGTGGAAAAATAGTTAACTTGAGAATTTTATTTTAAATAGTTCGGTTGTTTAAATACAAACTAAGTCGGAATTGGCAAGGTAGTGAAATAATGATTCCAGAAGTTAACACTTATTCAAAGTAGATGGGCTTTTAGCTGATTACCTAGGAACGTCAACTCATGTATTGCTATCTATATTGGGTTCAAACACAGTTGTTGAATCGAAAATTCTATCAGTGATAGGAATTTTGAGAGTAAAGCCTCATTTAAGGAGAATTCCAAACTGTAAATTTAATTTCCTTTCATCAATAAAAATTTAAGAAAACAGCTTTTTAATTTGAGGTGAGAACACAAAGAGGGTGCATGCTAATGAGCCACTGACCCAAAGGCAGCTAGGTTAAAGACCTTTCGGATTTGGGTAATCCGGGGAGTGGATAATCCTCCATTGTTACTGACCAACTGGCAAGCCTGGGGAAAAGGGACTTAAAATACTGTAATACTAACAGTGTTAGACAACCAGGTTTGCACTTTGCTAGGTTGAGGCTGCCTTCCTCACAAGTTTGAGAAAGAATTTAGGATCTAGAGCTCCTGTAAAATTACAAAGTGCAGGATCAACAGCTCATACTCCTGTATTTTAAAATATGTGGTCATGGCCTCCCTTCAGTTTTTTTTGTGGCACTGGTAAATTCTACCTGGTTCTGGCATGCTTCACTTTGATTTCCTGCTATCCTCTACTGCTTGCCTCTAAATCAAGGTAAAGAGCAGAGCAGGTATGTATCCCTGTCACATTGTCTTGATTATTTTATATACTTAAAATACACATTAAACCTTGATGTTTTTGGTTTTGTAGGCAGTTTACTCTTCGGTTCATAATTTGGTGAGAGTGACTTGGTGGGAGTGGGGCTTAATAAAGTGAAGATCAGAACGCAGCATGATCTGTAGAAGCCGTGTGTTCCATGCAGCTTTAGAACTATGCAAGAATGTAATAACCAGGTTTTGTCTATGTAGCAGATGTATTTACATTGGATGTCAAAAGAAATAATATGGTATTTGATATAATTGCAGATAATTGTGATCTACATTTTAAAATATCAAGAGACCGCCTCAGTGCTTCTTCCCTCACTATGGAGAGTTTTGCTTTTCTTTGGGCTGGAGGAAGGGCATCTTATGGTGTGTCAAAAGGCAAAGTCTGTTTTGAGATGAAGGTAAATGCAGTTTTGTGATTCTTTATTTTTTTAAGAACCTTTGTGAGTTTCCATTTGCCTGACAAAGATGTCAGTGGAATTTATCTTTGAAGCTTCTGTGGATTAGAAGAGGGGCTTGGAAAACCTGTTTTATAACAGTTAACCGTATCTGTTAACATCAGAAATTTGTGTTGTAGAGTCAGCCTGTTTTTATTTGGGGTGCTCCTTTTTTATTAGGCACTTGAAAGGCTCACGAAGGGTTTAAAAAATAGTTTGGTTAGGCTTCAAGTTTTGTTCCAGAGTAAAACATGTTGAATGTATATTTTAATTGGATTTGAGTCGAGAATCTGTAATTTTTAAAACATTAGCTGTTCTTTTAAATGTGAGTCAACCAAGGACTTGACTTGAACTTTTTTAGTTCCAGGTTCCAAACTCCTCTGTCAGTTTTTAAAGTTCTTGTAAATGTAGGGGATAGATGGTGGGGTAGAATTGGGTGTCTTTGTATTAGTAACTAGAGAAGAATTAGCCCACTACCCAGATGAAAGGTTTATCTTTCTCGTAATAATTTATGATTTGATTTCCAGGTTACAGAGAAGATCCCAGTAAGGCATTTATATACAAAAGACATTGACATACATGAAGTTCGGATTGGCTGGTCACTAACCACAAGTGGAATGTTGCTTGGTAAAGTTCCCATTTGAGTAGTATGTGCTGATGTGTGTTTAGGGTCTGATTTAGTAGTTAGACTCCCAAGGCATTCTAAACCTTCTGCTTGTTTTTAATCCATTTTGTTAGTATTTTAGACATGAACGATACTAGTAGCTTGTAGTAGGTAGCTGACTTTCAGGTTTTTTTCCTTTACGATTACTTGTTTTATGATCAGTGGGTTAAAAGTCACTATCCCATGGTAATGAAGTTTTTCAAATAGTTACATAACCCGCCTGGCTCATTAATTTTTTTCATCTAGATAAAGTGTAAGTGGAAGAATGTTAAATTATATGCTCATTTCTCTTGATTCACTCTATCTTGAATGTTAAAATATGTGGGTCATTGGACTGTTTCAAACAATCGATTTCATGAAAGTTAATTATTTTCTTAGGTGAAGAAGAATTTTCTTATGGGTATTCTCTTAAAGGAATAAAAACATGCAACTGTGAGACTGAAGATTATGGAGAGAAATTTGATGAAAATGATGTGATTACATGTTTTGCAGTAAGTCGGCTAAACTTCTGTGTATAAGTGAAATTATTAGGATTTTTTTTTTTTTTAGGATTTTATTTATTTGACAGAGCCAGTGATCACAAGTAGGCAGATAGGCAAGCAGAGGGAGAGGGGAGAAGCAGGCTCCCTGCTGAGCCAGGGGGCCGATACAAGACTTTGATCCCAGGACCCTGGGATTGTGACCTGAGCCAAAGGCAGATGCGGAACCGACTGAGCTACCCAGGCGCCCCCAGCTAGGAATTTTTTTAAAGGTGTATCAGTGTTAGCCTTCAATATTAACCGTCTTGACTGAAAACTACTTAACATGAAGTTGACCTGAAAATCTAGTCTGTTAAGGTGGCATTGTTTCTGCTTCTAGATACATGCGTTTCATTCTTTATAATTGTTATAAAGCTCCTTAACGTTTAACTTAAATATGCTTTCTATAGGATAAGCTTCCTCATTTAAATTTTGAAGTTTAGAAGTTTTTTTTAGAAAAAGTTTATAGGACGCAGATTAAAACAGTTAATTTTTTTCTGATTCAACAGAACTTTGACAGTGATGAAGTAGAACTCTCCTATGCAAAGAATGGGCAAGATCTTGGCATTGCCTTCAAAATCAGTAAGGAAATTCTTGCTGGAAGGCCACTCTTTCCGCATGTTCTCTGCCACAACTGTGCAGTTGAATTTAATTTTGGTCAGAAGGAAAAGCCATATTTTCCGATACCGGAAGATTATACTTTTATCCAGAATGTCCCCTTAGAGGATCGAGTTAGAGGACCAAAGGGGCCTGAAGAGAAGAAAGATTGTGAGGTAAATGGTTTTTTTGTTTTTGTTTTTGTTTTTTTAGGCATTTGAAGATTACTTTTGTTTGGCAAAAATGACATTTGGAAGATCTGTATGATTGCTCTGTTTCATTCTGCTAGGCCCATTGCTATCAGCCAGTGGTTTTTCTCTTAGTTAGCTGTGTTCTTTTATGTAGAGTGTTGAGTTTCCAAAAATTCCTTTGTTTTTAGGGCAATGAAAATTTATATATATGATCTAAACTGGGTTCTTGTGCATTTAAAAACGGGTAAGGAGTTCTTAGGTGTCTCTAGTGATAGTGAAATACCATTCCTTTCCGTTATAGGTTGTTATGATGATTGGTTTGCCAGGAGCTGGGAAAACGACCTGGGTTACTAAACACGCAGCAGAGAATCCTGGTAAATACAACATTCTTGGAACAAACACCATAATGGATAAAATGATGGTAAGTAACATATTTAGGGTGTGATCTCAGCATTTTAAAAAGAGCAGAAGTATTCTTTTGCCAGTTGTCTTTATGCATTTTGTTAGTGTTTTAGAGATAGGAATTTGTCAAAGTTAAATTGGGTACTTAAAGTAGAAGGACGTAAGGTAAACTACCTTTATGTGTAAGGTAAAGTGCCTCCCGGTGGCTAGGTTTTATTTTTTCTGTAAGATTTTTTGAACTATCAACGTTCAGTAGCTAAAGAAGAAGTGAATAGCAGAGGATCTTATTACATGGTAAAGTGACCCTTTTCATAATGATAATGAGGAAAGGCAGTGTTTAAATTAGCAAATGTCTGGTTTCCACATAGATCTAAGCTGATAGTAGAAAAAATAGGCTTCACTTACAAGTTCAAAGGACCTTTTTAACTTTTTAAAACAGGTGGCAGGGTTTAAGAAGCAGATGGCTGATACTGGAAAACTGAACACGCTGTTGCAGAGAGCTCCCCAGTGTCTTGGAAAGTTTATTGAGATTGCTGCCCGTAAGAAGCGAAATTTCATTCTGGATCAGGTAAGCTGGAGCTTGGAGGTTGAAAAAGGAATGGATTGTTGGGTTTGGTGTGGAGCTAATATTTGGGTTTATAAACTTTGTTTTCAAGACAAACGTGTCTGCTGCTGCCCAGAGGAGAAAAATGTGCCTGTTCGCAGGCTTCCAACGAAAAGCTGTTGTAGTTTGCCCGAAAGATGAAGACTACAAGCAAAGAACACAAAAGAAAGCAGAAGTTGAGGGAAAAGACCTACCAGAACATGCAGTCCTCAAAATGAAAGGCATGGAACTTAATTCTATTACTGTGTTAAATCTTACGTGATTTAGGTCTGTGAACTTGAATGAATATCATCTGCCAGCAATACTGTGTGACAGAGTCACGTGTGCTCTATATAAATGAATGTGTTTATTTCTGTTTCTAGGAAAACGTTAGTAAACCAGGAGTAGACAGCATAGTGTGGTTTCAGAGAACGACAGCCACTTGAGTTTAGGCTTCAGGGTTGTGGAGTCTTGGGATTTTAAGCTAACCTGATCTCTTATTCCTTGTAGGAAACTTCACGCTGCCCGAGGTAGCTGAGTGCTTTGATGAAATAACCTATGTTGAACTGCAGAAGGAGGAAGCCCAAAAACTTCTGGAGCAATATAAGGAAGAAAGCAAAAAGGCGCTTCCGCCAGAAAAGAAACAGAATACTGGCTCAAAGAAGAGCAATAAAAATAAGAGTGGCAAGAATCAGTTCAACAGAGGCGGCGGCCACAGAGGCCGTGGCGGCTTCAACATGCGCGGTGGCAACTTCCGAGGAGGAGGCAAGTTGGCTTGGAGTGTGGGCCTTGTTGGCTTCGGGGTGGAAACGAGTGATGAGAGTCTCGTTGTTTGGGGTCTGCGTGTGGTTTAGCGGAGTTTGGCCTAGGACGTTCGACTCGGGTTGATCTTGCTGCCTTAGGAACTGGTTGAAAATGTTGTGACTTGATAAACACACCTAGGTTATATGAGTGGTTAAATTAAACTTTGTGCTTGTCTTCGAAAGTGACTTTTTTTCCTCCAATACAGGACTGGTCCGGAGGAACCTGTGGTCCCATGAACACGCTGTTAAACTAACGTTCTCTTTGTAGCTCCTGGGAACCGCGGCGGCTATAACCGGAGGGGCAACATGCCCCAGAGAGGTGGCGGCGGCGGGGGCAGCGGCGGCATTGGCTACCCGTACCCTCGCGGCCCTGTGTTCCCCAGCCGAGGCGGCTACTCCAACAGAGGCAACTACAGCAGAGGTGGGATGCCCAACAGAGGGAACTACAACCAGGTGAGGATTGAAGTCCCTCCAGGCCTGCTGACTGTGGGACTCAGTCTGGGCGGGGGGGGGGGGGGGAGTAGGGCCTCGGCCCCAGCCTCAGTAAGAATCAGAAGCGGCGCGGTGACAGAAGAGAGGATGAGGCCCACTGAACTGTGATTTTCAGGTGAACTAGCGTTGAGTCGGGATGCCTTAGATGAATAAATGGTACACCTGAGAACAAACCAGTGGAGGGTGCCCCGAGCTTCCTGGTTTCTAGCGACCGACCCATTTCTGTGCTGCTGCCCCCCACGTACAAACCTAACAAGCTGTGCTGAGTTCTCAAAGATGGCTTTTTCTCTCACCCCCTCCCCAGAACTTCAGAGGACGAGGAAACAATCGCGGCTACAAAAATCAATCTCAGGGCTACAACCAGTGGCAGCAGGGTGTAAGTAACTTCTTCTGTGCTATGGACACTAATTGTATTTGAAGTTCCTAAGAAGCAGTCTTGAAAAACTTGTCCAGGGATTGGAGTGTTGATAAGTGTTCAGGGCAAGGTGTGAATATAGGTGGAGTTTGCTGTAATTTAACATTATATGATAAAATACTCTTTAATACAGACGGTTCTTTTTATTGTTAGCGATAATTGTATAAACTAACCAAGTCATGATGTGTTTTCTTTTTGTAATGTGTTTATTGATAATAATGGGATATTAATACTAACTAAATCTGGTTTGGTAGAAATCAGAGGTATGACAGGTATAAATTTGTTTCCAGCAATTACTCTGAATTAGATTGTCATTTCCTAAAAGCAGTTTGAGTGGCTTATTGATGTTTTTTCTTTAAAAAAAAAATTTTCTCTTACAGCAATTCTGGGGTCAGAAGCCATGGAGTCAGCATTATCACCAAGGATATTATTGAATACCCAAATAAAACGAACTGATACATATTTCTCCAAAACCTTCACAAGAAGTCGACTGTTTTCTTTAGTAGGCTAACTTTTTAAACATTCCACAAGAGGAAGTGCCTGCGGGTTCCTTTTTTAGAAGCTTTGTGGGTTGATTTTTTTTTTCTTTTCTTTTTTGTACATTTTTAATTGCAGTTTTAAAGTGAATCGTAAGAGAACCTCAGCATTGTGCACGATAAGAGAATGTGTCAGTATTTCAGGGTTCTACATTTTATCTGTAAAATGTGACTTTTTTTTTTATCACAACAAAAGTAAAATGTTGCTTTGTACCTGGTGTCTTTTATTAAGAATTTACTCCCCCCATTTCTCACAGAGATAACAGTCGGGAGTCATTGTCACAATATAATAGAAATGTTAGCAACCAGATTCATGTAAGGACTAAGTAGTCCTCATGAATTGCATAAGACTCTGTACTGCTCATAGTACACTCCATCCTCTCTGTAGTTTGCTGAGTAGTGGAGGGGGAAGGCTTCAAGAGTAGTTTCCGACAATACCTGGGAAGGCTTTTTCTTTTTTTAAACAATGGAATTGGCATAATTGGGAATGAAGATAAAACTTGGAACCAAGATAGAGAAGATGGAGTGTATGTAGAAGGGCTGTTAAAAATGTAAAACTTGGTTGCATTATTTGTGGAGGCTCAAACTTGTGAAGGTTCAATACCATACTTTTTCCATTTGTTCTGCATTTTGATTCTGAAAAGAAAGCTGGCTTTGCCCATTTCTTATTAAAAAAACTTGTTGTAAATCCAGTTGTCTAATGGGATCTATATGAAGTTAGCTATGTCTGTATGCCCTTCTCCCACAAAATACTGTATAACTAGTGTGCTTGTAGTAGTTTACTCCACCATCTTTGTAAGCTAATGACATTGTGAGTCACCCATTTATATCTTAATTTTTAATCATGTCAGTTCTTGAATGGGTATCTCCTTAGCCTGCTGATTTCTTTTTCTTTCTAAAGAAAGTGGGTGGAGAAATTAATTTAGACGTTTGTTTGCAATAAAAAGAATTCATTTTACTCTCGTTTTGGGATTCTCGCCATCAAGGTTCAAAATCCCTTTATAAAACTCCCAAGAGGAGAAAATTAAGTGTGTGCTTTCTGGACAGCTTATTCTTTACTCTGTACTTGGAACATTTAGGTTTTAAAAACTTAAATGTATACTGACAATTGACTTTGAATTATGAAGTAAAGTTGAATTCTTCCTTCCCCTCCCCCCCAGATGACTTAACATTTTAATGAGGGGAAATGGTGTACTGGCTGGGAGAAGTTAACACTCCGTTTACCATCTTTACCAAATGCTAATGGCTGTCCTCAACCGAGTATCTTATACGCACCTATCTAATACATGAAACTCTGGGAACAGATGCTTTTAGAAGCCATCATGCGAGCCAGTCGTTGATTTCACTACTGCACAACACTGCTAACTTAACGTAGCTATGTGACAACATTAGATCCCCTAATTGTAATTCTATTGGGTTTGCACAGAACACTTAATCTTAAAGGACCCTCACTGATGTGAAGTGAGGAATCAGGAGTCAAACTGTAGAACTAAAACTCGACTTCAGTCTAGTGTTTTGTTGGTGTTTTAGGTTGCTTCTGCTAAGTTTAGGTTTGTTTATATTTCTGTTTGCTTAGATTTTTGTTGTAGCCATTTTAAATCAGATCTTTAACTTCTTCATACTCCTAGGAATTTGCTACAAGCTGAGCTGGAGTTGAGTTTTAGATGGTGGTGTAGGTTTAGTTGATAAATTTTTGGAACAAAGGCTAATCCTGTAATTACCGTAAGGACACTTAATGGTACAAGGCAGTGTCTCAAGGGCTTTTGGTTTTTAGCAGTTAGCTTACTGGTAGCAACTGCTGGCATGAACTCTTTCTCGGTGTACCTTATAATTATGAGGATTGCATAGACTGACCCGGGGGAAAAGTTCAGCCTTTGTTGCTAATCAGTGTTTTAGGTACCTTTGAAGAATCTTGGATCTGTTTTCTAGTTTAAAATTGCTTATTTACAGAATTCATATTCTAATAATCGCAGTGGGAGAGAGTAATGGCCAAATAACACATTGGTAGA
This sequence comes from Eumetopias jubatus, assembly GCF_037043125.1. Lineage (NCBI taxonomy): Eukaryota > Metazoa > Chordata > Mammalia > Carnivora > Otariidae > Eumetopias > Eumetopias jubatus. The sequence goes on along the minus strand of NW_028274818.1, from coordinate 63,888,413 downwards.
CTGTCATGCCTTGTGTAGCCCAGAAAATTTTGGGAAGAAAGGTGAATAGATGGAGATACTGTCCAGGAAAACATTAAAATTTCCAGAAGCAGTCTAAAGATAGACCTAATATGTATAGGAAGAAATAATCTTAGTGTTTTAAGAAATTCAGAAGAAGGGAGTGTAGCAGATAGCAAGCAAGCAAAAGGAAGGAAAATAAGGAATGCCATTTGGCAGAGTAAGATCTGTCAATGAGAAACTTGGTTTAGTCTTTGCCCCTCCTCTTGCCTGCCTCTCGCCTGCCACTCTGTGGCAAGCAGAACACCAGATAAACTAAAGACGTGGTTCTGAGCACGTCTCAGCTATGCCCGTGAGACTGCAGTTGCTTTGAGTGGTGCTTTCCCCAGAAAGTTTTGCAGGGAGTCGAACCGACCATCCTGAGTCAGGTGTTGGGTAAGATTGGTCAGCTACAGTCCGGTGCAAACAGCATGAATAGGTTAACCAGGAAAGAAGGCAAAACACTGCAAGATAGAAATGAAGTAACCCATGCTGTCCCGTAGAACATTTTCTTTGTTGCTGGTAGGTTACATCTTGTCACTCTTGTCTGGCCTTTGACAGAGGGCTCTGGCTTGGACTGAGGAGGCCAGGACTAACCTCTGGCCCTGATACCCAGGTCTGTCACACAGTAAGATGAAATCTTAGAATGAAGCATGAGTCAAGTCAGTCTGACATTGAAATGACGAAGCCATATTAAATGCACAAAACAAGAAGCTCACATTTGCCTAGGATAGATCCTGTCCAACGATAAGGGGAATGAAACTAGAGGTCCTAAGCACTAATGAGGTGTTGAAGCTTCTTAAAAGACCGTTGTCTTTAAAAAAGTACTTAAAAATTTTTCCAGGAAAGTATTGTTTTTCACCTTCTGGAGAGTTTACATTCATGGACAGATTACATTCTGTAATGTTTGCATCAGTTTGAGTTGAATGATTTTTCTATAAGGTTAATATAAATTGGCTTTTTATCCTAGGATAATTTAAGTCCCATTGCACAAATAAAAATGAAGTATTTCATAGCTTTTTAAGCAGTGGTATAGACTTGTCACATACAAAGACCTGATGGTAGGTCTGTGGGAGTCTGATACTTTTAAAAAGCTGAAACCAGAATAAGCTTCTACTGAGGAAGGCGTAAATCTCTTTCATAGCCCAAGTCTTAGTTTCTGATATTAAACATACATGTGCATCTTAAAAACGTTTCCATAATTCCCTCTTCACATGTAACTATAAAATGTGTTTTAAAAAGTGGGTGGAACTTGTAGCAGAGAATGATTCTCCGCTCCCACCCCCCAGAATATTCCGTGAGATACTGTGGAAAGATGAATACGGTATTTTCTGTAAAGCCATTTTCTCCTAAATTTTTTTAAATGGTTTGAATCTAAACTTTTGTTGTTCATGTTTCTGGGGCTCTGAGAGAAACTTGGTTTCAGTTTTAACGTTTTCAGTAATAGTAAAAGCAAGGATATGTAGTGTCCCAGCCTTGGCAATAGGTTGCAGTAGTTAACGCACAAGAATTAAAGGATATTAAGTTAGGGCTTTGAGAATCACCTGCATTGGCTCTCTCTAAACAGCAATTTGGATTTACTAGTCATTGGAGAGCAGTCTCTTCAAATTGTTAATTGCCTAAACTTACTTAAAACTACAGTGCCCTTTTGATGTGTAGAACCTTTTGTTGGGATGATTTTTAGATTTGAATCTTTTTAGCCCTACTGTTGTTCAGCTGCTTCACTAACCTTTACTAACCTTGATATTTAAAATAAACCCTTCAGAACTATTTTGGAAGTGACCTAAAAGTGTGCTGATGTGGGGGTAGGACAAAAAACCCAGGATCCCCAGTATCTTAACATTCCAAAGTTTTTGTATATGTGAAGTCAAATAGTTGAAATAACCTACCTTAATATTTTTACTATGTTTTGCTAAAAACATGCTATTTTACTTGGTCACACTTTGTTGATTTCAACATGTGGGCAGCTGGAGCCCCCCAAAATAAGAGCTCTTTAGATAGGTGGGAAGTAAGGATGTACTGTCCCATTCTAACCAGTTGACTAAAAATATAGGTGATTGAATATATTTAATTAGGTTGTCTAAGGAACTTAATTTAGTCTGTAAGGCTTAGTAGATTGTAAAATACTATATTCATAACGTTAACCTAGAATTATTTTTAAAATGTGACACCTATGTCTCATGAGGTTACGTTGGATGTGCTGTCCATGTGGAAAGCTGAAGAAGGACAGGTTTTTGGCATGACGTAGATAACTGGGGAATTTCAGCTGTGATTGTAGATCAGTATTTGTAAGGGAACAAATAGATAAACTGCTAGGCCAACACATCCGTAATCACTGGTTAGGTAAGTTATTGAGACGACCTTAACTATGTGCTTAAATTTGTATTTACTTAGTTATTGCCTGGGAATATTACAATTGTTTTCTCCCTTCTCATGCCAGGATTCAACATACACTTGAATCTTGACAAGGAACCAGGGGTTTTGCTTTTAGACAAAACGATCTTTGGGTATGAGAAACAATATTCTATAGTCGAAGGTGTAATGATAATACCGTCGAGGTAAATAGAGCACTGTCTTGACGGAGAAGTGGGCTATTTGCTGCCCCGTTAGCGAGTGCGTTGTGCACCCGTGGTGTAGCTCGGCCTGCGCTGCTGGCAGTTTTGCAGGGATGAGAGGCTAGAGAGCCGACCTGTCTAATAAATGTGGAGCTGTGGCTGATGGCATGTGCTTTCCTGCCATTTCTGTAACAGTCCGTGACCTTAGAGGAAGTCAGGTCTGCTTTGTACAGTAAAATATTCTGTACTTCCCAAGCACTTGAGAAGCAGATCCACAAATTTGCATCCGCGAAAAAATTAAGAAACAAAACAGCCAAGAATGATGAGATGAGCAGTATAGTCCGCTAACCTGTGACTTAAAAGCTTTGAAGAATTAGGGCATACAGAGAGAAGGAGAGGTAAAATCCATACTTCTGAAGAATGGTTGGGGTTTATTGAATGGCAAGTAACAGGTAGCTATTAATAGAAGGTATCCTTTTGGTTGTCTGTAGTTAAGGGAGTGGGAGCATCGTGGTCAAGTACAGTAAAAGGTTCCAACTTAATATATATATTTTTAAAGTAATAAAGCAAAAAAAAATGCTGATTTAAATTTCATCTCCTTTTCCTTAGTCTGTCCATGTGAATGTGCTGTGTGGAAGAGTAAAAGGGCCCAACTAAATGTGTTCCAGTGATTCCAATAGGTATTCCAAATTAATTGCTGCTTGTACATTTAACACTTGTTATATTGGGCTTCCAGGATCACCTTAATTAGAACTCCCTTATTTAAAAGGATGGGAAAAGGCAATAACTGGTAACCCAGATTGGGTAGATTGTATAAACAGGAAAAAAAAGGTTTTCTAACTTTCCTTTGCATACCTGAAATGTGAAGTAGTTGGTGGTGTAATGTTAAGCAGTTGGCGGTCCTCTTGCCTAGGTTTAAGATTGTATGCAAAAGGAGCCGAATCCTTGTAAGGTTCTAATGGTTCAAATTCCTTGTTTTAACTTTTTGTGAGACACTCATTTTAATACTTACCACTTGCAGAGCTTAAATACTTTAAATATTTTAATGCAGAAAAACGAGTCTAGGATACCTGTGTCCTTGTTTTTCCCAGCCTTCTGCGTCTGTGCGAAACGCACAAATACTTACTAGCTTATAAACACTTGGAAACTAGATTGAAAGCCTTTTGGAGAATAAGGAGATAGGACTCCATTACCAAAATGGAAAAATCAACTATAGGAAGTAAATTTAAACTGTAAAGACAGAGGGAATAAAAGGCTCAGTGTGACCTCTGATTGTGCCTCCAGAGCATGTAATTTCTCATTGCCCTGAAATCATTTAAAGACTTGGTAAGAAGCTTAGAGGAAATCTGCTATTCTTCCCACCACATACTCCAGAATAATGTATCTTGGTGAAATGAGAGGACCTGGGTGCTATACTGATTTGAAATGTAGCTGTCAGGATTTGAATACAGTTCTGTGTCAACTAAAAATCTAATGGCTTCTGAAAGAGCAGACAGCTTGGTTTCAGACCAAAGGTAAAAATCGTAACTATTTTGTTCATTTGAGGGAAAAAAAAAGTTAAAACTAGAAGAACATCATTTCAAAAGTAAACTTTGAATTCAGATGGCAAAGCATAGGTTTCATTTCCTATGACTTGTCCTCACAGTCTAAAGGGAAGAAACATTTCTATGGAAGCCGATCCATTAAGAAACCAGTGTTTGCAGATTACTTTGATTTACTAAGGACAGGCCATCTAAGGTGGTTTAACAGATTTTATTTGTTAACTTGATCTAAACTTTTAAAAAGGGAACAGTAGAAGCCTTTTTAAATTCGTACCTGTTTATAATGTCTCTGGTAGTTTTGTCAAGATAGAAATACTTGGGGCAGTCATCTGTATTCTAGAAAACTGAAGAGTAAGGCAAATGTAGTTGTTGAAAATTATTACTTGCAACACAATCTGTAGTGCTCATGTTACCAGCTTCAGAATGTAATACTTTAAGACCTTTGTAGTAAGTTTTTGTCCCTAAAGCTTCCTATTTTAAGAGAAAAAGATGGAGCTTACTGCATAAAATGAGCTGTGTAAGATGCCAGTATTTGGGTGGTAGAGGATATTGGTATATTGTCCTGAATGAATGACCACTGGACCCTATTAAGATGCTTCCAAAAAATATTCTAGAGGACTATTAAAAATCAGAATTCTAGCAATCGCTTTAACTTTTCTACTTAAGATTTTGTTTACCCAAGTAAAGTACATATATATATATTAACATGAATTTTAAAGGGGTGCCTTGACCCCCATCCACTACAGATTTTTATCTAGGAATAGAAGGATTCAAACCCTATTTGATCCCTAGCTCTTTGCTGAAAAGTGCATAAACAGGAATCCTGAATTTATTATATAGACCTCCTCGCATTATATAATCGAAGCAAAGGGAAACCAGCGATGGAGTAGAGGTACGTAGACTAAAAAGATGCTTGCGAATCAAATGATGGTATCAGGAATAGTTAAAGTTTTTTGTTGCCAAACTCGGTCATTATAAATCACAAGTCCAGAGAAAAGCTTTAGTTAATTTTAAATTCCCTGAGGTCCTTTTACTGTGATGGAACAGCCAAGTAGTCAAGGAAAAAAAGGGAGGGGTGAGGGAAAGGGGAAATGCATAGAGTACTAGAAAGATTTAACAAAGTATGATAGATAAAGCCACAAGAAGTTTTTAAAACTACTAATGACCACAATTCTATTTTAATCAGCTATTTAGCTGGTATCTACTGCTATATCACCTAGTGTGAAGTTTTGGAATTAATGGAACAATGAAAGAAGCAGTGCAGCTGGAGGCTCCCAAGTGGGCACGGAAGGTAGGTTACTCTTGCGGTCTGTGATGTGGAAAGCATGTTTGGGTGAGGGGAACCTGGACTCTGTCTCTTTGCTAGTGAACATTTAGTAATACAGTTCAGCAAACATGCATGGACGGTTTCATGCCAGACACTTGGCTGGGAATGTAAAGATTTAAAACGGACAGAGTTCTTGATGGGAAACTTAGGCTCCACTTGGAGCACAAGTCCGTGACCAGTAAAAATGCCAGCTAGTAGCATGAGTACCTAAATGAGGTGATCCTCCTTCCCAGAAGTTAGTGAGCAGGAGAAGGGACTGGGAGAAGCAGCAGAAGGAAGGCATTGTTAAGTGGAATGGGAAAGTTTGAGCAGAGGCTGGGGGTGCATGGCAGAGGGGATGGGCACAGAGTACACAGTTTGAGCTTGGAGTTGGGTGGCCGAGTATAAGTAGATTGGGCTGGAGGCTACAAGTGGAAGTATGATCTGTTCGGGGGCTTTCTGGGAGGTGTCCAGCAACAGTGGCCTAGGGACCTGGAGTGTGTTCCATAGCCCAGTAATCTGTTAGTGCATTTGTAACCTCTTAATAGTTGGGGAAGAAAATAGGTATTAATAACTACATAAACTTATTAAATGATATTTTAAAAGTTATCCAAGTAAGTACTTGTCACCACTTTGTTTTTATCCAGGTCTCCAATTTATGCAGTCATTCTGCTGTGAAAATGAACTAACCTTGTTATTGGTGAAGGCCTTGGAAATTTTTGCCAGCCGAGAGAGTTTTCTCTTACTCAGGGTAAGATGTAATCATAGTATGGGAGAGCTAGGCGGGAATTCAGTTAACTTAATCCAGTGGCCCAATTTCATACTTTGCATCCATTTGTAAACTGAAGCTGAGAACCTGAGTGGCCTGCACAGACAGCTTGTTAAAGATCAGGTTTGAGGAGTACTCCTCAGATTTCCCCCTACTCTTGCAGATACGGCGTTGCCTTTTAAAATACAAGTGACTGGTCAATTTGAGTAACATAGACTGGATTCAACTCTGACTTGTGTCAGAGTGTACACATGGTATATGGTCTTGGAAACTGCCTTTTCCTTTCTAACAACCTTTCCTGATTACTGTCCAAGTCCTACCTTTGGTGGCTACTAGATGATGAGGATCCATAGAAATGTCTTGGGGCATGTGCTTGACAGTGACAGCCTGTGCACCGTGCCCCTTGTAAGGACAGCCACAGGAAAGGCGGGCCTGGGAGGGAAAACGGGACTGAGCATGCACTCCCCACTTACCCCTTGAGAAGTCGTAAGAGAACACGATAAAACTCCAGGATAGCTTCACCTTCTCTGGCTGACCATGATGATCAAGTAATAGGAGCATTAATAATGCCAGAATCCTGTCTGGTGGTCTTTTTTCATTATCATTTCAAAATCAGGAACACCTCTCGCTTGTGTTTTGTGGTATATTTTTTTCTTAGGAAGTAATGTTGACATTAAAACAACAAAAAAAATTCATTGCTTTGGAAAGGGAGAGTGTTTTTCCTGAATGAATAAATGCTATGGGCTTGGTTGGGTGCCTTGTTTTTTTGCCTCTTTTAATGGCAGCGAATTGAATTATAAATGACTGACTTATGTTAGTAATGTAATATGTGTGTGATCCTCTGGTGGTTTTGCATCAAACAAGTTCTTAAAATACTTCTATACATACCTTGTGTCTGTCCACTTAAAAAAATTAAAACACTGCATACATCCAAAGAAATTTAGAGCATTTAAAAACAAGCTTTACTTTCGGGGAGATCACCTACCTGTTGTAAGAAATGGAATAGGGTCAAGCAGTGAGGACATTTTTAAAAATAGCAATTTACAGGGGTGCCTGGGTGGCTCAGGCGTTAAGCGTCTGCCTTCGGCTCAGGTCATGATCCCAGGGTCCTGGGATCGAGCCCCACATCTGGCTCCATGCTCGGTGGGAAGCCTGCTTCTCCCTCTCTCACTCCCCCCTGCTTGTGTTCCCTCTCTCGCTGTGTCTCTCTGTCAAATAAATAAAATCTTAAAAAATAGCAATTTACAAAGTTAAAAAAAAAATCCATTAGTGTTATGTCTTACAATAGCACTGACTAGAAACCAGGAAGTATTGCCTCATTTTTAACAGGGTGCAGTAATACAATTGTGATTTTTGTTTTTAAGGTGAGTTTGAAAATCCAACTGAGATTCGATTCGATTTCTTGAAATGCCATTATTTACACTCTCTTCTCTGCACTAAGTCTCACAAGGCACCAGATGCTTTGCTGGCAGTAGGTTGAGGACCAGAATAAGCTTGTGGGCATTCATATAAATGTTTAAAAAAAAAAAGAAAAGAAACTACAACCAACACATCTTTTATTTACTTGATTGAAAGTCTAATGGTACATATGAGGTTTAATCGAGTTGCTCTCCATTTTATTCACACTGACTCCACGGAGTTGTATTTTCAAGCATGATTCCGCTCAACTGCTGCTCTTGCTAGGGCTTTGTTTTCTTTCAGGGTCAAGGTGGGTACTTTCATACAAAATCTTATTTTTAATCCCATCTCTGGCAATTCTTTCCTGGATTCTTAGCTTTGCATAATTATACCTACAATGGAACCTTATAAGAAAAGAACACAAATGTCATTTTTAATATAAAGTTTCTCTAGAAACCAGCTTGAAATTTGTAGTAACAAAATCTAAGATGTTATAGATGACTACCCCAAGATTTTTTGAAAATACAACCATTCTAATTTGGAGTGCTATTTTGGGGTGGTTTGGTGTCAGAAATACCTAGTTATTAAGGTAGGTTTTACATAAAATGAGGCTTTTTTTAATTACCTCTAGCTTAGTTTTACTTGTAGAACCTCATCTAGTGGAACTATATATATACTGTGTACTCTTGGCTCTGGCTTTATTTTGCTCAAGAAAACATTCATGCATGTGTTTTGTTAGTTGTGAACACATCTTTAAAGCCTTTTCGGATGTGACGTCATGAGCAAGAAATGAGCATCGGGGTTGAGGCCTTCCTAAATAAAGTAGAAATCGTAACTTGGTATTGATGAAATGTCATGCATTTATCTGCTCGTTTGACAAATGGTATACAATGTGTCTACACAGACATACTTAAAGAGGTTTCTTCCTCACGGGTTGGGGGGTGGGGTGGGAGACCGATAGCTTGAAAAGAGCATGTGTTTGAAGTAGATCAATCTATCATGATCCTGGAACTTCTTGAATTAGTACACATACCAGCATCCTAAAGTCACCAGGATAAATCCTCCAACTCCAACGTCACATGATCTTCTAATCCTACCTGTCAAAAAGCATAACCACTGTAATTAAATTCTACATTACATATTAGTCCATTTAGAAAATGTTGATCATACGTAGAGAAAAACAAGATACTCACTAGTTAACAAAAAATGTCCAAGGCCAGCCACAACAGATCCTAATGAACCATACAATATTGAATCCCGTGCACAGGGAATGTTTTCAACATCTAAAATTCCTAGGAGCTTAAAGGGCTAGGATAAAATAGAAAAGAACCTGGATTGAACAAGGAAATACTTAATTTCAGGGTGGTTTGGCAAAGATTAGAGTATGTGCTAGGGTGATAGCCGCAAATCTTGCTTACCATCTTTGGTCATCTGGCTTTGGCCTACAGTCTGTAAATGGGAAACCTTGAGAATCTGACCAGAAAGAGAATCTGACCAGAAAACCCCGTAACAGCAGGGCAATTTAAACCTAAACCAATTAAATTGTGTTAATACTGCAATTTACTAATTGGTCCGGGAAGAACAGCATATGCCATTTTATGAGCCCTTTAAACATCTGTATGAAATGATCTGGGAATCTGGCGATCACTGAAATTAAAAAGCACCACCGTTCTTCCAATTTGGGAAGCATAAAAGGGGAAAAGAACTATTCTAACCATGTTTGCTTACAGTGTTCAACTTCAGATTTTATTGGTATTAAAAATGTGTGCAGTCTCTCCTGGTCTTGTTTCCTTACCTGTGATAAGAAATTGCACTTGATTTGATTCTTTGATACGACATGGCAGCTACACCTAGGCGGGGAGGGTAGGTGTGACGGGAAAAGCTGGAAATCCAGAGTTGGGTTTCTGTCTCTGCTCTGCCACTAACTGGGATCACTTGTAGGATCTATGTATTTTTTTTAAATTTCTGTGGCCCTCCATCTGTAATGAAAGGCATCGGGCTAGGTGATAATTTTAAGTTCTTCAAGTGCTAAAACGAATGATTCTTACATTCTTTCACTGCAGTCTTCATGGGAATTTATGGACTTGATTTTCCTGGTTAAAAAGATACTGCCAGCTTAAGCTTCACATGTTTTAATGTGAATGCCAAATGGAACGGTTTTAGGGGTCTGGGAGGGCAGGACACATTTTTTTAAAGTCACACTTGTTTCACTGGCATTCCTATTAAGGACTAACTTTCCTAAATCTTGATTAAATGCAAGTTTTCAGTAATGCAGCTCTTTAAAAAAAGGAAGGCAACTTGTCCCTTTAAAGGTTTCAATGAATAGTAATACAGCGTGAAGGCGACTTTGCTAAAACGGGAGGATTGTGTAGGATGAGGGGACACTTAGTAAAGGGGAGATGGAGGAGGGGGGATGGGTTAGCCTGGTGATGGGTATTAAGAAGGGCATGTACTGCATGGAGCACTGGGTGTTCTACGAAAACAGTGGCTTGTGGATCACCACATCAAAAACTAGTGATGTGCACTGTATGGTGACTAACATAAAATTTAAGAGTTCAAAAAAAGAAAAGACGTGAAGAAGTGGGGAAAGGACCATAAAAGGGAAGTCAGATTACAGGCTGAATTATGAAGGATGTTCCTGATTGTATGTGTGTTAGTATTCTTTGGCTCAAACTGCTGCCAGAAAAGACAAAAGTGTGATTTGGTCCATAATAAAGCAAAAATTGTATTTTGATTATTCTTTTTTTTTTTTTAACTTTTGTCTCTCCCTGTTCCGTTCCCCGCCACCCCATCCCTAACATTACTTGGTGGACATAGCTGTGAAAGCTCTTCAACACAAATCTTAGTAAGAGCGGGATTTAATTACGCTTCTAGGCAAGAAACGATCAGCTCAAAAGCCAAGATGAACATAGTCCTGGCAGGCAGGATGGTTGTGAGCCACTCAGTGGACAGCTGGACTCCACATTCCAGTCCAGGGCTAATGCACCCACCTTCAGAGCAGACTTTCTTAGGGGAAGGTCGGAGGTGGTGACTAGTGTCCATTTGAGGTCTTAGAAGCAAGTGAGAGCAACACCTTCCACCACAGGGTAGGCAGTCCTGATGGCTTTCACATTTGGGCAGGGGGCCGTAAGTAGAATAAAAGGAACTATTGGGCTGGCCACCACACACATCACACCATGGCTTTTTCGTGTGGAGTCCCTTCCGTAATGGAGTCCTAGTGTGACTCCAGGATATCCCCAAATCTGCAGACATTTGTGGGGCACTTGGATAAAATGCTATTAACCTCAGTTCTTTACAAAGTAGAAAATACACTTGCCAAATACTGAAACAGTGCTGCTCAAATCAGCTAGGAGACCATCTTTCTCAGTTCGTAGGTTTTCAGATCTGCTCCCCTCAGATTCTGACTCGGGTCTGGGATGGGCCATGGGGGGGGAATCTACGTTTAGAAAATTTGAGGGCTTTTCCCCCCCCCCGGCCCCATGAACCTATCAGATTGAGGAAACACCTTTTAGATACTGTTTAGGAAAATGTAGGTCGCCTGGGTTAGCTCAGTTGTTGAGTGTCTGCCTTCAGCTGGGGTCATGATCCCAGGGTCCTGGGACTGAGCTCCGCATTGGGCTCCCTGCTCAGTGGGAAGCCTGCTTCACCCTCTCCCACTCCCCCTGCTTGTGTTCCCTCTCTTGCTGTGTCTCTGTCAAATAAAATCTTAAAAAAATGTTTGGGGTGCCTGGGTGGCTCAGTTGGCTAAGTCTCTTTTTTGGCTCAGGTCGTGATCTCAGGAGCTACAGCTCTGCGCTCAGCATGGAGTCTGCTTGTCCCTACCCCCCACTCAATCTTTAAATGTTTTGTAAAGGCCTTAAAAAATAATCAGCTTATTTTGGGGTGTCTGGGGGGCATAGTAGGTTAAGCGTCTGACTCTTTTGTCATGATCTCAGGGTTCCGTGGTGGAGCCCCAAGTTGGGCTCTTTGGCTGAGAAGGCAGTCTGGTTGAGATCCTCCCTCTCCCTCTGCCCCTTAACCCTGTGCGCTCTAAAATAAATCTTAAAAAAAAAAATCCGCTTATTTAAAAAAAAAAATGCCTTAACAGAAGTTACATATGCTTTTTAAAATGGAACCTTTTAAAACCCAACATGTGGATACAGGCCAAGGATGCTGCTGCCAAACATTCTCCATTATGTTTATCAGCACCAACTCCAACAAAACTGGTCTTATGTCAGTAGTGCTGAAGTTGAGAAACCAACACTGGTCTAATTAAACAGTTGCCAGATTTAGATGTGGCGGGGGGCTGTTGGTGCCAGACCCATTACATCCCTTGTTCTCCACTCTCAGCCTCTCATGTGAGAACACCTCTGAGCGAGTGCAAGTTGACCCGAACCCCCAAAACCTGTCCTTTCCACTGCCAACCCTTTGGTTTGTTCATAAATGAGAAAACCAAGGCTCGGGGGGAGATGTTTTCCAAAGGTCATGCATCTCGGGGGGCAGGCCTAAGTACATGACTGTATCTGCAATTTGTATCAAAAGGGTGGGGGGGCGCCTGGGTAGCTCAGTTGGTTAAGCGACTGCCTTTGGCTCAGGTCATGGTCCCAGGGTCCTGGGGTCGAGTCCCACATCGGGCTCTGCTCAGCGGGGAGCCTGCTTCTCCCTCTGACCCTCTCATGCTGTCTCTCTCAAAATCTTAAAAAAACTGGGTAGGAATGCACGGACTAAGAGCATACTCTTCCCTTCACTAGTAGAGAATTCTCAGCCTCTTGGTAAAGTTGGAGTTTACAGATTACTTAAAAGCAAGTACAGGAAAACTAACGAAGAACCAGTCCTAAGCACATACAATACTTTTAGAAAGTACACTGAATTGTAAGACTCTAGAATGAGTTCAAGCCATAAATCCCTTTTAAGTACTTCCATTTATGATGTTCGTTTCACATTTTTATTCCCTACGTAATCTGCAACCTTAATGTTTAACTTCTGCCATCAAGCTTAAGCCTTAAACTAAGGAAATTTTAGACTTGTTGACTAAACGTTTTACCTTTTTTTAATGTAAACTACACCCAACATGGGGCTCAAACTCACAACTCCAAGATCAAGAGTCCCACGCTCTGCCAACTGAGTCAGTCAGGCATCCCATGAAATTTTTAAGCTTAGATTTAGAAAGGCAGCTGTTCCAGCTCACCCTAAGATGCTCAAAAGATTTCTAAGCTGGAATGCCAGTTTAATAATTTAGGAAAATAGACTGATTTAGAGCCGCCCCATTTCCCACTGCCAAACGTCTCAGCATTAGTGTTCATAGTCTTTCCTCTTGCTGCACAGGGCGAACTGGCCGCCCCCCCCCTTTTTAAAAGATTTTTATTTGAGAGAACGAGAGCGCATGAGTGGGGGCGGGGGAGAGGGAGAAGACCCCGCTGAGCGGGGAGCCCGATGCGGGTCTCGATCCCAGGACCCCGAGACCATGACCTAAGCTGAAGGCAGACGCTTAAACGACTGAGCCACCCCGGTGCTCTTGGCCCTATTCCTATTTATTTCTTAAAATTTTGTTTGACAGGGAGAGCAAGCGAGCACGCGGGAGGCAGAGGGAGGAGCAGCAGGGAGCCCGACGCGGGGCTCCATCCCAGAATCCTGGGTTCATGATCTGAGCCGAAGGCAGATGCTGAACTGATTGAGCCACCCAGGCGCCCCCCCCTCTTCCTATTTAAACCTAGTCCTAACTGCAGTTGATTCCCCTAGAGGAGTTTGCTTCTAGTTACCCTTTTCCTCATTTGCAATATTATTTTCCCTCTCCAGTATAAACAAAAACAAAACTCCTCCTCGCTTGACCCTCCTCCCCTCCACAAACCTCCTGAGCTACTATCCTATCTCTCTGCTCCCTTTCACTGCAAAACTGAAGTCAACCTACGTGTTAAAAGCCTCTCCTTCGCTTAACTCCCTTCAAAGAGCATTCATCCCTATACCACTGCAGCAGCTTGGTCGAGACACTGTAAAATCCACCATATTTCCATTAGCACACATGGCACAGATAATCATGTTTTTGAAACATTTTCTTGGCTTCAAAGAGGACAAGACTTCCTGGTTTTCCACCTCACTGGCCATTCCCGGCAGTTTTGCAGCTGTTCCCTCCTCTGACGACCTCTCAGGTTGAAGAGTTACCCATGCCCACTCAGAAATGTAGGCTTTCAATTAAATGCCTTTTACATGATGATGCCTCCCAAATTTGCAAATCACACCTAACCTCTCCCAAGCTTTTGTCTCCTAATCTTTAGCGACACCTTTTGTATGTCAAAGAAGGGCCTTGATTAGAACTATTTTTCGGGCATCACTACTCAACCAATTTGCAGACCAAAAACTTACGAGTCATCCTTGATTTCTTCATCAAACCCATGTCCAGTGCATCAGCAAGTCTGGGATATACCTGAACCAAATACATCTTTAACTAAAACACTTCTCACTTCCGCTGCTGCTACTCCCAGGCTACCATCATCTCATAGGATCTTAAAAGCTCTTGATTCCACTCAGGTAACTAGATCATTGTCCTTGAAAACCCTCCATGCCTTACAACTGCTGGGAAGGCCCTGCACAACCTGGCAACCACCCTCCTTTCGTATTCCTTTTTCTCTTTTCCTCTAGTCTAGGTACACTGGTTTTTCCTCTGGCAAGTCGAGATGGTCACTACCTAGCACATCCTGCCTTTCTCTAGAATCTCTGCCTAGTTGGCTCAGTAAATGAAATTCTCATTTCTTTTTTGATTCCTGCAGTAGAATGTGAGTTCCACAAGGAATATTTTGCCTGTTTTGATCAAGGCTATATCTTTAGCTCCTAGTTTAGTGCCTCATACTCAGTAGATACTCTACTTTTTGAATGGATTTATTAATCCATCCAGTTAATAAATTTAAATAAATTTAAAATTTAGCTATGGCACTTTCCTGGTAGGCATGTACCAAATTTCATATTTTAAGGTTTCCTGGAGAGCAAAGAATGGGAGCAAAGAGTTTTTAAGGGTTAGTTCTATCAGCTTGATAACTTCCATTTTTACCTTAGGTTTGCTGATGCTAATAATCCCTGGTTTGCACTGGAATGATCACTGAAAAATTCTTTAAAAACTGCAGGCTTCCTTTTCTGACATTACCCTGGGCTACTAGTTCAGTGATAGCTTGTTATATAAATTTTATAATCTCCTTGGTAAGCTTTGATACATACTAGTATTTCATGAGCAGTTTGTTTACAATCCTTTGGTTTTGTTTTGTTTTTTAACCTCGCCACACAAATTGGGTAGTGCTCAGTTTTAGGGCTTGTACCTATCCATTTCACCAACTACACAGTATTTTGTTTTACTAATGATGGACCAATTAAATAAGTCAATATTATTCTTTCATTCGATTTTTTAAAAATTTTCAATGGCTAAACCGTACTTCTGACCCTTAAATGATGGCAGTTACCTCCTATCAAAGGTGACAGATACAAGAGAGCTAAAAGCCCCGTTTAACCTCCCCATGTTTATATAGTTATGGTGCCTCTTGAAATAGACAATTTTAAGGTAAGGATACACTTGGTTACATTAAGCATATTCCAAGTAGTATATGAGGCATTAAAAACAAAAGGCACCAATAAGTGTCGGAACTGACACAACGTGTTTTGATATTAAATCTGGAGATAAATTATGGAGTGTTTGTTCATATTAACCATTTGATCTTGGCCAGATTTAAGTGGAAAAGTCCTCAGAGAAGCAGTAACTCTGAATGAATAGGAAAAAGTTCCAAGCTGAACAGAACGTATCCTAAAACCGTAGTTTAGGTGCATTCCGGCACACAGTGGGTCTTGAGTAAATAGTTGTTCATCACTGATCCAATCAATGTTAATATCTCTATAAGGTTTTCTGAAAACTGTTTTCTTCTATTTTCTGAACATCTGTTACTTGTTCAGCACTGAGGTTATAAATTGGGTTCCCTTAAGGAGCCCAAGGGGCAGAAGACAGAAATCGGGAACTTGCTGTAATGATGCAGTTGAGTAGAAGGCGCCGGGGAGGAGAGGGAACAGGTGCATTTCAGTCTGCTCTGGGGAGTCAGGGGGCCCCCTAGGAGAAACCGCCCTCCCTTCGTGGCCCACCGTCTCCAGAGCCTCTACAGAGTAGAAGAGCCGGACACAGGCTAACGGGCTAGGTGAAAGACTTTATCGTCCAGGCCAAGGAATTCGGGTTTTATGCGGGAGCAACGGGCTGTGACGACTGGATCTTAAACAGAGAGGTGAAATGGTGTGGTTTACAGGTTAGCGCACACGAAAGGGAAAAACCTCAGCCTTTACATCCACTCCTCCCGCTCTGGATATGCATTCCCCGGAACCTAACCACGTTTTCACTGCTCCGCAGCACTTCTGGGTCCCTCCGTTGCTAAGTGCTGACAAGTATACCACATCAGTCTGTCCTCGGGGAGCTCGGAGACCACGCTTCACCTGCACCAGCCCCTTCCAGCGCACAGCTCTCCTGCACGGGGCTTCAGTTCCCTCCTCCCCCTAGTCCCGGCGAGGGAGCTAAAGCGTGTCGGGGTTGGGGGACGGGAACCGTCTCTCTGCCCGCAACGCCGGAGAAGCCAAGGACGGGGCCTCGGCCCGAGGTCTGCAGCCCGCCGCCCGCCCCCGGCCCGAGCGTCCCGCCACCGCATTACCTTCCCCTTGGCGGGCTCGCCGGGCTCCGGTGTGGAGGCCATGGGATCTGGTGGGTTCCTGCGGCCCCGCCCCGCCCCGCCCCGCCCCGCCCGCGCCGCGAGCCGAAGCCCCGCCCGCCGGCCGCCATTTTAGGGAACGTTTCTGCATCTCCGCAGTGGCCGCGCTGGGCCGTAGCTTGGGCTGCGGAGCCATCTCCTTTGTTCAAACTAACGGCTTTGACGCCTCCTCCACAACGGGCTATCCGCAGCTCGGGGGGCCGGGGCAGAGAGAGGAGGACGGCTCGTGAAATACCCCTGCACCAGGATCCTCGACGGGGCGGGGGCGGAACAGCGCCCTGGCGCCTCGAGCCTGCGCCGTTTCCCGCCCCAGCCCCCTCCTTCCGCCCCAACCGCCATTTCTAACCGTCGGCCGCGGGCTCGCGCCCGCGTGCCTGAACACCGGGCGCGCGCGAGGGGAGGGGCCGCGGCCGCGGCGGGGGGAGCGGGCGCGCCGCCGCCGCTTTGTCCTGCGCGCGGGCCCCGCGGCCGGGTCGGCAGCCCGGCCCGCCCCCAGCCCTGGCCCACCGGCCCGGAAGTTGGCCTGCGCTCCCTCGCGGCCCGCGTCCCCTGCGTGTCCTTTGTCCTTCCGGCTCCAGGACGAGCCCTGGGTGCCGCCTGCAGCTCCACCCGGCGCCGGCAGCCAAGTAACCCCGAGCGCCAGCCCCCTGCACTTCGTGGTCCCGCGCCCGCCTCGCCGCCTCCCCTTTTCGGTCCATGACTTAGCGGCTTTAAAAATAGCGCCGCCCCGCTCACCCGAAGGAGACTGGGGACAAAATGGAGGGAGCGCTCGTGGGCGGACGTGCGTCAGGGCGTGCGGGCCCGAGCGGGGTGGGAGGGCGGGTGCGGACGGGGGGTTCGGGGCGGAAGAGGCCGGGCGGTGGATCTGCCCGTGCCTTCTGTTCGCCCTCTGGTGAGTGCCCCGCCGTGGCCGCACGCCTCCCATCCTCTGCACCCTATGTCGCACGGGCAGCCTTTGTGCCTTTCCCGGTGCGCGCCTCGGCATGCGTCTACGTGGCGTGCGCGGCGGCCATGTGGCAGTCCCGGTCACCTGGCTCCGGCTCACGACCTCGCCTTCGCCTAACCCCTTTCTGCCGTCCGGGTGCCACGCACGGTGGAGGACTCGAGTGTGGCTGAGGATTGGGTTTGCCAAGTGAGTTGCTCTGGGGAGCTCGGACAGTTCCTACAGACTGCTGTTGTACGTACTAGGGCCCGGAGGAAAAGGCACCCACCCCTGCGATCCCGCTCGGGGGGGGGGGGGGCGTTCTCCCCTGAGACTCCCGGGCTAATGTGCTTTGAGCTCTTGGTCTGGAAGGTAATATTCCATAAAGGAGGGAGGAGTTCTTGTGAAGTAGTTCCTAATTACGTTGTGAAGGAAGGAGAACTGGAAAAGTACCAGGTGAAACATGTAAATCGTCCTGTTTCTTATTGTGACTTTGAAGATTGTAAACCCATGTTGTTTGTAAAAATTGTAAACTCATTGTCTTTGAAAAGTATTTTTGTGTTATTTCTATTAAAAGTTTTATTTTCACGAAATTGCGTAATACTTGCACGTTTGTTTTTCACAGTTTACAGAGAATGGAAAGTAAAACATTTTTTCCACTCTCATCCCTCCCTTGTCCCCTAAGGTACACTCACCAGTTTTGATGTGTCTGTTTCCAGACTGTTCTTTTTTCTTTTTTATTCACTGAAACAATGTTGGTATTTAGAATTAAAAAGCGGAAGTCTCTCCATGCGATCCCTGCCCCTCTTCATGCGTACGCATGTGTCTGTGTATGATCCACATACGTCTAATTACGCACTATGTGATTTGCATTCAATACTTTTTACCATTTAACACTTCGCAATTTTTTCATGCAAGTACCTATAGATTTTCTTACTCATTTTAAAGGCCGCTCATCAGGCCTTCATCAAACCTCATCTTCCTTCTGATTGACATACGGAAAATTTCCGTATGTGTGTGTTTTTTTTTCCCACTAATCTCTCCGCCCCCCCCAAATCTTGAGGAGCATCTTTAGGTTTCTATCTCTGTGCACATGTTTGAATATTTCTGTAGGATGGATTTCTGGAAGTGGCCTGATCCGAAGGGGTATGCACATTAAAAAATTGAATACCTACTGCTAAATGGTCCTCCAAAATACTACCAATTTACATTCCCAGTGAGAGTGAGAGTGCCTGTTCTCTTTTAACCTTTCTAACACTGCATGTTATGTTTTAAAATTTCTGCGGAGGGCGCCTGGATGGCTCAGTCGTTAAGCAGCTGCCTTCTGCTCGGGTCACGAGCCCAGCGTCCTGGGATCGAGCCCCGCTTCGGGCTCCCTGCTCCAAGGGAGGCCTGCTTCTCCCTCTCCCACTCCTTGCTTGTGTTCCCTCTCTTGCTGTGTCTTTGTCAAATAAAATCTTTAAAAAAAAAAAATTTCTGCTGATCTGTCGGGTGAAAAGTGCAATCTTAACTGCTTTAAACTTTACTAGTATGGGTGACATTCTTACAAATGTTGATTGGTCATTCTTTTTCCAAGAATTTGTGTATCAGTTTTGTGCATTAAAGATAGTGATTACTGTATGTGATTTCCTTATTAGTTTATAGCAGCTGTTTACAGTTTTGGCTTTTAACTCAACAGTTATTTCTATTTCATTTGTTAATTTTGTTTATAGAGACTTTTTAACTTTTTTAAAACTGGAATCTGTCAATTTTTCTTTATGACTTCATTTTGGGTCTTGCTTGTAAGCCTTCTCAGAGTAAGGGACAGGCGGGCTAGGTAGGGAGAGATAGATAGGGGGCTATGTGATCAGGCTCACAGAAATCCCAAAATGTGGAGGTGTGGGGAAACCAGAGATATGGGGACAAATCGGACCACCCTACCCTAGGTGTGTGGGGTGGGTGTCTTTATGATAATCACCTGTGACCAACAAAGAATAACCAGACCCTAAAAAGGAAGTAAACCACTGAAGGTGTTATCAATAGAGATTGTTAAAAGGATTTAAGTTCCCTGGTTAGCTTTCTATAAAAGACCAATCCTAAAGGCCCTCGTTGGCAACCCTGTGGGGACCCCTCTCACTCTTGAGAGCTTTTTCTGTATCTTCACTTAAACTTCTATTGCTTTACTCACTCTCCGTTGTCCACGAGATTCATTCTTCGACTCCGTGAGACAAGAACCAGCTCTCCCGCATCATCTTGACTCCCATAATTAAAAATACTCTGATAATTTTGAAATTATCTTCATACACTCCCTTTCTCAATAATTTTATTTATTTACTTTTTAAAAAGATTTTATTTATTTGACAGACACGGCGAGAGAGGGAACACAAGCAGGGGGAGTGGGAGAGGGAGAAGCAGGCCTCCCGCGGAGCAGGGAGCCCGATGCAGGGCTTGATCCCAGAACCCTGGGATCGCGACCTGAGCTGAAGGCAGCCGCTTAACGACTGAGCCACCCAGGCTCCCCTCATTAATAATTTTAATCATTTATGTCTTACTTCTTAAAAGACCAACTTTTGGCATTATCGACCAAGATTATTTATTTTATCCATTTTATTTTTTATTTTACATTTTTTCTATTTACCTCGTATCTTGTTCTTTAAAAATTTTATTTTGTGGGATGCCTGGGTGGCCCAGTCGGTTAAGCATCTGCCTTTGGCTCAGGTCATGATCCCAGGGTCCTGGAATCAAGTCCCACATTGGGCTCCCTGCTCAGTGGGGAGTCTGCTTTTCCCCCTACTTGTGTTCTCTCTGACAAATAAATAAAATCTTATTAAAATATTATTTTATCTTTTTTCTAGCTTTTTGAATTGACTCACTACTTGTTCTCCATCTTTCTTGGTTTCAAATGAATGTATTTAAGGTTATAAAATTTCCTTTGAGAATCATTTTATCCCATGTTATGTCCTAGACTTTGACAGGCAATATTCCTATTACCCTTTTTTTCTTAAAATTTTAATAGTTTCAGCTTTTCTTTCCAAGTAACGAAGTGTGGATATGGTTTTGGAATTAATTTTCAGTTTTTTGGTTTTGTTTTACACTGTGGCACATGTATTTCTACTTTTTGTAATTTATTGATTTGTGTATGTGTGTGTTACCG
This sequence comes from Eumetopias jubatus, assembly GCF_037043125.1. Classification (NCBI taxonomy): domain Eukaryota; kingdom Metazoa; phylum Chordata; class Mammalia; order Carnivora; family Otariidae; genus Eumetopias; species Eumetopias jubatus. The sequence goes on along the minus strand of NW_028274818.1, from coordinate 63,868,051 downwards.
AAGAGATCATTTTGTACATGTCCCATAGGTATTTGAAAACTGTGTGTTCTGTATTAGTATTAAGTTAAGGTTATTAATTATAATAGTATAATGGATATAGTATAAATATATGTATATAGAAATTATTAATAGTGTAAAATTAAGCTTATTATCATTCAACCATCTTTTTGTACGGTAAGGGTTTTTTCATTGCCAGCAACAGACTCTGACTCTAATTAGCTTGAACAAGAAATGTACTGGGAAGATGTGGAGAAACTCACTGAAATGATAAAAAGTTGAAGAGCCAGGTCTTGAAAAGGACAGCATCCAGAACAGTTTCGGGGGTCTCAGAAGCAAGAGGTAAAGAGGAAAGTGACCCGGGCGCCTGGGTGGCTCAGTTGGTTAAGCTACTGCCTTCGGCTCAGGTCATGATCCTGGAGTCCCGGCATCGAGTCCCGCATCGGGCGCCCTGCTCGGCGAGGAGCCTGCTTCTCCCTCTGACCCTCCCCCCTCTCATGTACTCTCTCACTCTCATTCTCGCTCCCTGAAATAAATAAATCTTAAAAAAAAAAAAAAAAAGGAGGAAAGTGACTCTTCAGGATAACAATGACGGCAAGGAATCACGATACGAGGAACATGATACTGGATCTGTTCAGCCTTCTTCCCACCATGGTGCTTTGCTCTGTCAACCATGCAGTCTGTTTTAAGACTCCCTGTTTGTTTGGCAGTGGATGGTGCCCTGAATGAGGTGGTACTTTAGCATCGTGGGTGGAGTGGAACCGGAAAAACTCTTCTCTACCTGTTCCTTCCCTTGTGGTGGCTATAAATCCTCTGGCTCACTGCCCAGAGTCTGTGCTTTCATTTTCTCAGCTGGGAGAGAGTGTCCAGTATCAGTAATCCCATCCTAGAGAGCAATAGTCATCTGCTGGTGGGAGGAAATTGGGAATAACATTTTAGGGGTTTGGCAGGGCCGTGCTGGCCAAACTCACCTTTTGAGGTTCTCTCTTAGGCTTGTGCGGGGTTTTTAAATCTAGTGTACTGGCTTTAATAATCTGATCCCAAGTCTTCTGTATTATCAGGAAATTCCTACGGTCCTGGTTCGCTGCTAGTGCATTCTCCTGTCTTTCCAGCAGAGGTATCAATTTATTTTTATATTTCTTTCGTCATTTCAATAGGTTTTGGAGAAAGGAGTGGTAGAAAGTTGTGTTGTCAGACCTCTATAACCAGAAGTCTGAATTTTCCTCCTCGTCTTTCCTGTTTGTGTGTATGTGTGTGTGCACGTGTGTTGCATATGTGTGTGTTTAAGCTGAATGGACTCAGAAGTGCAGCTGCCTCACTTTACTTTGGAGTTCTGCACCCCACAGACAGCGACTTGGATCTCTTTCGGCCCTTTATTCTGGTAGTTTACCTTTGTATTTTTAAATAAAATGCTCATTCTCTTATTTGTTGATTTTTCAATTTTAGGCATTGTCTATTAATAACGACAATTTGGCTCTCTTCTCCACCCCTTTCCCCGCATCCTCTCAACATGGATGCATCAGATTTTAACAGTGTTAAACCAGCATTCAGTGTAGGCATTGTTATGACAATGTAAGTGTCCGTAGCTGAGCCGTGTAGAGTACTAGGATTCCATTTCTTTTCTTGTGAAAATTTTTATTTTTATTTTTTTGGAGTTAGTAATTGCTTAATTTGTTTATTTGCTTAATTTTGTCGGAGCTAGGTCTTACTGGCTCTTTTCTGCATAAGAAATGATCTGAATTTAAGCATATAATACTCATTTGGTTCTTGGGACAAATGAATATTATATGCTCATTTCTTTTTCATAATGGCTCTTGAGAGCTGATGGTGGGCATCTCTTGTCAACTCTGTTCAGTGACTTCGTGTTGGTAGCTTAAAATCAGCTATAATGGAAGTATTTATGCCATGAAAATCAACAAATGCTACAAATCATGGCGTTTTTCTTTCTTCTTTTCTCTTCAGAGAGACGGTTTACCAATACACCACTGAATGCACCCATCACTAATTTTTCTCTCAGAATTATCCTACAGAGTGATAAAATTCCTACCATGTAGTCAAACACATTGTATAATCTGCCTGTCAGGGTTTTTTGTTTTGTTTTGTTTTGAAGACATCTCTCCTGGAGCTTTCCTCTTCATGATCCAGTTCAGAATAGTTCCTTTCTCAGACTGATTCCCAGCTATCATCTTGGAGACTCTCATTACCTCTTGTCGGTGATCACCTGCCTCCTCAATTCCTCATCTTCCTCTTTGTTGGCTTACTCATTTTCGAGGACTGTATCCTCTAATGGCTTCCTGGAAAAAGGTTGCCTAGAAGATAAACATTTGGGGATCATCATGCCCCCAAATATTTTTTCTCCTGTCAACTTTGATACTTAGATAAAGTTGCATTTCTAGAGTTATTCTTCCACTGGAATCATTATCTTTCCTACAAGTAATCCCCTACATAATCATAATGCCATTTTCACACCCAGGGAAAATAAGCAATAATTCCTAATTCGACTAGAATGTAGCACATAGGGACGCCTGGGTGGCTCAGTCAGTTAAGCGTCTGCCTTTGGCTCAGGTCATGATCCCAGGGTCCTGGGATCGAGTCCCACATCGGGCTCTCTGTGGGGAGCCTGCTTCTGCCCACTTCTCCCTCTGCCTGCCACTCCCCCGCTTGTGCTCATGCTCTCTCTCTGTCATGTCTGTCAAATTAAAAAAAAAAAATCTTGAAAAAAAAAAGAATGTAGCACATATTTAAAGTTCCCCAGTTGTTTAGAGAAGTTTTTCCCAATTGTTTTCCTGATTTACAATGCTTTTGTTTTTGTTTTCAAACAAGCATCCAGTACTGCTTTTGATTGTTAAGTATCTTTAGTCTTTGTCTAGGACAATCTCCCCATCTTATTTTTTCTTATGACAATGAATTTTTGGAAACTCTAATAAGAGAATTGTTTTGCAGAATGTCCCACATTCTGGGTTATCTCTTGGTATCATTTAACTTGTGTGTTTACTATCCCCTTTATTTTCTATAAACTGGAAATAAAGCCTAGGGTTGCACCATCCAGTATGGTGGCCACTAACGTCAGGTGGTTGTTGTACACTTGAAATACGTGCGGCCAATGCAACTAAGAAGCTAAATTTTAATTTAATTTCACTGGAAATAATTTGAATTAAAATTTAAAATTCATGCGTAATTTCCTTATTGGAAAAATTTTAAGTGTGTTTGGAAAAACTTAGGTATGCAAATCTACTTTTTCTATGGTAAATTTTATGAAATCTTAATACAGATCAAATATTTCCAATGAAAATTTAGCATCTGAATTGAAATGTGCTTTAAGTGTAAAAACATGCACTGGAGTTTGAAGACTCACTACAAAAAAAAGTAATACATTAATTTTTTATATTGATTACATGTTGAAATACTAATTTTTTTATATTGGGGCTAAATTAAGTATATTAAATAAATTTCACCTGTGGGTTTTTTGGTTTTGTTTTTACTTTATGTGGCTACTAGAAAATTTAATATTACACTCGTGGCTCACATTATATTCCTATTGACATGCATGGTCTAGTAGCCTGATAAAATTCAAGTTAAACATTTTTTTTAAGATTTTATTTTTTTATTTGACAGCGAGAGAGGGAACACAAGCAGGGGTAGTAGGAGAGGGAGAAGCAGGCTTCCCACTGAGCAGGGAGCCCGATGTGGGGCTCGATCCCAGGACCCTGGGATCATGACCTGAGCCTAAGGCAGACGCTTAATGACTGAGCCACTGAGGCGCCCCTCAAGTTAAACATTTTTGATAAGAATATTTCTAGATGATGTTGTGTATTTCAAATTGCATCACTTCAGGAGGCTCCTATGTCAGATGGTCCCACTATTAGTTATGCTAACTTTGGCCCCTGGTTAAGATGGAGACATTGTAAAGATTCACTTACCTTTTTGCAATTAAAAATCTATGCAAATATCCCCAAAATCTGTTCACCTAATGGTTTTGGCATTTTTTTTTTGTGATCCTGCCTTGAACTGATGATTACATTGGAGGTTGTCAAATGGTGGTTTTCTTATTTTGTCAGTCCATCTCTGTTTATTAGCTGGCTTTGGTCCTCCCCTTTAATAGATCTATATTGATATGACTTTAGGTATGTATGTATCTAATGTGTTACAATTAATTATAGTCATTCTTTTTACGCTCAGTACACTTCTGTGTACATTCCCTGCCCCAGACCTGTAATCAACCAGACCTGTCATCAACCGTTTCTTCAAAGAACTCTTGTTCTTTTAGTGGGGATTACATTGCTTCTTAAAGCCACTTGAGATGAATATTTTCTAAGCATAGGAAAAACATCAATGGCATTTTATTCAAGATCCTTACCTAATGCTTTGTACACACACGTTATTCCATCTATGTAGCTGATCACAGAATTTAAGCGTTACATCGCAAACCATTATTTTCCTCACTGCATGGTTAAACTGAATCTTGGATAGCCTTAGCTTTCACATCTTTGAAGTGAGGCTAAAACAGCCTCCTGCACCCATTCACACTAGTGTGTACAAGGATTGTCAGCTCTCCCAGGCCTCTGCGCCTCCTAGCATTATCATCTCCCCGCAAGTAACCCCCACCCCATTTTTTAAAATTTCAGTCTTGTAACTCCCCAGTTTATTTGGAAACACTCTTTTCTGAAATATATTTATATGCATTTGAGATTAGTTATCTCAAAGGAAACAGAAGTTGTGCAAATTTTCCTATAAATTTATTAAACACTGATGAAAGTACTTATTAACTTACTGACATATTAATATTCAAGCACTTCAACATAATATAATTCCTTTTTCAATCTTTACAGTGATTTTTTCCCACCTAAGCCAACATGCATTTCCATTTGGTGTATGTGTGTATATGAAAACAGACCCACTCCTCAAAATAACCGTAAAATAAGCCAGCATGCAGTGTCCTTCTTTCTGTATATATTAAAATTTCAGAGGTACGGTGGTGCACATGGGAACAAATAAGCCAATTTCCTTATGAAATAAAATAAGCATATGAAATTTAAGAAGTATTAAGGTGCTAATGATCAATCCACTAAGTCTTTCTCTCTTTCCTGTCCTTTTAATAGACAACTGTGGTACTATGGGTTATGGGTGTATGAATTAAAACACTTCTAATCTAGATCGTGAGCTCCCGTGGATGGGGCTATTCACATATCTTTCTTATTCAATAAAAGGCCCTAATGTAAAAAGATGAGAAGTAATACAGGTGAATAGAAGGCATTTGTTCTTCATCAAATTATCTACATAAACGTCCTGAAGAGGTAGCATAGATTATTTGTGTCAATGAGCTCAGAGGTTGACCTGAGCCTTGACAAGCTTTTATGTACTTCATTATGTTCTATTGTGCTGGTCTACTATTTTGTTTGGTCCACTATTTTTGTAATTGGGGCAAAGTGGGAGGTTCAACTGGCCGGAGAATACTTAATAATGTACTCCAGAAACTGTCTGCATCAAAGATTTTTATTTATTTTTCTGCCCAACACGGCAACTGATTTCCATCTACAGCTATCTTTTTAAGGTAAGAAACAGTAAGTCAACGGGAGAAACACCTGTGGCCTTGAGCTATGGAATGTGATTTCCCATTCACCCTGGGCCTGAGAAATACTGAGCCTCACTGTGGGGTCGTCCAACCAGTGCTGGTCTTCAGCCATGAATGGGTGCAGCAGCATCTAATACACTGCCACATGCACAGTCTCAAAATCGGAGTCGTTCCCATAGCAGGGGTCTTCAATAATACGTTGTTTTTGTGGATCAGAGCTCCCAAGTAGTTCAGTTTTAGCTTGGTGGTCTTGAACTCGATTACTTTTTCTATTCCAGCCTTTCAGATTGCTCCATACATGCATAGTTAGTGTATAATTGAATGAGGCAAAGTCTTCTTTGATACAAAACATCCATGTGTAACAGATTGAAATGTAAAAACCAAAACAGAACTGATTCATCATAAATAATTTGAGAAGTACTGCTTCTGCTAGCCCAATTTTTCTTATATTTGTTTTGTGCCCATAAATCTCCTGGAAGTATCGTTAAAATGAAGATTTAATACCGTAGGTCTGTTGTGGGGCTCGAGATTCTGCATTTCTAGAAAGCTCCCAGCCAATGCTGATATGGCTGGTCTTGGGACCTCACTTTGAGTACACTCTGAGTACAATCTAAGACTGTAGATTCAACTTGGATTCGCATATGAAAGTGAGAATTCTCACATACGAAAGTGAGAATATTCAGAGCAGTATGTCTGTTAAAGCATAAATACCAAAAACAATCTAAATGTTCTTGAATGGGAGAATGGTTAAATTAATTGTGGTGAAGTCATCAAACACATATACATCAGTGAAAACCAACTAGATTAAGGTCAATGTGGATGATTTATACAAACAATTTTAAACAAAATGTAAATTGCACAAAAATATGGAAAGCATTTATATAAAGCTTAAAATTATGCAAAATAATACCATATATGTAGGGATGCATATATATGTAGTAAAAATATAAAGATACACCTAGAAATGATAATACCAAATTCAGGCAAGTATTTCCACTTGTGGGGAGTAAGGGGTATGTCACCGAGGACAGGCAGCCAAGAAGATTCTAATCTATTTTATAGTTTACTCCCTAAGCTGGGTGATAAAGGTAAATGTTGTATTTTGTACCTTTGAATGGCTTTAAATATTTCATAATTACATTTAAGAAGCAATTTAAATTCATCCAGTGTAAGTTTACCCAACTTAAAAACATTCATGAGGGAAATCTCCAATATATGCTATACTTCTCAAAGGTCTTGTGGGGTAAGGGCAGAGCAGAGAAATAGAAGAGCTCCTTTAAATTGGGAAAAGAGATCTGAAAGAGGAAAGAGGGTGGTTTTGAGAATTTTGGCTCCCCTCCCCCCAGATTTGTTTATGGCCAGTTACAGTCAAACTCGGATACTGAGCTGTTAATAAAGAATTCCTGCACCCTGTCGTTCCTGAGCATGGTTAATCCAGCACCCACCTATTACACAAGAGCTGACCACCCTCCTTCAGGCACCACCAACTCCTGCGTAGATTACTGGCAACCCCCTGGTTGGCCTTTCTGCTTCCACTCCTGACCCTCAGATGGTCTTTCCCTCATGATGGCCAGGGTTATTCTTTCAAGACAAATCAGAAAAGTCATTTACGTACTCGCAGCCATCATTGCCTGGCTCATCATGGTATCTAGAATGAAGTCCACAGTCCTTAGCACGACCTTCTCGGCTTCCATGAGCTGGCCTCTCCTACCACTCTGACCTCATGTACTGCTCTCCCCTCTTGATCCCACACTCAGGGGCCCCGGCCTCCATATTGTTTATCCAATGCACAGACATTCTTATTTCAAGGCCCCGAGTGCCCTTTCCCTGCCTGGATTTTCTCTTGGGTCTTTCCTTCCCACCATCCAGGTCTCTGCTCAAATGCACTTCCTGAAAGAGGCCTCCTCTGACCATCCCATGAAGGGGGCACTCCTCCGACATTGATCTCGCTCCCTTGAGCCACTTTATTGTTCTTCCTAGCCCTGATTGTCACAGACATTGCATTAGATCTCAGTTTATCGTCTGCCTCTGCTTAGGCTTGACTATAAGCTCTTGGAGAGCAGGGACTTAACTATTTCTTTTTTTCTAAGATTTTATTTATTTATTTGACAAAGTGATATAGAGAGCACAAGCAGGGGGGGAGCGGAAGGCAGAGGGAGAGGGAGAAGCAGGCTCCCCGGTGAGCAGGGAGCCTTATGTGGGACTCAATCCCAGGACCCTGGGATCATGATGAAGGCAGATGTTTAACTGACTGAGCCACCCAGGTGCCCGGGACTTAACTATTTCATTCTGTGCTTTATCTCCAGGGCTTGGGATGGTGCCTGGCACATAGTAGGTAGTCCATAAGTCTTTGTGGAATAAGCAGATGTATGAATCAGTGAATGAGTAAGCCAGGGACTTTTGATTACCTGCTGGGGCTGAGCTGGCCACATTTAATCTACTAATTGGCAAAACTCAGGAACAATCTTGACATATTTTATCACCAGTTTAGAAACCAATAGATACTTGATAAAACATATTGGTCATTGATTGTTCTTGGAACTTATGAAGTTATTAAATAGCCCCCTTTCCCAGCATACAGTTGAACAAGTTTGTATTAATAAGCAGGATTTATACATTCTCAGGAAAGTATTAACATTTTAGTGCTCACCATGCTCTAGGTACTTTGTATATATTATGATTTCATTTATTATTCAGTGTGATCTTTCCCCCCCAGCAACTCTATGAGACAAATGTCATCATTTTGTACAGAAGAAATCTGATGTTCAGAGAGGTGAGCTGTTTGCTTAGAGTCGCAAAGTTGGTTCCACAATCCATGTAGCCTTACATTCGACATAAAGTTGTCTATTTTTTAAAAAGATTTATTTATCTATTTAAAAGAGAGACAGAGAGAGCAGGGGGCGGGGCAGAGGGAGAGGGAGAGAAAGAATCTCAAGCAGACTCCCCACTGAGCACGGAGGCCGATGTGGGGGGCTTGATCGCACAACCCTGAAACCATGACCTGAGCCAAAATCAAGAGTCTGATGCTTAACTGGACTGAACCACCCAGACGCCTCTACATAAAGCTGTCTATTGCATGATCATGTGAAGGTTATTAGATGCATCACTGAATGTTAGTGCTGGGAGGAAACTGAATCCAGACTTTTCCCTGCACAGCCAGGATATTGACTGGATACTTGTCCACTCACCTCCTTACCAGGAGAACCCATCTGAAGGCTCATGGCCTCTTCTACCTGCCTCTCTGTTCCAAGTATGTACAGCCTTTCCTACAGTTCTTCGCAGATTCTGTATTTGTGAATTCATCTCCTCGCTAACTTTTATTTGTAATCCTCAAATAAGGTCCTGTGTCATTCACAGCCACACAGAGTGGTGAAAATTCTGAGTTGTCCAACATGCACGCTCCCAACCAAGGTGGAACAAGGTGGCCCTCTGCTTTCTTCCATTAGCTCAGATACTGTAAGCGACCCTTTCGTGGTCTCTCGAAAATGCCACGCTTTTTTGCATCATCGCTCTGCTTTCCGTGAGTGATTATGCTGTTTAAAGTGGCCCCCGAGTGCAGTGCGCGGTGCGATCCGGCATCCCTGAGCGCAAGAAAGCCGCGAGGTGCCTTGCGGAGGGAAAACGTGTTAGATACTCTTTGCTCAGGCGTGAGTTACGGGGCTGTTGCCCATGAGTTCAATGTTAATGAATCAACGATGTGAATTAAGTAAGGTGTCTTTAAACAGAAACACCCATAAAATACGGTTATGTATTGATTGGTTGACAAAAATGTCACCGCCAGAGGCTCACAGGAGCCTAACCCCGTATTTTCCCTAGGAATTCGCTGTCGGCAGTGACTTTCCTGAACATAACTGTGGTGAATAATGAGAATCGACTGTATTTTTGTAACACACTGTAGAGCTGCATCTGGGCACAGAGGCTGGTAAGAGGGAGTGGTGTTAAAAACGAAGGAACAAATAAACCCCAACCCCAAAGAGAACTACTTAGTCGTAACTTAAAAGTATTTACAGTACTTTGTTGCTGGTAAACCTTAGTCAAATCTCTGTGCTTTAGTGAATGATCTGTCTAGAATGGGGAATGTAGAAACAGTATTGGTTTTTTTTTTTTCTAACACAGGGAATTCTTTTTTTTTTTTTTTTTTTAGAGATTGCTGGGGAAGGGGTAGGTGGTGGGAGAGACAGAGGGAGAATCCTAAACAAGCTCCACACCCAGGGGGGAGCTGGACTTGGGGCTCGATCTCATGACCCTGAGATCATGACCTGAGCCAGCATCAAGAATCAGACACTTAACCCACTGAGCCACCCAGGCGCCCCTAAAAACTGTTCTTGCTGTCAGTTTCTGATTGCATGCTCTAATTTTATTATCCTTATTTCTGACCTTTTCTGAGCGCAGCCGTACATTCTCATGGTTAAAATAGGAGATAACTGTAGTTCGGTGGAAAGAGCACTCAATTTGGAGTCAGAAATTCTGGGGATGAGTCAAAACTCAGATGCCTACTGGCTGTGTGATCTTAAGCAAATCTCTGACCTTTTCTGGCTCTCTTTTCTAATCTGAAAAAAGAAAGACAATAAATAGCCAATATTAGCTAGCTCACAATTCTTAGGTGTTCAAGGCCTTTTCCCTGAACCTTCATGACCCCGTGAGGGAGGCATCGATACTTCATTTTATGGGGGAGGAGAATGAAGCCCAGAGAGGTCAAGTGGCTGGCTCAAGATCACACAGCTGGAGAAAGCAGAGCTGGGTCTGGGAGCCTTCCCCACAGCCCCCACCTCGGTGGCGCTCACCAGCTGCCATCTCAAACAATGCTAGCTGCTGGGTGGCATACACTTACATATATAATACGTAATCCATGTAAGATTATCACTATTTTTTTCACTAGGTTAGCATTTTGAATGTTAGTATTTCAAAAGGGAGTTTTCCCTTAAGATACATGGTTTTCAAATGTTTGTTGGAATCATTAAGTATGCTTTTATTCTTCCAGGGACCAACTTTTGGTGGGGGGACGGTCAAGACTCATATCTGATTTTAAATTGAAAGTGAATTGAAAAAGAGAATTTTAAGTGGACATTTTCTTTAGAGTGACCCTTTGGTGAACTTATCTTTTGCATTTAAAGATTTTATTTTTTATTTTAGAGAGACAGAGAGAGTGCAATTGGGGGGAGGAGCGGAGGGAGAGGGACAAGCAGACACCGAGCTGAGCATGGAGTCTGACGTGGGGCTTGACCCCACGACCCAGAGATCATGACCCAAGCTGAAACCAAGAGTCAGATGCTTAACCAACTGTGCCACCCCTATTTTTTGCATTTAGAGTAGGATTTTTGTGTTTGTATTTGGGGGTGATTTTTCAAAGGCACAGATGTGAAGTCATAAGTCTGAGAACTGTTTCGCTGGCAGCAATATAAACCGACTACGCTGTTAGAAGAAAGACCAAAGAAGAGGGCTAACAAGACAGCACACAATTCAGGAGCCACTGACCTCCTGTGCAAACTAACACATCAACCCTTGGACGCGCCATCCCACCCTCAAAAAAAAAAAAAAAAAAAAGCTTGTCACTAAAGCAGAAACTAAAACTTTCTATGGTAGGTTTCACTCATTCATTGGCTTGCAGATGTTTTTCGATCATCTGCTATGGGCCTGGCCCTCCTCTAGGTCAAGAGCATGCAGCAGTGAGTGAGACGGATCCATCCTTCTCTTGGGAAGCTTACTTGCTGTGAAGGGAGGCGAGTAAAAGCAGGGCAAATGATTTGACCTGATGGTGAGTGCCATGAAATGCCACTGTTGGGCTGGGGCACTCTGTGGGTGTGTGTATGTGTGTCTGTCCCCCTCCAACACACACACCCTGTTCACGCAGGGGGAAGCAAGTTACCATGTTATAAGCAGCCTTCTGGAGAAGCCCAGTGAAGAGAATGGTAGCCTCCGGCTGGGTCACCAGCCAACTAAAGTCTGCCCACCCAGGTCCTCATCCTGAAGATGACTATAACCCTCGAGAGGGACCTGCAGCCCGAGCCCCTCCTGGATTCCTGCCCCTCACAGGCCATGTGAGATGGTAGATATTTGGGGTTTGAAGCTGCTGAGTTTGGGGGTAATTTGTTCCGCAACAACAGATAAAAATTCTGGTGTTCAATCCTTCTATTCGTGTCCTTGGCCAACCTCCAACAACTGGGCAAATCTGAGCATCCTTCCTTTGTGAGCTCAGAACCAGACTGCCTGGTGCTGCTAAGAAACCCCATAGGAGTTTTCACGCTACCCAATGTCTTTTGGACCGTCCACACAACTCTACGACATTCTCCTAGGAAGTTCTCTCCTCTTCAAACATTCTTCCCTGTTGTGAAGCCTCGGACCCCTTCACCTCACTCGTGCCCCCTGTGGGTGCCCTCCCTGTCCAGCTGAAGGGGGACCACGCACCTCCTGCACCCTCACCCACCTCCCCTTTTCTTCTGTGCCAAGGGGAGAGCTTCATCTAAGCCTGGTTTCTTTGTTGGGAAGCTTCATTCCATCCCCTACCTTCTCAGGCTCCTTCCTCAACCAACTTCTCCTTATCCACTGGCTCAGCCCTATCAGGATCTAAGCAAACTCCAATCTACCTCCTCTGAAAAAGAAAAATCCTCTTCCAGCCCCACATCCTTCTCTTGCCTACTTCTGGTCTCCTCTGCCAGGCAGCAAGATGCTTTCAAGTTGTCTGTTGTTCACACTGAGCAGCTTTATGGCCGAAACTTCAGTTACTGTTTCGTCCATTCAGTCTGGCTTTTAGCTGGACGAGGAGATTGAGCCCCACAACAAGCTCTGGCTTCTGCCCTCATGGAAGCTATTTATGCAGAGGTTATTCACGATCTCCATGATGATAAATCTAGAGGCTCCTTTTAATTAAATTAATTAGTTTTACAGATTTATTTATTTATTAGAGAGAGAGAGAGAGAGCATGAGCAGGAGGGGCAGAGGGAAGAGAGACTCTCAAACACACTTGATGTGGGGCTCAATCTCATGACCCTGAGATCATGACCTGAGCCGAAACCAAGAGCTGGATGCTTAACTGATTGTGCCACTCAGGTGCCCCAGAGGCTCCTTTTTATCATGGGAAAATAAAAACTTTGTGATGGGAAGTTTCAAACACATGCCCAAGTAGAGAGAACAGTGCAGTAAATCTCCATGCGCTCAGCACCCAGCTCCCACAATTAGCAGCTCATGCTCAGGTCCCCGCTGCCTCCCACCCCACCCCAGGATTATGTTGAAGGAAATACCAGATAGCATATCTTCTGTCCCCAAATATTCAGTATATATTTCAAAAATATAAGAACTCTCAAAGACCATTTTCATGTCTTCACCTTGACCATCCAACGACATCTAACATTGTGGTTTATTCCTCCGTAAACTTTTTTTTTTTTCTTTTTAACTGAGGTATAGTTGACACACAATTACATTAATTTCAGGTGTACAACATAGTGATTCGGCAAGTCTGTACATTGTGCTGTGCTTGCCTCAGGTGTAGCTGCCATCTCTCCCCAGATGCTGCTATTACAATCCATTGAGTGTCCTCCCTTTTTTTTTTCTTCAAATTTTTATTTAAATTCTTATCCGTTAACATATAGTGTAATATTGGTTTCAGGAGTAGAACTTAGTGATTCATCACTCTCATATAACACCCAGTGCTTGTCCCAAGTGCCCTCCTTAATCCCCATTGCCCATCTAACCCATCCCCTACCCACCTCCCTCCATCAACCCTCAATTTGTTCTCTATAGTTAAGGGTCTTATGGTTTGTTTTCCTCTCTTTTTTTTCCTTTCCTCTGTGTTCATCTGTTTTGTTTCTTAAATTCCACATATGAGTGTACAATATTTGTCTTTCTCTGACTGACTTATTTCAGTTAACATAATACCCTCTTAGTTCCATCCACGTTGTTGCAAATGGCAAGATTTCATTTTTTTATGGCTGAGAAATATTCCATTGTCTATATATACCATATCTCTTTATCCATTCAGCAGTCTATAGACACTTGGACTGCTTCCGTAATTTGGCTGTTGTGGACATTGCTGCTATAAACATTGGGGTGCATGAATCAGTATGTTTGTATCCTTTGGGTAAATACCTAGTAGTGCAATTACTGGGTGTTTTGTCCTCCCTAAACCTTGATGATACTATGCTTTCTTACTCTTCTTGGTTGCTCTCTGGCCTCCACTTTGAGATTTTCTTTGTTGGCCTTCCCCCCCAACTCCATCCCCTTGCTTTCCTTGGGTCTTCTCCCTGGTACTGATGCCACGTCACACACTGCCCAGCAAGCTGGGCACTCGCCAGGCTGCACTCAGCATGTGCTCCCTGGAGCGGACCCTCCCCTCCTCTGAGTTTCAGGCTGTCTCCAGCTCCTTGCCTGACAACTCCCCCCAATCTCTCCCTCGGACTTCCGCAGCATGGCTTTTGGAACTAAGCTCACCATTTTTCCCTCCTCTCTGTGGTGATCTCCCTCGTTAAGAGGCACCACACCCACGCAGGTGCTCAGTCCAGAAACCCAGGAACTCTCTTTCCCCTCTCCCCCTTATTTCCTCCCATCCCTACCCTGTAGCCCATCATCCCATAAATCTAATATCTACTTGCTTCCTCCCCGACCTTCCTGATCACCAGCAGAGTTACTATGATATTCTGGCTGGATTCCCAGATTCTTGTAGTTTCCTAACTGGTTTTCTGGCTTCCACTCCAGCCCCAGCCCCACCCTACCCCATGTGCAGCCATGACATTTAAAATCCTACCCCGTAATCTACCACATCACAGCTTTTCAGTGACTCTTACTGTTTTTAAGGTAAAGACCAAAATCCTTGACAAGGTTCAGGAGTCCCTCACCTCCTGGCTCCTGGCTCTCTAGTCTCAGCCAGTGTGGATCCCCAGCTCTCTAGTTATCGCCAAGGTTTTACAAGTATTTTCTGTAGTTTATTGAAAAAGCTGGATTTAGGGGGCGCCTGGGTGGCCCAGTAGGTTAAGCCTCCAATTCTTGATTTCATTTCAGGTCATGATCTCAGGGTCATAAGATCAAGCCCCAAGGCGGGCTCTGCACTGGGTGTGAAGCCTGCTGAAGATTCTCTGTCTCCCCCTCCCTCTGTCCCTCCCCACCCCCCCCCACTGCTCACATATGCAAGCTCGCTCTCTCAAAAGAAAGAAAGAAAGAAAAGAAAAAGCTGGATTTAGTAGGTAAGTATAATATTTAATAATTTTAGTAAATTTAATTTACTAATTTTAATAATTAAAAGAAATTTTAATTGCTAAGTTTACTCTGTGGACCCATTCTGCCTCTCTCTTGGATGAAATTAATATGTCCCATAGCTTTTTTGGTTTCTGTATCTGTCACCTGAATATTTAAAGTCCCATTAAGAGTTAGACTGACCATCATGGGATGGAGCCCTGCACTGGGCTCTGCACTGGGTGTGGAGCCTGCTCAAGAGTTTCTCTCTCCCTCTGTCTCTCCCCCCACCTCTCTCTTAAAAAAAAAAAAATTGGGCGCCTGGGTGGCTCAGTCATTAAGCGTCTGCCTTTGGCTCAGGTCATGATCCCAGGGTCCTGGGATCGAGCCCTGCACTGGGCTCCCTGCTCCGCGGGAAGCCTGCTTCTCCCTCTCCCACTCCCCCTGCTTGTGTTCCCTCTCTCGCTGTGTCTCTCTCTGTCAAATAAATAAAAATCTTTAAAAAAAAAAATTAAAGTTCCCTTCAGCTGATGGTTTTAGTAGCTATTGATGATTGTGGCCTAGACCCATTATTTAATTAGTGGCTATCATTGCTTCTGGATTTATTAACTGGACTTATTCTCAAAGAAGACCTTCCTTTCATCGCCTGTTTGGTTACCTTGAAATACAAGCTGAATAGGAAGGCAGGATAAGTGCTTGACCCTTCCTTCATTTACCAACTTTCAGGAAAGTGTGTTGGTACTTTAATAACCTCAAAGACAAGCAATGCAGGCTTTTTCTGGTGGTGGTGGGTGTCGGGTGGGGGGAGTATGATCACTGTCACGAATGCTTGGATTTTTACAATTTTGTTGTTTTTAATCCACTGAATCATTAGTCTTTTTGGCATTCAAATTGTCCCATTTTTGGCCTCATCAAGTTGGATCCTGTATCTTTTTTTTTTAATTTTAAAGATTTTATTTATTTGTCAGAGAGAGGGAGAAAGCACAAACAGGGGGAGGAGCAGGGAGAGGGAGAAGCAGACTCCCCACTGAGCAGGGAGCCCAATGTGGGGGCCGATCCCAGGACCCTGAGATCATGACCTGAGCCGAAGGCAGACGCTTAACCAACTGAGCCACCCAGGCGTCCTGATGGAGATATTTTTATTACTACTTTTCAGATGAAGAAACTGATTCTCAGAGAGGTCAAGTAACTGTCCAAAGTCACACTGTTAGGAAGTGAAAAGTCCAGAATTTAATCACAAGTGTGTCTTGTCTAAAACCCTGTATTTTTTTTCTATTCTGCCATGTTACCTGGTCAGTAATAACCCCATTAACATGTGTGATACTTCAGTCTAGAATTTGTTCTGCCCTACTTCAGGAGAGGGTTAGTGTGTTTATTTTCTACGTCTTAAGACTACATCTGGCATGTTCTAGCAGCTTTCTTGGTAACGGCCCAAACTGGAACCAGCCCAAGTGCTCATCGGCAGTAGAATGAGAAGGAAAGAATACAACGTGGGTGAATCTCAGAAATAGAAGGTTGAGTGGAAAAAGGCAGACATGAAAGCATATACGCTGTAGGTGACCGTCTGTGTAAAGTTCAAAAGCAGACAAAATAGATCTGTGGTCTACAGGTCAGGCACCAGGTTGGTGGGGACAGCAGTGCTGGGCGTTGGCCGCTCTATTTCTTGATTTGGGTGTTGGTTCCAGGAGAATGTTTGCTTTCTAAAAAAAAAATCAATATGACATCAATATTATTATCCTTACCTTCCTTATTTAATGGAAAAGGAAAACCGAGCCTTGGAGAGGTTAGATGATTTGCCCAAGGTCGCACAGAAGTGGCTCAGCTGGGACTCCAACTCAGTTCTCTGCGTTTCTTAACCACGGCAAGTGCGTCAGAGGAGGGGCTCCTGAGGAGGCATTCTGGGTGCAGGAGGGGGCATCGGGGCACAAGCCGGGAAGGCCAGGAGGAAGCCGAGGGGTTGGGACACCGTGGGTACCCAAAGCAGGGGCAAGCCCAGAGCACAGTGTATGCCTGAGGCTCCTGGGTATGTCCTCAAGTGAGAGAGGCTGGATTTTGGCTCTGGGTTGAGGCATGGCGTCCCTACACGGCACCAGGGAGTAGGGACAAGCCTTGGTGTCCGCGGAGCAAGGATTCCTCAGCAGTGTTGCTCCAAACACGGTCTTGCAGCCTATCCCCTCCTCTTTCCTTTCCCCTCCCTCCGCCAGCATCCCACCTCTCCACCGCTGAGGTAGTGTCCTCACGGCGGGAAGGACGTGTCTCTGATGAACTCAGCTGTCAAATCTCAAAAACTCACCAGAATGAGGGCGCTTGGGTGGTGCAGTCGGCTAAGCGGCCAACTCTTGGTTTTGGCTCAGGTCCTGATCCCAGGGTCGGGGGATCAAGCCCCATGTCAGGCTCCAAGCTCAGTGGAGTTTGCTTGAGACTCTCTCTCCCTCTCCCTCTGCCCCTCCTGCACGTGCTCTCTCTCTCTCAAATAAGTAAATAAATCTTAAAAATAAAAAAACTAACCAGAATGAGTTTTCTAATGCATTCTAACAAGTGTATACACATACACCCCCACGTGCCCTATATCACACCTATGGCTGGAGATGTATGGCAAAATGACAGGGTAACAATTAGGTTCTTAAAGGCCAAGATTCACTGTTGTATTATCTATTGCAGCCTTGTAGAAAAATTGTAAAAACCAAAGCATCTTTTTCTCTTGGTCTATGAACAATTCATAAGCTATTTCCTTAGCGATACAAAGCACCTGAGGCCCATGATTTATTGAGAGAAAGAGGCTGTATTCACGCCGTTTGAGAAAAGCGGCTACTACAAGGGAGCCACTCTTTCTCACCTCAGACGCAGGCCCGTCAAACCTAGCCTGGGCTCAGAGCAATAATGTTCAACGAACAGCCACCCTTCCCACACTGTGCAACAGGAAGGACGGTTCTTGGATTAGTGGTCTCACTGGCCCCATCTTTGCTCTAAAGCCTTGGCCCTTCAAAGACCGTCTCTCATTCCTCATTGGCCCTCAAAGGCTGCCGTGTTATTCGCTGTCCTCCCAGAGCTGGGTGACATGTTTGATGGAGCATCTGAGTATTCCCTCAAGAGTTTCTGATCCAGGGGCGCCTGGGTGGCTCAGTGGGTTAAGCGTCTGCCTTCGACTCTCAGGTCATGATCCCACTGTCCTGGGATTGAGCCCCGCATTGGGCTCCCTGCTCAGAGGGGAGTCTGCTTCTCCCTCTCCCTCTGCTCCTCCCCTCCCCCTGCTCATGCTCCCTCTGTCTCTCTCTGTCTCAAATAAATAAATAAAATCTTAAAAAAAAAAAAAAGAATTTCTGACCCCGCCACCAGTGTCCTTTCATCTCTTATTCAACACGGCTCTGAAAACCATTCACCTTTCCTGCCCCATAGGGTAGGTCCTAATGTTTTGTTATGATGGCTCATGAGGGTTTATTATAATGATTTATTAAAGAAATTAAAACTTACTCTAAAGGAGGAGACAGCTACAGTATTTTCAGTATCTCCACTGTATTTACATGGTGGATCTAACTTTCCAAATGAAATTTGCCGGTACTGACACTCACTTATGTAGATGGCGATCAAAGGACAATGAATAATGGCTTGCTTTATCCCAATCCTCACGTGGCATTACAGAAACCTTGAAAAAATAAACAAAACAAAAAACCAAACCAAACCCAAATCCCTCTTTCCCAGTGCAAGCGCAGACAGCACACCCTAGTGCCCAACCCACATAATTGTCACTACCTTACCAACTACCAGGCGAAGTTACAAAACCCTCTGTGTGCTTGGGTTGCTGGAGGAGATGCCACAGACTTCTGCCATCCAATTTCCTTATGTGATTTTAGGGCTTTTTGTTGGAAAACAAAACACAGATGCAGAAAGTCACACAAAACAAACATATCGCTTGATCAATCATAAGGTGTATGTTAGTTTTTAATTTAATACTTAATATTCAAAATTGAGTTGTTAAATTAACATTGAATTTAAGATTGACATCCTAGTGTATTGATATTTAATTATAAGGCATATATTCATGAACCATTATAACACCCTTGCAACTACTACCCGGGTCAAGAAAACTGAGAAGACCCTCCATGTGCCCCATCCTGATCATACATTTTTCCCCCAAGTAACCAGTAAGATAATAACGTGCTTGTGTTACCTTGTCCTCCTTTCCCCCAGGTGACTACCCTGGGACTTTACAGTTGTCCATTTAAAATTTTTGATATGATTTTAAGTCTCTAAATCTTCAGGTTTCTCCTTGATCCCTTTCTCAGCCTTACGGTTTATCTGCTGAAAGAAACCCCAGTTCTTTGGCTGGTGAAATGCCCTACGGTTTGAATGTTGCCGATGACATACTCTGGGTGTAGTTGAGCATGTTCTGGATTTCCTACCACTTGGCAGCTGGATCAAGCTGAGGCTTGGTGGAGACTTAAGTTCATCCCTTTGGCAAAACCATTGATGGTGACATGATCTTGAATCAGAAGGCACAAGACTGGCTGATTCCCTTTTGTTATGTTAGCAACCATTGATGCTTAATGCCTAAATCCATTAATTCACTGGGAGTGCAGAGTGGTAATATTCCATTTCCATCACTTCTTTTTCATTTATTAGTTGTAATATTTTCATAAAGAAATGCTACCCTTCATCTACCATTTGGTAGATGGTACCAATTGTACCACTGGGTACGATTCATGTAGGGAAGGTAGGAAAAGTGCTTCATTCTTTCAGATTATGTACCAGTTTTTCAAAAGAAAATATTGGTTCCCTCGCATCCTCCAAATGTGATGATTTAAGGTTTTTGTTTGTTTTTTTAAAGTAAGCTCTATGCCGTGGTGCTTGAACTCACAACCCCGAGATCAAGAGTCACACACTCTCTTGACTGAACCAGCCAAGTGCCCCAAGTTTTTAAAAAATATATAACTATGAACCTATGGATTTAAACAATTTCAGTGCCTTTAATTAGTGAAGCAGAAATTGCCCCATCTTTGGCAAGTGGATGCCTCTTACAATTGGCTCCTGAATCCTTTTGACAACATCTAGTGGTCTACCATAGTTTTGTTGCAGTCTGATATGATTAGGTGATATGATGGGACCAATGTATACATTTCCTGCCCCAAACCAGGAATCAGCCATTTCTTCAAGAAACCTTGGTTTCTGTTAGTGGGAAATGGCATTTCAAAATAATAATCAGTATTAAAGATGCTCATTGCTACTGTGTTGGTTACTATTTCCTTTCTGAGCCTTTTCAGTGGAGGTTATATATAATAATATAATATAATAAACATAAATAGCCCTTGTGTTCATACTGATGCTTCAAATTCAGAACTACAAGGCTTTTGCTTAACCTTTCTATCTTACAGCTGTATAGCCTTCTTTCAAAATTGAGTAGATGATTCTCAAAAACATAAATGGATAATAGAATATCCCATACTTACCCATTTGCTTTATCCTTAATACTCACACAACAGTCTTAAAACAATAAAAGTAATATCACCACTGCCAATATGATTACTCAAAACCAGGGGCACCAGTCTGTTAAGCATCTGCCTTCAGCTCAGGTTATGATCCCAGAGTCCTGGGATCAAGTCCTGTGTTAGGCTCCCTGCTCAGTGGTGAGTCTGCTTCTCCCTCTGCCCGCTCCCCCTCATGCTCTCTCTCTCTCCCCTCCTCAAATAAATAAAATCTTTAAAAAATATGGTTACTCAAAAGAGTTTTTTTTAAAAAAAAACCCTTTTTTGAATGCTCCCTCACCTTGTTCTTGTCCTATTTTTTAAAAAAAATTGTCAGAGCATGTGGCCGTTACAAATTATACTCACTCTCTTTTAACGCTCTTTTATTCTTTTTTTAAGATTTTATTTATTTACTTGAGAGAGACAGAGAGAGCACACAGAGGGAGAGGGAGAAGCAGACTCTCCCCTGCTGTGCAGGAAGCTGGATGTGGGACTCGATCCCAGGAATCTGGAATCATGACCTGACCGAAGGCAGATGCTTAACTGACTGAGCCGCGCCCCAACTGTTGTTTATTCTTAATTCTATATGTATACATACACATATGTATAACATAATGTTCATACAATTCACAAAACACTTTTCACTTACACTGTTCAGAGAATTCAGTAGGGATTGTTAATTTTTCCTATCTTCTAGATGAGAAAGTGAGGCCCAAAGTGGCCGAGTGTCTTGTAGGAGGTCAGAAGAGCTAAGGAGTTGGGTGAACGACACATTCTTGATTCTGCTCTCAGTTTTGTTGGTGGTGTCATGGGTCGTTTCTATCCTCCAAACACAAGAAGGTATACACATGTGTGCATGTGCACACACACACACACCTCTTCTCCTTGTGGCTAACTATGAAGTGGTTCTTAAATTTTCCTTTTTAATTAATTTTCTTCAGGGCTAAACCAGGAATCCGCCATTGTAGGAGACTCATGATGTTATTACACATCTTACCACCAGGTGTCGCCATAGCACATCTACGCGTGTTTCTTCCGTTGGTGAATTCCAAGGATTGATATTTCAGCGAATTTTAAATAAATACATCATGCAACTTAAAACAGCCCAAAGGGCGTAATGGGGGTTAAAGGGGTGAAAAGACTGATGTTGTACAAGAAGACCAATGAAACAGGAACCATGATAAGAGGCGATATTTTTTCTACTTTGCATTTGGCTTTACATGTAACAGGAAGACGGATGCTTGACCTTCATTGCGATACATAATTCTTTTCAGAAAAAGAGTTGTTGTGAACTGAGTGTTTGTGTCTCCCCCCACAATTCATATGTCGAAGCCCTAATCCCCAGTGACGGCACCTTTGGGAGGTAATTTTTAGATTAGGTCATGAGGATGGGACTCTTATGATGAAACTAATGTCCTTGTAAAAAGAGGAAGAGCCCCAAGATCCCTCTCTCTTTTTCCCACCAGGACCTGGATCAGGTGGCACCTCGCTCTTCGACTTCTCAGCCTGTAAGAAATAAATTTCTATTGTTTAAGCCACCCAGTCTGTATGGTATTTCGTTATATCAGCCTGAGCATTTGAGACAAGTGTCCGTATTTTCCCCATTGTCATTTTCAAATAATGTAGATACAAAATTTCTAAGGCCCTTTGCATGTTTGCTTTTGTAATACTAAATCCTCGAGCGTAATTCAGAGCAGAGTGTTGGGACGGAGGGTGGGGGAAGTGTGGTATGGACGCTGAAGAAATGGAACAGCAGCTTCTGCTCTCAAGAAGCTTCCAGTCTACCTGCAGAGATAAGCATACCCTTGTGAAAACAAAGTACACAAGGCAATTTAGGGTCCAGGACCAAAATGACTTCGGGTCACAAGGGCTGCGTTGCAGGTTATATTCCACAGAAAGCCGACTCTGAGTCAGCCTTTGATGTGCAGAGTATTCATTAAGGATTGCCCTTGGGATCCGCATCTGTGGAAGGGAGGGGTCAGAAGCAGGACTGGGCAGAGGAAGAAGTCAAACTGGGAGGCAGGCTCAATGACAGCCCCGGCCAACCCGGGGGGGATTCTGGAACTAGAAGGGCCACCACCTTCAGAGAGGTCTTGATTCGGGCCGAGATGACTAGATCATTGTACCCTGCCATGTATCAGCAGTGAATGTGGGTGACCCCAGAAAAGGAGCGAATTTTTGAAAGTGGACATAGAAATGTTAATGCTAAATCAGAATGACATGCTTGAGTATCACTGACATTTTTATGCTGCTAAGACAGATGAGTGATCACATTGACCAGTGACCAGTTTGTGGATGCCATAAACATAAATGACAAGGAAGTGGGCTAGTTGGCCTTCCAAAGGTCAGGACAAAACCAAAACCAGTGAGCAGATTTGGGCCAGATACTGAAACCAAAGCCCAACTTGTGTGCACCTCTGACCTTTTGATATGGAAATCCCATTTGGAGGCTTCTGTTCTAACCGTAGGTGACAAACGTTGATTCTGTCCAGCATCCATCCTTGTGGGGACAGCACCCCTTCCCTTGGGAAGGTTTCACCTTGGACTAGGAGGCTCTTTGTGGCAGAGCCCCACAGCACTCGAGCAGCTGGGACAAAGAGTTGAATTTCAAGGGGACACACAGTGTCCCCCACAGGCTGTCAAAGATCGCTGTCACGGGAGGGAGGAGCTGTGTGGGCAGGATGCAGGGAAAGCTCCTGAGGGCAGTGGGCTCGGATGACAGGGAAAAAGGGAAGGCCCTTCAGGGGAAGGGGCTGGATGTGGGAATGCCCAGGAGCAGACAGGGACAGGGCACGCCAGAGGAGGCCACTGAGGACGGACGAGTCATCACGTCTTGCTCGTTTGTGTGGAGGGTGGAGGGGAAGATCGTCACAGTTTGTCTCTAAGGCTGTCATGCCCTTAAGGGCTCTGGCCGTTGCTACCTCCAGATGAAATCCAACTTTGTAACTGGCCATCAAAAGACACAAGACCCCTAGCTTCAGACTTGCTTCCTCAGCTGCCATCTCTTGGTGTGGATATACCACAGGCAAAGGGTAAAAGTTTCGCCATGTTTTCCCCACTTGGACGGAGTGTTATTGAATCAGTAATGCCTTAGAAATTGCACGGATCATAGAAGTAGCTATGGTTTCTACCTAGCTGACTCAGATGATGCGAAGTCCCATACACCTCCTTTTTAGGGTTCAAAGATAAAATACATGCTGGCGAATGTGAAGATGAGCTGGAAGCATTTATTGCTGTTTTGAAAAAACAACCTGCTTATTTTTAAATTCGTTATAAAGAAAATATATACTAACATTTAAAAATCATGACGAAATGATCCCAGGGTCCTGGGATCGAGTCCAACATCGGGCTCCTTGCCCCGCAGGGAGCCTGATTCTCCCTCTGCCTCCCACTCCCCCTGCTTGTGTTCTCTCTCTCTGACAAATAAATAAATAAAATCTTCAAAAAATAAATAAAAATTATGACAAAAGACAAATACCACTTGATCTCACTTATATGTGGTATCTGAAAAGAAAAAAAAAGCGAAACATCAAAGTCATAGGGAAAGAGATCAGAAGCAAGGTTACTGGGGGGGGTAGGGGATGGGGAGGAAGGGGGGCAGAATGTGCAATCTTCCAGGTACAAGATCAATAAACACCGGGATGTCCAATACAACACAGTGACTGTTGCTGACACCGTGGTGTTGGATGTAGGGAAGTTGTGAAGAGAGTAGGTCCTAAGAGTTCTTATCACAGGGAAAACATTTTTTCATGGTATTGTATCTACCTGAGGTGACGGATGTTAGCTGGACCTGTTGTGATCACTGTTCCACGGTACATGTAAATCAAACCATCACGCCGGACGCTTAAACTTACAGAGTGATGCATGTCAATTCTTGCTCCGTAAAACTGGAAAAAATAACGAAATATTATGACAAGACACAAAAGCATGAAAATATAATGCCAATCACCAGAAATATTCCACTTTCCCAGACGTGTGTGTTTTTGTGTGCATCCACACACGTAAGTTAGAATCATAGTATTTATTTTAGTTTTACACCTTCTTTTTATTTCACAGCATAAGCATTTCCAGATCATTGAATATTTTTAAAAAACAATTTTTAGGGATGACATAACATTCTGTCAACAGATAAACCATACTTGGTTGAACCATTACCCTTGTGAGGTCTTTTCTTTAAAAGTATGCATATCGTGACCATGAACATTCTTGGTATGCATCTCTGATAATGTCCTTAGGATATTAATGAGAACCTCTGTGGCAAGTGACAGAAGCCCAACTCAAAGTAGCTGAAGCAAAAAAAAAAAAAAAAAAGAGGAAAGCATTTGCTTCTATAGTGGATGGAAAAGGAGCTGCCCCAGGGACATAAGATGGTCCCAACGGCTCAAACAAGGCAAGCTCTCTCTGTCCGGTCCATTTCTCTCTGGGCTTTGTCTCATTTCCTCCTGTGTTATATAATCTTCCTGCATGAGTCAGGGATATGCCGTGAGGTAGCTCTGGGTGGAAGTCATCCCACATCATAAACTCCAGAGGAAAGAAAATACTTGATCTTCACCCCAGTATAGCACAATCCCTGGAAAGGGCTCTGATTCCCTGGCCTGGGGTGTGTGTGGACACCCACTTTGGACCAACCACTGTGTCTAGGGGGTGGCCACTGTGATTGGCAGATTTCACAGAACCACACAGTTGAAAAGGAGGAGGAAAAATTTACCAAGGGTAGGGGTGCTGTCCCCACAGGAATGGATGCTGGACAGAATCAACATTTGTCACCTACGGTTAGAACAGAAGCCTCCAAATGGGATTTCCATATCAAAAGGTCAGAGGTGCACACAAGTTGGGCTTTGGTTTCAGTATCTGGCCCAAATTTGCTGAGCAAATCTGCTGGCTTTGGTTTTGTCCTGACCTTTGGAAGGCCAGCTAGCCCACTTCCTTGTCATTTATGGTTTATGGCATCCACAAACTGGTCACTGGTCAATGTGATCACTCATCTGTCTTAGCAGCATAAAAATGTCAGTGATACTCAAGCATGTCATTTTGATTTAGCATTAACATTTCCACATTTACTTTCAACTATAGGCCACATTCTTGACATAACTTCGAGTGAAAATCTCCTTATTGGTTCCATCAGTTAGTGGGATATACATGTAACACACAGGCTGCTCCCCAGCTAAGGTCATGAGCATGGGAAGGAGGAGAGTCCAAAGGGCCTCGGCTGACCTTGGATGACCTTGGATGTTGGGCTCCATCCATCTCTGTTCAAGAGATCAAGAGGCAACAGTTTGAGAGGTGGAGGAAGGCTTTCGTTGAGTGGGGAGAATATTTTAAGTTTTACAGTCTTTTAAGATGATTATTTAAAATGTTTGCACTGATCAAATTTCTGTGCCTAGAAGCAAGTCCCCCCTGTCATTCCTCGGCTGTGATTCTGTGACTAGGGCATGGTGCAAAAAGAACTACTGGAACCAGATCTTATACCCTGTTCCTTAATATTTCTCCCATGGAGAAGGGAGGGAGAAACGGGGAGTTACAGTATTCAGTCTTCTAATCCAGGGAGCATGATTTCTGCCTCTGTTTACTCAGGTAATTTTTAAACCTTTCAGAGGGTTGTCATCTTTCCCATATGGACGTCTGATTTTTCATCTGTAAATAAAAGATTTGAGGGTCGTTCCCAATGATCGGTTTTGCCAATTCTATACATTCCGCTGTCCGAACTGCGGATGAAGTTCTACCATTGCTACTGTCTTATTTGGTTCTGTCGCCCGCCTTGTGGGACCCAATTCAGAGTCACATGGGGCCCATTCTGTTGTGCCTTGTGTTCATGTTTATTTCAAGGACATTATGAGACCACCAACGCAGTGTTAGCGGTGTTAAAATCCTGGCCCCCAGAGACAGCTGAGATGAGCTTAAAGAGATTACGGACTGTCGGCAGCATTTGGGACCGTGCTGGTTGTTGTTATATATGACATGGTGGCCTTAAGTCGGCAGTACATTTTTCAAGTTTCTTTTATTTTGTTATTCATATTTTTACTCGTGGTAAAATACACATAACATAAAATTTGCCATCTTGCCTGTTTTAAGTCTACAGTTGGGTGGTGTGAAGGATATGCACATTGCTGTGCAACCAATCTCCAGAGCATTTTCATTTTGCAAAACTGAAACTCTGTATCCACTAAATAATAACTCCCATTTCCCCCTCTCCCTAAGGAGGTCTACAGGGCCCTTTCCCTTGAATCCAGGCAGGCTCCGTGCCTGCTTCAACCAATAAAATATGATGGGAGGGATGCCGTGCCAGTTTGGGGTCCATGCCTTAAGGAACTGGCAACTTCCACTTCCTGTCCATTTGAACACTTTTTGAGTGGATGTGAAGTGATATCTTGTTCTGGTTTGAATTTACATTTCCCCAAGGGCTAATGAGCCATTTTTGAACATCTGTTCATGCACTTATTGGCCATTTGTATGTCTTCTTTGGAGAAATGTCTGTTGATATCTTTTGCTTATTTTTAAATTCTGATATTTGTCTTTTTATTATTGAGTTGTAGAAGTTCTTTGTGTGTTCTGGATGAACATTCCTTATCAGAGATAGGATTTGCCAATACTTACCCCAGTCTCTGGGTTGGATTTTCACTTTCTTTTTTTTTTTTTTTTAAGATTTTTTTTATTTATTTGACAGAGAGAGACACAGCAAGAGAGGGAACACAAGCAGGGGGAGTGGGAGAGGGAGAAGCCGGCTTCCCGCGGAGCAGGGAGCCCGATGTGGGGCTTGATCCCAGGACCCCGGGATCATGACCTGAGCTGAAGGCAGACGCTTAATGACTGAGCCACCCAGGAGCCCCAAGGATTTTCACTTTCTTGATGTTATCCTAAGAGGCAGAAAAGTTTTTAATTTTGATAAAGTCCAATTCATTTTTTTCTTTTGTAACTTATGCTATTAGTGTCACATGCAAGTAGTCTTTCCCCAAGCCAAGGTCATGAATATTTACTCCTGGGTTTTTTTTCTAAGAGTTATGTAGTTTCAGCTTTGACATTTGGGACTATGATCCATTTGGAGTGAATTTTTGTGTGTGGTATAAGGGGGGATACCCACTTGTCGCTGTGCAACTTGTTGAAAAGATTATTCTTTCCCCATTGAATTGTCTTGGCATCCTTGTCAAAATTCAGTGGATGAAAAACCAGTCACAAAAGTAAGGGCTTATTTTTAGACTCTCAGACGTATTCCATTGATCTCTCCATCTGCCCTCATGCCAACACCATGCTGTCTTGATCACTGTAGCTCTGTACTAAGTTTGCAGTTGGGGATTGTGAGTCCTCCAACTTCGTTCTTCTTTTTCAAGATTGTTTGGCTATTCTGGAACCCTTGCAATTCTAGATGAATTTTTAGGATCAAGTAGTTGGTTTCTACAAAAAAAAGTCAGCTGGGATTTTGACAAGGATTGCTTTGGATTTGTAAATTAATTTGGGGAGCGTTGGCCATCTTAACAATATCAAGTCTCCCAATCCATGAACATGGATGTCTTTCTCTTTACACTATTCAGGTCTCCTTTAATTTCTTTCAACATGTGTTGCAATTATTAGAGTACGAGTTTTATGTTTATTTTGTTACATTTATTCCTATTTATTCCCTTTGGTGAAATTGTAAATGGAATTATTTTCTTAATTTCATTTTTGCATTGTTTATTGTTGTTATAGAAATACAATTAATTTTTGTATATTAATTTTGTACCCTGCAAATCTTGTTAATCTATTAATTCCAAGAGTTTTTTTAGTGGCTTTCTTAAGATTTTCAATATGCAAGATTATGTCATCTTCAAATAGAGATAGTTTTGTATTTCTTTCTTTTTTGCCTAACTGCCCTCTCATCAGACGTTTAGGGCCATCATGATCACCTTGATTGGTTAAGTCCTTGACATTCCAGTTGTTACATACTTGGAATCATGAGCCCAGCTTTGGGCTTCTAGGCTGAGAAGAGCCTTTCTTTTAATAAGCTGGCTGTCCCTATCAGAGTGTGCGTGTTGGCTGTCTCCCAAGATCTGCCAATTAATACCATTAAAAAGAAAACCATGGGGCCAAAATGGCATTACTTAGGCCAAATCAGCAAAGACTGAATACCTAACCTAACTTCCTCTTCAACCCTCAACCCACCCCCCCGTAACCTTTAATCAGTCCTAAAAGTAGGACCTTACTAAACAAAACTTTTACCACCAAAATAAAAAGCGTTTTGGGTTTGTGAAATTATGTATGAAGAGGAATTATAGCTGTAAATGGCATGAGTTTGGATTAATATCATACTTTCTTCCATGCTAATGGACCCTTCCTTCATTTATCAGGAAAGCCCTGACAAAAGCAAGTGGAAAACTGTCCCCATAACCAGGATGTATGTTCATTTGGCCATGCCAGTGGTTTTTTTTTTTTTTAAGATTTTATTTATTTATTTGACAGAGAGAGACACAGTGAGAGAGGGAACACAAGCAGGGGGGAACGGGAGAGGAAGAAGCAGGTTTCCCACTGAGCAGGGACCCTGGGATCATGACCTGAGCCGACGGCAGACGCTTAACGACTGAGCCACCCAGGCGTCCATTTGCTGGTGGTTCTTGACCCCGGTCGCACACTAGAACCATCTGGGTATAGTTTAATACAATACAGGTGCCTGTACCCCAACTCCAGAAATTCTGATTTGATTGTACCTGGCCCAGGTGGGGGCTAGACCAGACCTCCCAGGTGACTGTACTCACTAGTCATTAGCCTGGCTAATGGCTATCAGGTGATCCTACGATGCAGGGGGGCAGAGTGCCACTGACCTGCAAGGCAGAGCTGAGGCGCCGGTCATTCCGATCTGTTAGTGCTATTAATTCAAGTGAGACACAGACTCTCAAACTTGTGTTTAAATACAAATTCAAGGAAGTCCTGAGTTTTATCTCCTTGCATTTGGGAGGGGAGGGACAATCATCCTCTTCTTGCTTAACACATGAAAACTCACAGGTGTTCAGAAGATGGAACTGTCCATTTTGATGGCATTACTACGAAGGAACAAATTATTAAGTGAGATAATCGGTATTAATAGGCATCTTAAAGGTTAAAGGTTATTTTCAAAATGCTCTCTGAAATCCCAGGCTCCTACCAGATGTTTGACCAGAAGTAATGTTTGCGAGGATGGTTTATGATGCAGAAGAGCATCCACTTGCCTCCAGTGTCGGGGGACATGCGTTTCTCTTCTCATCTTGATGAGCTGTCTTTCGCCTGCCCTTAGGAGAGCCTGCAGTTTTCAAGGCTAAGTGCTTGAACTCCATCCGTGAGCACCAAGAGGGGAAAAATGCAAACCAAGAAGATGAAAACTTTTAAAATATGGTCCACAAAAGGGGAAGAGAGGTGAATTAACAAAGGGAGGATGTGGGGTCTGCGGTTAGAATGTGCATCTCTCAGCTTATGGGGGTCTGGCTGCCCATTTCGCTGTGGAGGCCACAGCATCTTGAGGAAGCACCATGTTTGTGGCTCCTTTGTGATCCCAGACTGCTCAACCAGAAAGGTTCAGGGAGCCTGTGACTAGACAAGCCAGAATATACTAGTCTTAAAGGTCTGTATTAATGAGATGTCACAGCTTCTCTAGCTAAGCCTGCTCCTGTGGTTACTCCTGTTTCAAACTGGATGCGTCTTCTATTGGGTGCCCTTGATACTTTACACTTCCCTGTTGTGGCCGAAGCACATTCACTCTGTGGAGACAGCAAGCAACCCATCTGCTTCCTTTTGATGATAGCCAATCTTAAAGAGGTTCTATGCTCAGTGGGGAGCCCAACAGGGGGCTTGATCTCACAACCCTGAGATCATGACCTGAGCTGAAATCAAGAGTTGGGCACTTAACTGACTAGCCTCTCAGGTGCCCCTATTTTTTTGTTCTATGCTCAGTGGGGAGCCCAACAGGGCTTGTTTGACGTGTTAGGAGGCTGTTGCAGTGGTCTAGGTGAGGGATGACAGTGGCTTGGACAGGGGTGGTGGCGGTGGAGAGGGGAAAGTGGTTGAATTTTGGATGTTTTGATGGTGTGCCCTAAGAGTTTTGCTAACAAACCGGGTGTGTTGGGGGAGAAAAGAACAGTCAAGGATCATATCAGTGTCTTTGGTCTGAGCAACAGAAGAGTGTAGTTGCCTTGAATGAGATGGGCAAGATGGCCAGAAGGACTGGTGAGGGAGAATCAGGGGCTCTGCCTGGCACCTCATTAAGATGTCAGTTAAACAGCCAACTGCGTATTGAGTAGCACTTGGATGTGGGGGTATGGTGCTCAAGGGAAAGGTTCTTGCTGAAGATGAGACATTTGAGAATCATCATCATATACAGCTGACCCTCGAACAACACGGGTTTGAACTGCACAGACCCACTTACATGTGGATTTTTAAAAAAGATTTATTTATTTTAGAGAGAAAGAGAGAGTGTGTGTGTAGGGGGGAGGGGCAGAGAGAGAGGGCATCTCAAGCAGACTCCGTGTTGAGTGTGGAGCCCAACTTGGGGCTCAATCACAACCCTGAGATCACGACCTGAGCAGAAACCAAGAACCAGTTGATGAACCAACGACACCACCCAGGTGCCCCATGTGGATTTTTTTTTTTAAATAAATACAGTACAGTAAATGTATTTTCTCTTCCTTATGAGTTTTTAAATAACATTTTCTTCTTTCTAACTTACTTTTTTTATAAGAATACAGCATATAGGGACACCCGGGTGGCTCAGTCGGTTAAGCATCTGCCTTTGGCTCAGGTCATGATCCCAGGGTGCTGGGGGTGAGTCCTGCATTGGGCTCCTTGTTCAGCGGGGAAGGGGGGTAAGGAGTCAGGAGAGGACACATGGAAGCTGGGGGCAGACAGAAGGTGGTGGAGTCCTGGTGGGGTGAGAAGATTGTTGAAGTGGGTCACTGAGGTGTTAGCCAGACACACAGAGTACACGGTCCGAGAATAAACATCAGAGGGGTGCAGGTATTGGTCACGACAAAGGTCAGCATGCCTGGCTCTGGGGGGCTGAGACAGGAGGGGGGCAGGTAGAGGGCCAGCCTGAACCCTTTGTGAAGGTGCAAGCCGCTGTGCTTGGGGAGGGAGCCTCCAAGGTGACCATAGGGAAGGACAGGAGAGTCTGCTTTTGCCCTGAGCACCGTATTTATGATTTTGTCTGCATAACTGTATCTGCCGCTGTGTACTCTGAGGCAACAGATGAATGATTTTTTTTTTTTTAAGATTTTATTTATTTATTTGACAGAGCGAGAGAGCACAAGCACGGCGGAGCAGGAGAAGCAGGCTCCCCGTTGAGCAGGGAGCTCCGTGCGGGGCTCCATCCCAGGACCCTGGGATCATGACCTGAGCCGAAGGCAGACGCTTAACCATCTGAGCCACCCAGGCGCCCCTTAGACGAATGATTCTTGAGGGAGTGGCTGACCAAGGCCATGAGATGTTTTCCTCTTGTGTGCGGCCTCACAGCTTGAGGCTGGGGCCTGAGGAGGGATACTATGCTCACCTTGGGCCTCACAGGTAGTAGCTGGCTTGTTTTGCAACAAGGAACCCACAGCCCTGAGCAGAGAGGAAGGTATCCAGGCACGAGGGTGTGTGCCTGCGTATCTCGGGGCCAGGGGCCACGGGGACAGCCCCGCCCCTGCCCGGTGAGAGGAGCAGAGCTGAGCGGCTTGTGTGTACTGAAACCCTCCCTTAGCGGGGGTGTCCTCCGCGCCTGCCCCTCTCTGGCGGCCTGCAGACCCCGGCAACGCCTCCCTCTGCCTGACGGCGCTGCCCTGGGTCCTGCACCATGCGGCGGCTTTGCAAGTTGCTGTGCGCTTTGCCTGCAGCACCCATCGCTCCAGCCTCCTGCGGTGATACCAGGCAGGCGGGGGTCCATCGAGCCCACGGGGGGCTTGATTTCCTTGACTTGGTATAAGGAGGTGTCAGATCTTTGGGAAGTCACTTAGGCTTCCTGATGCCTCGCTTCCCAGCCTGGAGAATGGGTACTAATTTATATTTTCCCATAAAGTTGCTAAGGTGCTCAAATGAGGTAATTATGAAAGTCCTCTGTTAACTGTAAAGCTCTAAACAACAACAAAAAAAATGACTCATTAATGTTATCTTTGTAGAAATAACAGCAAATGGAGGCAAGAAGTGATCGGGAGAGAGAAGAGTGAGCAAGAGTTACATCCTACGTGGAAGAAAGCCCTAAATAACATCAGTCTTAGAGGAGCCGGCCAGCCGAGACCAGATTCCCATAAAAATCAAACTGCAAAGAAATAAAGAAAAGAAGTTAAAGTTCATGGCGGAAAAGCCATGTTTTTCTGCTGGCCCCTGTGGGAGGGGAGTTATTATTTTAGTGTGGGAATAGGGGTATAAAAGAGTCTTTCCCAATCAGAGCCTTTGGATGGGTTACTATGATTCACAGGCTGTGACTCACATATGAAAATTCTCACCAGTGTATTACTAATAGTTTATATCCCTTAAGAAGGAGATAAGATGAAGCAGAGGGATTACATAATTAGTTTCTTTTCAGCTTCTACCTTGGATTTATCTGACACGAAAATTTCAGGAAGAGAAACTTTCCTTCCTGCAAAGAAAAAAATCTCATTACTTTTTCAGTAATCACATTTTCAAAATACTTGTTAAAATCAACCTCCATGCTGTTGTTGTCACACTTTGCAAACCACCGTGTAAGAAATTAATTTTCTGCCGTGGTGTCACTTCCACCCGGTCAGCTTTGATAGGAAGAAGTTTACTATGTATATATATATATATATATATATATACATACTATATATGATTCCTCTCCCCAAGATTTCTTCACTGCCTATAGTTATTCTAGAATGCATGTATCATGTAATTTGAATTATTTGTCATTTTGAATTATGTGTATCAAGATTTAAAAATCCATCAGTTCATCAAAATGCAATTAAGTAGACTACTTCCCTACCACTCATTCATATCATCAAAAGGATTGATCGAATGTAATACAAACATCAAGCCAGCCATGTTAAAGTGATTTGAAAATAAATTCCATTTGTTCTGTATTATTAAAGACTTAGGCATACTTAATCACGAATACTCTAATCTGGTAGATTCCAGACCTACTGATGATTTGAACCTTGTCTAGATTCTGTTGAAGTGCATCCTGTTGAACATAAAGCTATAAACTTCCTGAAGAATAAAGGAGTTCATGCACTATTTTATTTTATTAAGATTTTATTTATTTATTTGGAGAGAGACAGAGAAAGTGAGTGAGAGAACACGAGCAGGGTGAGGGGCAGAGGGAGAGGGAGAAGCAGACTTCCTGATGAGCAGGGAGCCTGACATGGGGCTCGATCCCAGGACCCCGAGATCTTGACTTGAGCCAAAGGCAGATGCTTAACCGACTGAGCCACCCAGGCGCTCTATTTGAAGGATTTTAACAAGGCCCTTGATCCAGGCTAAAGTGTTCATTTGGAGGCCAAGGAATTTATTTATTAATTTTTAAAAAGATTTGATTCGTTTATTTATTTATTTAGAGAGAGTGTGAGCCAGGGGCGGGGGGTGGGAGGGAGAAGGAGAGAGAGAGAATCTCAAGTAGACTCTTCACTGAGTGTGTAGCCCCACGTGGGGCTCGGTCTCATGACCCCCAGTGCCCCTGGAGGCCAAGAACTTTAGATTGGCCCTCTGCCTTGGTTAGCCTAACCAGTCAATTTCTGCTTCACTGGGTGCCTATGGACTTGAGTCTCAAAGAATATGCACTTGGAAGAATTAAGAGGGAAAAAACTTTTTTTGGCCAGTATGTGTCCAAAAAATTACCCAAAGCTCCCTTTATGCTATGGGTCTCCCCCCAGAGCCAGATACAAATCAGATTTTAAATCAACTTCTTTCTGCCCAGAAATTTCAAAACAACCAAGGTCACTCAGAAGGAGGCTCAAGGAGAGCAGGACGGCAGGATAAATGGAAGAAAACTTGGCTGCAAAGTTCTTGCACTGTGTCACCTTGACCCCGTCAGCTTTGTGGGGGTTTTCCAGCTGTGGCCCCCGCTGGGACTGGCCTGGATTCCTGTGCTTCCAGCAGTAGTGTGAGTGTCCCATGGTCAGGATGAGCTGTTGTCCTTCCTGTCAGGGACCCCACGTAAGGCACAAGAGATGCCCCTCAACGTTGATAGCTGGACTTTAGGGTAAGGGAAGCAAACCAGGAGCCATATCCATCACTCTACTTCCAAGCCAGGAATTTTGAGAGGCTGAAAGATATTAGTCAAGAAAACACAGTTTCTTGGAAGGAATTGATGGCAGGATTATATTCTATTATCTAGACGTTTCAATAGATGTTTCCAGAAGACCAAATACTCACAACCCCCTCACTGCCCACCTTTTAAAATACATTGAATTGAAACATAACATACGTTCAGAAAAGGGTATAAATCCCAAATGTATATAAATTTTCACAACAGGAGATATCTATGTAACCAAATTCAATTCAGGAAATACCACTAACTAGAAGCCACTCTCCTGACTTAAATTGTTACACAATAGATTTATTTTGCCTGTGTTTTTACTTTATATAATTAGGATATGTTGCTGTTGTACCCTGTGATGGTTACTTTTATGTGCCACCTTGACTGCGCCATGGGGTTTCTGGACATTTGGTCAAACATTATTCTGGGTATGTCTGACAGGGTGGTTCCAGATGAGATCGGCATTTGAACTGGTAGACTGAGTGAAGCAGACTGACCTCCCCAGCATGGATGAGCCCCACCCAATCAGTTGAAGGCCTGAATACATCAAGAAAGGCTGAGGAACTCCTACTGCCTGCCTTTTAGTTCAGACTCCCTTTTCCTTGCGCTTGGACTCAAACTCTTCCTGTGTCTCCAGCCTACCAGTCTTGGGCTGGAACTTACATCATCACCCCTCCTGGGTGTCCAGCTTGTATAGTGCAATCCTGTGACTTATCAGTCTGTATAATCACACAAGCCAACTCCTTATAATAAATGATAAATCTCTCTCTCTCTCTTGTCCCTCTCTCTCTCTTTCTCTCTATACGTATATGTAAATATAATTGGTTCTCTTTCTCTAGAGAACCCTAATACATACCCTGCTTGCTTTTGCTGTATTTTATATAATGTAATGAACAAAGTTAGTGTTAATTGACAAACTGGAATTGTGTATGTGGAGTACTTACCTAGCATCTGTCATGTCCTATAAATGGAACACTCGTTTTCCCCATTGTATCTTTTCTTGGATTACAATATAGGTAAAATGCACCGTACATCCCATTTTCAGTCTAGCTGAGATGGCAGTATTCACGCCTCCGTAAATGAGGACACTTAGTAATCATGGAAGCAGTAAGTGCGAAATTCCACCTACACCCTGAAGACACAGGTCCCCCGCATCCAAGCCAAAGAAATATGCCCCCTGAATGGATGGTTGACCCAATCTTGAGGCGATCTCAACATCAAATCCAATTCCCTGCAACATAGTCCAAGTGAGTCTTATCAAATAAAGACTTGGGACAGTCCTATACTGAGGGACTTACTTGGTCTTCACTTTAACACTTCCTTAAATGGACAGTAGCGGAGTGGAGGAAGAGGGAGGAAAAACACATCTGGGGCTGGTGTGCCATCGCCAGGATTTCCATGATAATCGTCCACACTGGTCAGTCATTTATGGGACTATGATCCGAATGCCAGCCAAGGCCTCCCTGTCCCTCTGGCTCCTGAACCCATATAATGTCTTAAAGCCCTACACCGCCCCCGGTATAAAACTTGGCCCCTTCACTGGTTTCCATCAGAAATCTATGTGTACCAGCTAGTTTGTGAGTCTTAATAGAATTTTCCTGAAGGTTTTGGAGTAGAAGTGGCTCATTGTAACGCAACACACGGTATCTCTGTCTCATTCCTCATGGCCTTTTTGCTCCCCCTCTTTCTCAGAAGCTCCATAAACAACTCTCCTGATCTTACAGGTAGCAATTTAACAACCCTCTTCTGTTGTTTGAGAATGCCTTGGGATGCCTCACTCTTAGCCTCAAGGACTTTGTCAAAGTGTTTCTTCCAAACACATCCAGTGCTTTCCCAAAGAGATCTAATAAAATAAAAATGTCCCGTGTCATTATAATTTGACCAAAAGACTCAAATTTTCTATATGCTCTGCGTTTGTCTGGGCCCAGGGAGGATACTGGAGCATATACAATAGGCTTCCCTATCCTCAAGGCATTGACAGCCCGGTTGGAGAGACCATGTGCCTGAAACAGCCAGGAAATCCTTCAATGCCCAGCTGGGTGGTAACATTCACGAGAGGGGGCTGAGAGACGGGCTAGGCCAGGGACACTCAGCTGGGGGAAGGGTCTCTGGCTGGGTCCTGTAGGATGGGCAGGATTCAGTTTGACTGAATGGCGAGAGGAGAAGGGTTCAGGGGGCGGCCACAACATCAACATAGTGGTGAGTCTGGCAAGGAGCGTGAGCCTGAGTGTGAGTGCTGTGTGTGTGTGTGTGTGTGTGTGTGTGTGTGTGTGTGTGCCGGGAGGAAACCAGGCACTTGCCGAGAGCTGATGAGAAACAACCTTGTCTGGGAAGATGGGGTGAAATTGTGAAGGGCCCCGAAAGCCTGAAAGAGATGTGGCCTCGGGACCAGTGACAAGGGAGAGTCAAAGCAGGTATAGCTGGGTGGAAAGGGAGACACAGGGAAGCCCCATGAAGAAGCCTCACCTGGAGGAGGTGAACAGACTACACTAGAGGGGCGAGGGGGACTGGCTGTCACTCAGGGTCCCCACGGGCGGGGGAGGGGGCAGAGGGGGTGGGAGATGGAGAGGCAAATCTGAGAGGAAAGGAAGAGTGGGTATCCAGGTGGCACGAGCTGGGGGCAGCCCCTCTCTGAGTAGGGGGGTCCTGGGTGGGTGACAGGTGCCTCTCAGCCTCCTGTGGCTCTGCCTGGACCTGACTCCTAAGGACCCAGTGAATAAATCATAAATGAGTTGATCCTATGTCCCGCTGGGAGGGAAATCCTACGTTATTGACAGCCTTGAATGGTTTGCGCTAAGGAAGGGATTCTTAACTTGGGGACTAGGTTTCAGGAGGTCCATGGGCTTCGAAAGTTTACGAACCTCCAGCCAAAAGGCAGCATTTCTTTCATTATAAATGCAGGCGACAAACGACAGCTGCCTCAGCAGTCCCCCGGGCTGTGTCACTAACGGAGTTCAGAGACACTTTATATCACATTACAGCTGTTTTGGATGTCATGAGTTCGGGCGCTTCCTCAATTTTGATAGTTCTATTACACCTGCTGCCCAATATTGCGATTAAAATATGTTCACAATGAGGCAAGTACAGTATTTATCATAAATTGTAAAAATATTTGATTTGATGAGTTTCTTTTTTTAAGTTTTTATTTTTGTAAGTCATCTGTACGTCCAACACGGGGCTCGAACTCACCACCCTGCGATCAAAAGCGCATGCTCCACAGACTGAGCCAGCCAGGAGCGCCGGATTTGTTTTCTATTTATTTGCTTTTCCCTTTTAATATATGTAGAAACATTATTCTTAGAAGAGGTCCATGGACTTGATGGCCAGACAGGTCTGTGGCCAAGATGGTGAAGAACCCCGTGCTAAGTTCTCATCAGTCAGAGTCTAAACTGTGTGCAGAGTTGCTGCAATTCCCGGAAAATATGACTCACGCATCCAAACATGGGACTCAACGGAACACGGTTGCCTGGAAACTAAAGCCCGCTTAGATTGTTCCTTTTTTTTTTTTTTTAAGGAAAACAAGCTTCTGATGCCTGTAGAAGGCTGTCAGGTGGTCTCCTTAGAAGACCACCCCCGGGAACCTCCAGCCCCCGCCAGAGGGCAGAGGGCACTCTCCCTCCTGTATTCCCCCATTTGTGCTCTCCTTCATTTCATGCTCCACCGCTGGGGGCTGGGGAGGGGGATCAGCATACTTTAAAATAATCCTAATAATCCTCCTT
Organism: Eumetopias jubatus; assembly: GCF_037043125.1. Lineage (NCBI taxonomy): Eukaryota > Metazoa > Chordata > Mammalia > Carnivora > Otariidae > Eumetopias > Eumetopias jubatus. Next base: position 63,829,957 of record NW_028274818.1, on the reverse strand, counting down.
GTCCTGAAATATTGGTTAAGTACTTCCTACCTTTAAAAGACCCGGTGCTGGGGACTAATATATTACAACGGACCTCGGGTTCCTCGTGAATTCATATCTCACAGTTTATTGCACTTTACCAAGTACTTTCATGTTTCCCATTCAATTCTCTCACTTTTGAAGATGATTTTATAATAACCCCATTGTTACAGATGGGGAAAGTGAGTCTCAGAAAAGAGCAGACACTTGTCCCTGGCCAGTAGCGGACACACGACTTGAGAACAAACTCTTTGCTCCCAACTGTCCTCGTGATGCTTTTGCAGGGCTGGGGTCTGGTGCTGGATCCTGGTGCAGGGACAACGCCCCCCCTCCCAACCTTCCCGCCGGGATCGGGTTCTCTTTGGACCCTGGTGACTGGTGTCCCCACATCTTGACTTCTAGCCAGTTGACCTCTGCCACAGATTATCTCCATTGGTTCTGTGTTGATGATGCTGGAGTGGAGGGGATAAAGAAAGTCAGCCCAGCTTGAGCTGAGTTTAAGGAGACCCCAAAGGACTGTGTCTACTTGTGAGATGGACAGGAATTCGGTGCTTTCCTTATAGACATCAAAGCCACCAGTGAGACACTCTGTTGCGAACGCAGGTCTGGCCCCACTGCGTACCTTCGGATGTGAAGGAAAACCAGTCCTTAATTGTTTCAGACTTCCCACCAACTTCAAGCCTGAAAAAGACGAAGGGTTCATGATTTCACTTACGGACCTTGGGGAATGTTCCAATTACAAAGTGTTAAGTATCCTACTATGAAGAATTTAGGAATCTATTTGTGTTACCTTCCAAAAATAAAATAGCGCGGCCTGAGAATTGTAGCATTTCTGCCTCAGAGACACCAGGTGAGTGGTTCACACATAATAGATTCTGCCACAGAGATTTTCTCTGTTCTTACAATTCCTTTTGTAGGATGGGAGAGCTAAAAATAGAGTTGAAGATTACATTCATCACCTAAAATATACATAATTTGGAAGGTGGGCTGGGTTCACTGATTTCAGGGGCTGGCAATTTTCTGCTGGATGCTGGCTGTTTTGATAGCCCCCCACCCCACCCCAGATTTTCAGGTTACAATGCTGCTGAGCACTTTGCGTTGCCAGACATTTTAATTCACATTATCTGGGTAATTGAAGCCGTGTACATGTGTCTTGCCAAGGAAGGTAGCAGTTCTCATTCATACGGTATAAGCTGACTTTGGATTTGAGAAATCCAAATTCCAGTTTGATTTTCTAGTGAATTACTGTATGACCTTGAGAAATTGCTCCACATGTCTGTTGAAAAATCTTTGTCATAGTCAACAGAATGAGTATTTCTTGCTGGAAAGGGTGGGTTTTTTTGTTGTTTTTTGAAGGTTTTATTTATTTATTTTGAGAGAAACAGAGAGAAGGAGAGAGCATGAGCAGGGGGAGGGGCAGAGGCAGTGGGAGAAGCAGATTCCACGCTGAGCAGGGAGCCCAATGGGGGACTCGATCCCAGGACCCTGGGACCATGACCTGAGCCGAAGGCAGATGCTTTTTTTTTTTTTAAGATTATATTTATTTATTTGACAGAGAGAGACACAGTGAGAGAGGGAACACAAGCAGGGGGAGTGGGAGAGGGAGAAGCAGACTTCCCGAGGAGCAGGGAGCCCAATGTGGAGCTCAGTTCCAGGACCCTGGGATCACGACCTGAGCCGAAGGCAGATCCTTAACCGACTGAGCCACCCAGGCGCCCCTGGAAAGGGTTTTGAATACATCGAAGGGATAGATACCTCTCACATATATATTTAAAGGTCAGTATGATGGTGCCCTCATTCCTGAATCGACACGACTCTCCAGGTCCTGCACCCACACATATCTAACCAGAAACCATCCGGATTCCAGTTCTTGGATGAGACCATTTCTGGGATTCAGTTTGGGGTCTAGCCTGTGACTGGGGAGGAGCAGGGTCATTTAGCGCGAGGGCTGGAGGCTGGGGCAAGACTCAGACGAGGAAGGGTCAGTGGGGCTAACACCCCTCTCCATCTCCCGGGGACTCCCCTGGCATCTGTTTGTTTCAGTAGAAACAAATGTTTTGGGCTTCCTAAAATAAAACATTTGCCAGAATAAATGCAGCCCTTGGCCTGCTCTTCCAACAAAGTCGAGACTGGAACGGGCTGCTTATCCAAGCCACTGGGGCTCAGCCCCTGCCCTTGGAATCCCCTGGACTTTGTGCCCAGCTACTTGGGGGTTTCTGACAGCTTCATGCCAGCCAACTCGCCATCCTCCACTTGACGTTGGCAGCAAAAGCTTTGGCACCAAGCACAAGGGGACGGCACCTAGGGCGATGTGTGGCTTGTCATTGGTGTCCATTTTGCTGCTTCCTAATCCTGGCTGTCTCTCAGAGCCTCACAGCTGTCCTTGGCAGCAGGCAAACTTGGGTGTGCCCATCTTGTTAGTTCCCGTTTTTTTCCAGATGTAGAAACTGAGACATGGCGAGAACGTAACTTGACTTTATGGTAATCATTTTGATTTTGCGATTTAGAAATGCCAAGTAGAGTGAGAAATTGTCCTCTGGGTTTCTGGAAGGACTTACCAATTGGCTGGCCTGGCCTCCACTGCCCGTGGCCCTTCTGCACACCCCCTTCCTCTGAGATCTTGCCTCTTGGGATGTCCTCTGGCCCTTGGGATTTCCACTTTTCAAATTGGGTGAAAATCCTAGTCAGTGTCCCAAACAAATCTCACTTACTCTTGAAAAGGGCTCATAGTTAGGTCGGTGGTTTCAAACTTCTGTTCAAATCACCTGACAAGTTGTCTCTTTCCCCCATCACCACACTGCACTAGTGACCGCAGTGACGAACCCTCTTCACTCCAGCCTCTCCAAAGGTTTCTCTTTGAAATTTTCCAAATATGCAAAACAACAGGGAAGATAACAATTCCCACGTACCCATCACTTCACCTTTAACAATCACCAGCATTTTGCCAGACTTGCTTCATCCACCCATCCTCCCTCCTTTGTTTCTGGATATTTTATTTATTTATTTATTTATTTCTGGATATTTTAAAGTAAAACCCAGTTTCAAACTTAAATTCTTAAGTATTCACCTTAAAACTTTTTTTAATTGGAAAATTATGATGCCACTATAGCACCTCATAGAATTAACAAGAATTCCTTAGTGCCGTCTACTACAAAGTCCATATTCAAATTTCCCCTCTTACAGTTGATTTATGTAAATCATAACCTCACAAGGTCCACTCATTGTATTTGGTTGCTTCAACCTCAAAGTTTCTTTTTATTTATTTATTTGAGAGAGAATGCAAGAGGGAGAGAGCACAAGTGGGGTGAGAGGCAGAGGGAGAAGCAGACTCCCTGCTGAGCAGGGAGCCCGATGCAGGACTTGATCCCTGGACTCCGTGATCATGACTTGAGCCGAAGGCGGACGCCTAACCGACTGAGCCTCCCAGGCGCCCAACCTCAAAGTTTTGAGTGGAGAACCCAGGGCAGAGGGTAGAGGAGTGTGGCTGTGTCAGTGTCCCAGACCTCTTCTCTCTGAATTTCATCTTTCCTGTAGAAATTCTCTCTGAATTCCCTTAGCCATTCCCTTGCCTGTATATATGTTGTACATAATTCCCATTTAAAACTCTTTCTTAGTAACTATTTTTTAAAAGCTCCCCCTTCTCTATCTTCTTTGTTGAAAATAAAGTAAGCTGGCATCATCTAAAAGAACATTACAAAGACAGTAAAAAAACTGAAATTAATAAGCCACAGAAAGAACTCAGAGTGTACAAAATTATGTTTCCAAACTGTAGGTCACTGATGCCACAATAGCTAATGTGAATAACAAGCAAACAGCTGGTTCCTTTGCACACCCTGGTTTAAGACAACTGTATTCTCTTCCCAGAAACCCGCTGCAGCTTTGTCTTGGGCCCCTTTCTCCCAGCTCCCTATCTTCACAAGGCCAGGGCCCTCTACTTCCCAACACAAGGCAACATCTAACTGTTCTTGGCCTTCTCCAAGAACAATATAAAATCTCCTTCTCTCACAAAAATCATATATCTTTGCCTGCTTAAAATCTTCCAGCACCACCCCACCCCCCACTTCCTGGTAGCTCCTGGTTTTCCATCTGGAAGGGCAAGATGAATTCCTAATCAATTCATAAGGCAGGAGTTATATTTGCAGGCTCTTCCTGCCTTAGCCTATTGCCTCTGCTTAGCTGTAGTGCCTTCAATAGCAGTTTACACTTCAGTGTCCTTACCTGTGAAATGGGATGCTGTTTGTATTGCCTCCAGGGCTGTTGTGATGCTGAAGTGACATGTGTATTACACCCTTCTGTTACAGTGTAATGGTCGGAGCCACTGAATGGGAGTGATGATGATGATGGTGGAGATGATGGTGGTGATGACAATGACGGTGATGATGGTGGTGGTGATGATGGCAATGATGGTGATGATGATGGTGGTGGTGGTGATGATGGTGGTGGTGATGATGGTGACGGTTATGATGATGGTGATGATGGCAATGGTGGTGATGATGATGATGGTGATGATGGTGGTGGTGATGATGATGGTGATGATGATGATGATGGTGATGGTGGTGATGATGGTTATGGTGATGATGGTGGTGGTGATGATAATGATGATGGTGATGGTGGTGATGATGATGATGGTGATGATGGTGGTGATGATGGTTATGGTGATGATGGTGGTGGTGATGGTGGTGATGATGGTGATGGTGATGATGGTGGTGATGGTGGTGATGGTGATGGTGATGGTGATGGTGGTGGTTATAGTGATAACAGGGATAGTGATGATGCTGATTAAATAGTATTCCTCCTCCTTCCTCACTTACCCACCCACCACCTCTGATCCCACAGGGAAGTTTCGAAGGTCTACATTATAATAATAGAAATGTAGTTCATGGGGCACCTGGGTGGCTCAGTTGTCTGAATGTCTGACTCTTGATTTTGGCTCAGGTCTTGATCTCAGGGTTATGAGTTCAAGCCCTGCATTGGGCTCCACGCTGGGCATGGAACCTACTAAAAAAATAAGAAATATACTTCATGTAAGGAGATGAAAAGGTATTCTTTTTAGGTGGAAATATCCATATTTAAGGAAAATATCAAGCTGATTGAGGTAAGATTCTGAAGTCAGTTGTCCCCAGGAGTCAGTATATCAGTGGAAAACTCCTTTGCCATGAACACGGCAGAGGATTTTGTTTTTCTTTCTTCTTTAAAGGAGGAGGAAAGAGATATTGAGAGGAGTGAGTGGCAGGGTTGAGAAGAGCCAGGAAGAGTGAGAAGGTTGGGTTGGGAGAGGAAGGCCACTGAGGTTCCACAGAGGTGGACACCCTGAGCTGCAGGACGCTTACTGTCTTTAGGGAAGTCATTTGTATTTTTACATTGTGAGCCCCTTATCCATCTCACTCTCTGAGATTTCCATGAAAGTCTACGAATTTCAGAATGTTCCTGCTTCAAGTGGTAAGGGGTTTTGTGAAAGAGAGAGATGTGTACATATACAGAGAGAGGAATTGGAGACAAAGAATTTGTAGAAATCTTGGGGGGGATGTTATGAATTTCCACAGGCCATGGTTTTGGGGGTCTACTAAGGGGAGGCCTTGTGTGACTTCAAGGTTGCACTAACATTTCAGTAGCCTTAACACACTGAGGATAGGATCTACCCACACACAGTAAAGGGGAGAGAATCTAGTTCCCTTATGGTTACTGTAATAGCATACAAACATTCAAGGGTGTAATTATCCAATGTCCTTGGACACAGACTTTGCTTTCCTGATATGGGAGCCAGGCTTTTCCTAGGATGCATTTATTTCATCAAATTTTATCTCAAAATATCTGGGGAAAACATTTGGTTCTTATAGTAAAGGACAATTGCAAAACAGTCACCTTGTCAAGTCGGTATACTAGAATGAAGGCCATATCCATAAAGAGAAGAGGCAAAATCCGTTCTGTTTTGTTCAAATTCCACACTCCAGGGGCGCCTGGGTGGCTCAGTCGGTTAAGCAGCTGCCTTGGGCTCAGGTCATGATCTCAGGGTCCTGGGGTCGAGCTCTGCGTTGGGCTCCCCGCACTGCCCGCTCATGCGCTTGCGCTCTCTCTCCCTCTCTCTCTCAAATAAATAAATAAAATCTTCAAAAAAAATTCCACACTCCCCTTCTGGCCCAGTTATCTAGGTAATGGCAGGTGCTGCCCTGGGTGATCTCACTCTCCCACTTCATGTGTCTGCTTACAAACATGTCACCTTTCATATATAGGGATGATGTCACTGGCTCAGCCTTGATGGAACTGAGTGCCTCCTTATTCTTCCAACACTAGGGCTTGGCTGGCTCTGCTCCACCTGTTCCTAGCTGCATAGTCCGCAGGTGTGTGAGGCGGGGGAGCTGGCTGTAGACGTGAGGAAGAGGTCTCATGGGCTGGGTTCTCTTGGCACTGCCCTCGCTCCTACAGAGCTACCTGACCTTTCACTGTCCATCCTTCAGAAAAACCAAAGCCATCTGTTTTCTCCTATCTTGCGTCTCTGCATCCCACATTTTCCTGGGAAAGTTTCCAGGAGTTTGAGCTCGCAGAGCTTGTCATTAGCTCTGGGGCTTCAGAAACAAAGGCACTGCTGGGACTCATGTCCGGAGAACCGTATGTGCTGGGGAGCGTTTGGGGCAGGAAGGGCAAACTGGCCAAAATGGAGACGATTTCAGGATAGCAGTGTTACATTTATGGAGCAGTGGCTTTGCGTCGGGTGCTAAGGCCCTACATGCCTGTCTCGTTGCTTGTCACAGTGACGACAGGTAGGAGTAGTATTCCTATGCCCCAATGGGACGTGAGGCAGAGAGACGGGTCCATAACATACTCAAGGCCATTTTGCTAATTCTGTCAAGTTTGTATGACCCAAACCTTATGCTCTTAATTGTGCTATCCCTCTTTTCTGGATTTGGGGGTACCAAATCTTCTGTCACTTCCTTCAAATCCTAGCGGGAGGAAAGGAGGTTCCCACACCCCATTATTTTATAACGTGAGCTCTTCTTAATGTTGGGGACCCTGGGTCTCTGGTGCTGTTCTGGGTACCTGGGTTAGGACAAGCCGGCATGAGAAGCTGCTCCTGCTTGGGGTTGGGGAACGTGGACAATGGTCCAGCCTCTGGCCAGTTTTTAAGATCTCCTGAGAGACCTGGAGGAGAACTGGCCCCAGAGAGCCTTTATGAGGTGTGCCCTTGACCCTCCCCAGGACGCTGGTGGGGTAGCGAATAAAGATACAAATGGCCAGTTAAATAATTTATAGTATAAGTAGGCCTATGCAATATTTGGGATATACTTATAATCAAGAGTTGTTCTTTATCTGAAATTCAGATTCAGCTGGGTGACAAGTATTTCATCTGGCAACCCTAGACCCAGAGTCCCCCAGGGCTAGTCCAAGCAGCTGTGGATGGTGACAGGTGTTGGAAAACTCCAATCTCTAAGCCAGGCCTGAGGCTCTGCCTGAGGCTGCCCAGATCTTCCCTGGTGGCCTGGTCAGAGTTGTACAGAGAGCATCCCTAGAGGGAGCCTGAGCACTGGGGTGCCAAGGAAGTGCCTCCTGGTGTTGTGAGAATGGAGGGGTTTACGGCAAAATAAAATGGTAGGCAAAGCCGGTGAGCCAGGGATTTTGTTCACTAGGGCCATCAGAGAGGCCTCTCCAACCCCTCTAGGGCTGGAGAGGGAGAAGTGGTAAAATTACCACATTACCACAATAAATGTGGTAATAATACCACATTTATTACCATTATGTGGTAATAAAACACCACACTGTGTGGCTTAGCCACCAGAAATTTATTTTCTCACAATTCCGCAGTCCGAGAGTCCAAGATCAAAGCTTTGGCAAGTTTGGTTTCTTCTGAGACCTTTTTCCTTGGCTTGTAGATCGGCCACCTTGCCCTGTGTCTTCACACGGTCTTCCTTCCACGTCGGTGTCCTGTTCTTCTTATAAGGACACCAGTCATATTGGATTAGGGTCACCCTTCGGACCTCGTTTTAACTAAATTACCTCCTTGGGGCCCATCTTCACATTCTGAGCTTCTAGGGGTTAGTACTTCAAGATAGGATGTTTCAGGGGACACAGTTTAGTCCATAACGGCCAGAAAAAGATTCAGGAAGCACGTGAATTGGTCTGTGCAGGTGAACGGCTCTGTCATGGTGCCCCGGGGACCCTGTACGCATCCACATAGGCCACATGAGCCAGGTTTGAATGACAGCTGCATCTCAGTCTTGACAGAACCCTTGGTAATTGTCCCAATACAGGAGGGCATGGGGGGCTTGTGAGGAGCTGCCAGAGCACATCTCCCTTGCCTCCTAGCTGCCCGGGAGGCTGTTCCTAGACAGTTCCACATCACCTCTCAGCTTCTGATGATGCATGAGGCTGTCTGCCCTTGCCTCCCCCCCGCCCCGACAGGGCACAGATGCTCACTGGACACTAGCTGCAGCAGCCTCAGCAACAGGGTGTCCCACCACTGCTGTTCAAGTCCCCAGGTCCCTTTCCTTTCAGGGTTGCCCTGAGTGCGGGCTGTCTGCAGGGAGCTTCCTTTCACTGTCCATGTAAATGATCAGTCTGACTTGGGGCTTGTTTCTTTAACCAAATCTGTCAGTCAGGATTGACCTTGGGCTTGAGTTTCTGGCTCGGGAGGCAGGAAGCTCACCTAGAAGGAATAAAAGGAGGAGGTAACCATGGAAAACCCGGGAAGGAGCAAATAAAACAAAGTCGTTCTGAAAGGGGAATGGCTGGTGGGGGTGGCTCTATGCAGTCACTCAGAGGGGAGGGAGCAAACGAAGGCCACTGTTATAACCGATATGCTCAGGGAACATGGAGACCAAAAGGCTTCTGCCCAGATGACTGTGAACTTATAAAGTTGCTAGAAAGAAGGACTGGACAGCTGGGCGGGGGGGGCGGTTTCCTCCTGTTTTGTGCACCCAGAGTCTACACAAACATTAAATGCTGACCCTTACCCATTGGCTGTGGACATTTGGGACGATGGGTGTACTAGAAGAAGGGACACAGAACTGCTAAGGTGAGTAGGTGAATGCTCAACAGCAGTATGGTCACTTCATATCCTGGGGCTCAAAGAACCTGGGGTTCAAGTCATTTTCCTTAACTTAAAAGCTATGTTATCCCAGATCAAGGATTTTTACCTCTTTAGGCTTTACTTTTCTCAGCACAATGGGAATATGCACTTAGGAAACATTTCACTTGAGTTGTCATTAGGTTTGCATAATAATAATTTACTCGTGTGCGCTTACTATGTGCCCAGTGTGTACTAAATGCTTTATATATATTATCTCATTTAATTCACATAACACCCTCCCAGAGGTAGGATTGCTATTACCTCAATTTTACAGATGCGCAAGGTGAGGCACTGAGAGGTTAAGTAACTTGCCCAAAGTTAAAGCTGGTAAATGTTGGATCCAGAATTCAAACTCAGGCGGACTTATTCCAGAGCTTGCTCACTTGTGGGTGGGCTACCAAAAACAACAAACAAAAAACAAAAACAGCCAAACAAACAAAAAAAGCCCCAAAACAAAATGAGAAAAATATACAGAATGTTAGGTGGAGTGCTTAGTACATAATAAGCACAAGATGAGCTAGCTATTGTTATTTTAACATGTCCTTACTTGAATTTGAGAAATTGACAAGTGCAAAAAATTATATAAAGCAGGAAAAAGATGCTTTCTTTTTTTTTTAAGATTTTATTTATTTATTTGAGATAGAGAGAGCACAAGCAGGGGCAGCTGGAGAGGGAGAGGCAGACGCCCTGCTAAGCGGAAAGCCTGGGATCACGACCCTAGCCAAAGGCAGACACCCAACCGACTGAGCCAGCCAGGCGCCCCAAAAGATGTTTTCTTTGTTGTATTTGTGTTTTTCGATTTTTCCACAAAAAATCTTATGTTTGCAATCAGAAAAAAATACTGGAAAAAACATCAGTCATCATCCCACAAGGAAGAGGTCAGATGAAGATCAGGTTTTGAGGTCTTTCTGGAAACTCTAGCGGAAAATTACAGAACCCCTAAGACCAGTCCCCCCAAATGACCAGCCTCCGGGGCAACACAGACCTGGGGCTGACATCCAAGCTGGGATGCGGTGGTGGTGGTGGGGGGGGGGCGGGGAGTCGTGCACATGCTCAATGTGGGAGTCAAGGGGGGCCGGATGGATCCCGGGGAACGTCCTAGATCCCTTCCCGCCTGTCCAAGGCCAGTCCGGGGATCACCCAACAGACACTCGGGCCGACTGACCCCCTTCGCGGCCCGAGGGCTCATGTGGGCCACCGGCGTGTCCCCGGGTGCCCAGGGTGGGCCGCGCGCTCGGCCGTGCGGGGGGCATTGTGGGGTCAGCGTTCGGGTTTCCCCGGCGACCGGAGCCCGAGCGCAGGCCGCGGCGACCCCCGGGAGGCCGCGGAGAGGACCCCTTCGCCGAGAGGGGGCCCGTGTGTGTGCGGAGGCCGCGTCCGAGCGGCGGGAAGGGGCCGGCAGGCATGGCGGACGCGCGGCCCGGCGGCCCTCGGCGCGGCGGCGCGCAGCACGGGCTGCCGGAGGGCACGGCGCGCCTGAAGCGCGGGGACGCGGGCGACGGCGGCGCGGGCCGCTGGTGCTGGCGGCAGCTGTTCCGGCGGGGCGCGGCCCGCGGCTGGCGCAGGAGGAAGGCCAAGCACGCGCGGGGCAGGGCTGCCCCGGAGCGCGGCCTGTGGGCCCACCCGCGCCTGCAGAGGCTGCTGCAGCGGCTGGCGGCGTGGAGGCGGCGCTACCTGCGGCGCGGGGAGCGGCCCGAGAGGCTCGAGGAGATCCCGCTGCTGGTGATGGAGCGCGCGTCGAGTGGCGACTAGGCCGCGGGCGGCCGCCGGGACCCGGGGCCCCAGCCGCCCCCGGGCGCCCAGAGCATCGGTTTGGTTTTGTTGGACAAAGGCTAGAAAGGAAAATAAACCCGATGCCCTGTGAACGAAAGACCGCGCGCGGGCTCTTTGGGGCTAAGCGCCGGGCGTCCCCCGCGCGGGTTTTCAGGGACCGAAAGGGCTCCATCCTTCCGCTGTCTCCCGGCTGCAGGGTCTCAGGCCCCGAGGCGGTGGGAAGCCAGGGAGGGGCAGGCAGGGGCCCCGTACCCCACTGGAGCCTCGTCCCCTCTGTAGGCCTCGCACCCCCTGGGGCCCTGCACCCTCCCAGCACCCCTCCCCCAGCTCCTCCGGGGCCCCGCACCTACCCCCCACCCCGCGGCTCCCCGGGGGCGGAGGGACGGAGTGAGAGCGGCAGTGGCCATCAGTCTACAGGCATTTGTGAGCTCCCATAAACCAACCAGGATTTGGGGTTTGCATGCAGGGAATTTGAAAACCAGCGTTGGAGATAAAAGAGCACGGGGCGAGGAATCCGGGGGACTCCTGGGTGGGTCTTTAATTTCTGCCTGTGCCTCATCATTAAAAGCCAGCTAATGATACTCTCCACAGGCTTGTGAGGATGATAGTAAAATACTAGAAGCTAAAGTGCTCGGAGCACTTTCTGAAAAGAGCAAACGCGGTCAGGGTACTTATTAACTGTTAGGCTTGCCTCTCCTGGGGGCTATTCCCAGACCACTGTCCATACCTGCGGCCCACCCCCACCCCCACGCCCAAACTGCCCTTTCAACTAGCAAGCCAGGAACACCCCGCAATGGGCCTGGAAGCTCTGCGCTTGATGCTGAAGTGGCCGGCCGGCCAGGGACTCCTGATCCCTCCCGGGGTCTCCAGGTGCCCTTGACCTAGAAAGTCAGTCTCTGGGGAAGGGAGTGTGAGGACCACCAGCCCTGTCCAGTGTACTGCAGTGAGAAATCGGTGGGCAGGCCTGAGAAAGGTAGAGAAAACCAGGCATGGGCCAGAAAGCTGGGGACAGGACTCTGTAATTGAGGTTAGGTGCATTTTGATCTACTAAGCTCTTCATTCCTGCCATTGCCCTGACTGCTGTGATGGGGGATGCGTTTTCACCAGGAAAGCCATTAAGCTGCATAGACAGCCTCCCTGCCTACAGGGACACTAGTCCCGCTGGCTTGTCTCTAGCTGATTAGACAGGGGATCCCAAGATGCCTGAATTAAAAGCTGTTCTGTGGGAAGCAACCCAATGAAATCTTCCTTGCTTGGAGAGGTTCAAGGTGAGAGACTAAAAAAGGAGAAGCTCGGGCGCCTGGGTAGCTCAGTAGGTTAAGCGTCTGCCTTTGGCTCAGGTCATGATCCCGGGGTCCTGGGCTGGAGCCCCGCGTCAGGCTCCGTGCTCAGTGCAGAGCACCGAGCTACTCCCTCCACCCCCTGTTCGTGCTCTCTCTCTCGCTCACTCTCTCAAATAAATAAAATCTTAAAAAATAAATAAATAAAAATAAAAAAGGAGAAACCCCTAGAAGAATATACCAAATCACTGAATCCTCAGACAATGGAATGGTGGTGCTGTTGCATAATATGCGAGCGATTCCAACTACGTCATGTTTCCTGGGTTTCTTTCAGAAAAGCAAGAGCCAAACTAATGCAAAGTGAATTCTGTCTGACCCCTAATTTGGATGTGGCCGTGCCTTTTTGTTTTGAGTGACCGTCCACTGCCTCCACAATACTTCCTCCTCAGGAGGTGAAGGAAATTGGTCTAGCCTGTGCCGGGGTCCGGGGGCGCTCATCTCTACTCACACACACGTCGGCTCTGTGGACCAGCACGCAGCGCAACATCAGTGTTTCAGTTAGAGAATCACTATGGTGGTTTAATGGGCGGCCATCGTCTGTCTTCCTAGTTGGGCTCCTAGGTATCCACCGAAAGCCACATGTTTTTGGTAATGCTGCCTGCCTGCGATTGGCGCCTCCTGGCCGTGGGCTATCATGGATCCCTCCCAGGCCAAGACAAGGGTAGCTTTTACTAGATTTGCTGGGCTGTGGGTAGGTATCTCCTGTCAAAGACCAGATTCAGCAGGAACAGTGGCCTTTGGGTGCACAAGCTCCCTCAGGGAGTTGCGAGGGGGTAACTGCCGGTGGACACCCCATTAGACACCCCACCCCCACTGCTCAGGAACCTGACAGTACTTCATGGCGACTATTTGTACTTCTGCTCTTCGGGGGCTGGAGTCCAACCAGCATGTGACTCATTCCTCCTCTTATATCCATCCCCTTCCGAGCAGGAAGCCAATAACAAGAAATGCAGTTTTTCATTAGTCAGCCGTTCTGGGTGGTTTTCTGGTGCAACCCCCGACCCCTCCCTGAGTCCCTGGAGAAGGACATCAGCCTCCTGAGCAGTCCCACACTCTGAGCTCTGGGCGGTGGCTGCCAACAAAGAGGGCAGCTCGTGGTGGGACTGGGGTCTAAGGGGGATGACCCACCATGCTTGGGGTTCTTCTTGGAAAAGAGAGTTCCAGATGGTGAATTGCTTTATCCTCTGAAAGAGAAGGGGAGGGGCGCTGTACATTTGGGTCACCACTGATGAGCCCAAGAGGAGGAGCCTCAGCTCTGCGAGTAGGTCAATGTGCTCAGTGTTCCAGAAGCTTCGCGCTGCCAGTGTGCTCCAAGGAATGTATATAGATAGGGCTAGGCATGCCCGCCAAGGGAGAGCAGTAAGATTTAAGATGCCCCCCACCCCGGTCTGATTTACACGGGTTCAGGTAGATCTTACTTTGTCTTTATACAACATTGTATTTCTGACAACCACTACATGACTTGAATCATTTCTAAAAATTATTTTTAAATGTGGTAAAATATACGTAACATTTACCATCTTAACTCTTTTTAAATGTACAGTTCAGTGGTAGTACATACATTCACATTATCGTGCAGCCATCAACATCATCCATGTCCAGAACTCTTTCCATTTTGCAAAAGTGAAATTCTGTGCCCATTAAACAATGACTTTCCCTGCCCCCTCCCCCCAAACCCTGGCAACACTGTTCTGCTTTTTGTCTCTATGAATTTGACTCCATCATATAAATGGAATCATGCACTAGTTGTCCTTTCATGACTGGCTTATTTTTTTATTAAGTGTTAATTTTAATTCTAGTTAGTTAACATAACAGTGTTATATTAATTTTAGGTGAACAATATTGTGATTCAACACTTCCATGCATCACCCTGGTGCTCATTACAACAGGTGCACTCCTTAATCCCCATCACCTAGTTCACCCATCCCCCAACCACCTCCCCTCTGGTGACCCAGCAGTGTGTTCGCTAGAGTTCAAAGCTTGTTTCTTGGTTTCTCTCTCTCTTTTTCTTCCCCTTAGCTTGTCAGTTTTGTTTCTTAAATTCCACATATGAGTGGAATCATATGGTACTTGCCTTTCTCTGACTGATTTATTTCTCTTAGCATAATATCCTATAGCTCCATCCACATCATTGCAAATGGCAAGATTTCATTCTCTTTTGTGGCTGAATAATATTCCGTTATCATGATATATATATATATCACATCTTCTTCATCCATTTATCAATCGATGGACACTTGGGCCGCTTCTGTATCTTAGCTATTGTAAATCATGCTGCTATGAACATCGGGGTGCGTGTATCCCTTTGAATTAGTGTTCTTGTAGTCTTTGGGTAAATACCCAGTAGTAAATTTACTGTATCATAGGGTAGTTCTATTTTTAACTTTTTGAGGAACCTCAAATTGTTTTCCACAGTGACTTCAAGGGGTTCATTCCCACCAACAGTGCATGAGGGTTCCTATATCTCCTATTTCTCCACATCCTCACTAACACCTCTTGTTTCTTGTGTTGTTGATTTTAGCCAATGTGACAGGGATGAGGCAAAATCTCATTGTAGTCTTGATTTGCTTGATGGTAAGTGATGATGAGCACCTTTTGAAGTGTCTGTTGGCCATCTGTATGTTTTCTTTGGAGAAATGTCCGTTTGTGTCTTTTAATTGGATTAAAATAAATTTTTAATTGGATTGTTTATTTTTTGGGTGTTGAGGTTATGAGTTCTTCATATATTTTGGATACTAACCATTTATCAGATATGTCATTTGCAAATCTCTTCTCCCATTCCATAGGTTGCCTTTAGTTTTGTTGATTACTTCCCTCGCTGTGCAAAAGTTTTATTTTGAAGTAGCCCCAATAGTTTATTTTTGCTTTTGTTTCCCTTGCCTCAGGAGACGTATCTAGAAAAATGTTGCTATGGCCGATGTCCGAGACACTACTGCCTGTGCTCTCTTCTAGGATCTTATGGTTTCATGTCTCACATTTAGGTCTTTAAGCCATTTTGGAATTTATTCTTGTGCATGGTGTAAGAAAGTGGTCCAATTTCATTTTTTTGCATGTAGCTGGCCAGTTTTTCTTAACACCCGTTTGTTGAAGAGACTTTTTCTCATTGTATGTTCTTTCCTGCTTTGTCAAAGACAAATTGGCCATATACTTGTAGGTTTATTTCTGGGTTTTCTGTTCTTTTCCATAGATCTATGTGTCTATTTTTGTGCCATTACCATATTGTCTTGGACACTACAGCTTTGTAATATAGCTTGAAGTCCAGAATTGTGAGCCTCCTTGCTTCTCTTTTTCAAGATTACTTTGGCCATTTGGGGTCTTTTGTGGGTCCATACAAAGTTTAGGACTGTTTGTTCTAGTTCTGTGAAAAATGCTGTTGATATTTTGATAGGGATTGCATTAAATCTGTAGATTGCTTTGGGTAGTATAGACATTTTCACAATATTTGTTCTTCCAATCCATGAGTATAGAATGTCTTTCCATTTCTTTCTGTCATCTTCAGTTTCTTTCATCAGCATTTTATAGTTTTCAGAGTACAGGTCTTTCATCTCTTTGGTTAGGTTTAGTCCTAGATATTATACTGGCTGCAATTGTAAATGGGATCGTTGTCTTAATTTTTCCTTCTGTGGCTTCAATACTGGTGTATAGAAATGCAACAGATTTCTGTACGTTGACTGTGTATCCTGTGACTTGACTGAATTCGTTTATCAGTTCTAGCAGGTTTTTTGGTGGTCTTTCAAGTTCTCTATATAGAGTATCATGTCATCTGCAAATAGTGAAAGTTTTACTTCCTTCTTACTGATTTGTACTAGGAGACTTGAAACCTTGAACTTAGCTCCTGGTGGCCTAAAGCTGGGGCCCTGGGATAAGGCAGCCCTCCTAAGAGTTAACGTCTGGAAAAGCTCAGGGCTGTCAAAAGAATTTGCTGTTTGTTCTAGCCAACACCTGAAGATAGGCCCTTGACCTCCCTTTCTTAGAACATTTACTAAAATGGGATTACAAGTGTGAATTGTTCTTCTGTCCCTTTGAGATGTATATATAGCTCCTCAAACTGATGCCTATCTTTCTCAAGGACCTGAGAGCCATTCCTTTGAAATGGATCATCAGGGAGCAGTGGGGCTCCCTCTCCCAGACTGTGTGGGAGGATAGACTCCTAACTTCCATAACTGTCAGCTCGCAGACTTAACTGGCCAAATCACATTTCCACTGACCAACCCTTTGTCATTTTTCACTTGAGGCACCCCCCATTGCCCCTTAAAAAGCCCAGTCACTTCTGCACAAATGGGAATGGAGGTCAGCTCTTCACAGCCAACAGAGGCTGGGGGCGGTGGCTTAATGGTCTTGTTCCTTGATTGCGGACGGATCTATGGACACCGGGAAGTGATATGGCATCGGACACAGCAAGCAGGGGTTTCATTTCAGAATCGGACTAAGAAGAAGCCTGTGCTCCATGTTGAATACCTGGAAAGGGCAGTCAGATCTACACACTATTCTGTTTTTCTAGTAGAGCCCTAGACTATGACTCCTAGTCTCCGCGTTCGCCCTCAGGGCCTCTGGGGGGGGGGTGGCAGGAGGTGTGGAAGAATATAAGACTCATTCTCTCACCTGGGAAGGAAATGTGTAGCTGAAGTGGAGATGCTTATCTCCATATTCAAAACAGAAGCCTGTCAGCAACATCGGGAAAGGGAGGAACACGGTCTTTTTTAATTCCGTAGCTGTGAGCTCTGGGGATAGGAATCCAGCTGGGTGCGTTGTCCTTGACAGTGGCGTGCACCTCTCATGGGTACACGCTTGTTTGCCACCGAGCATTCATTTCTTACGCTGCTTGGTAAAAGTATCCCACGTTTTCTTTTGCAACATTCCCTCTTCCCCATTCTCAGCCATTAGGTTTGCAAAAGATTGACCCTACTCCTGGGTCCAGGGATGGGTTCCAACTGGCTTTACTAGTGGTCCTCAATCCTGGCTGCGCACACATTCACCTGAGCCCTTCAGAAGCACTGTGCTCTACCCCCAGAGATTCTCGTTTAGTTGTTATGGGTAGGGTCTGGGCACAGGTTTTGTTTTTTGTTTTTGTTTTTTTTGAAGATTTTATTTATTTTGAGAGAGAGAGAAAGAACATGAGTGGAGGGGGTAAGGGCAAAGGGAGAGGGAGAAGCAGACTCCCCGCTGAGCAGGAAGCCTGACCCGGGGCTCGATCCCAGGACCCCGAGATCATGACCTGAGCCGAAGGCAGACGCTTAACCGACTGAGCCACCCAGGTGCCCCTTTGTTTTTGTTTTTGATAGGCTTTATTTCTTAGAGCAGTTTTAGGTTCACAGCAAAACTGAGTGGAAAGTACAGAGTTCCCATATGTGCTTTCTCTGCTCCCACTCATGCATGGCTTCTGCCCTCATCAGCATCCTCCACCAGAGTGGAATATTTGTTAGTCACTGACCCTACACTGACACATCATTTTATCACCCAGAGTTCATAGTTTACATTACGGTTCACTCTTGGTGGTGGACATCTGGTGGATTTGGACAGATGTACAATGACATGTGTCCATCATCCTAGTATCATCCAGAGTAGTTTCGCTGTCTTAAAAACTTTCTGACATTCAGGGGCACCTGGGTGGCTCAGTGGGTTAAGCATCTGCCTTCGGCTCAGGTCAAGATCCCAGAGTCTTGGGATCGAGCCCCACTTCGGGCTCCCTGCTCATCTGGGTCTGCTTCTCCCTCTCCTCCCTGCTCGCTATCTCTGTCTCTCTTAAGTAAATAGATAAAATCTTAAAAAAAACCTTTCTGATATTTAAAAATTAAAAAAAGGGGGGGCGGCTGGCTGGTTCAGTCGGAAGAGCATGCAGCTCTTGATCTCAAGGGTCATGAGTTCAAGTTCCACACTGGATGTAGAGATTACTTAAATAAGTAAGTATTAAAAAACAAAAATTTTCTGTGCTCTGCCTATTCATCCCTTCCTCCCCACAGATTCCTGACAACCATTGATTTTTTTTTTTACTATTGTCATAATTTTGCCTTTTCTACAATGTCATATAATTGGAATCATACAGTATCTAGGCTTTTGAGATTAGTTTCATATGCATTTTTAAAACCCTTCAGTTAATTTTAATATGCAGCCCTATTTGAGAGCCTATCTGAAGCCAATCAGCATACTCCATTTTGTGACTACTGTTGAGTTCAGGGACGGGAAAGTTTCTACAGTGGGTCTAGTCAAGATAGACCTTAAGATCTTGGGACACAGGCTTTTCTCTGCTGGCCCCAAACGAGGAACCCGTAGCCTGCTACTGGCTGTGGCTACAGTGACATCTCCAGGAGAGGGCCTGCCTGAGGCTGGAGCCAGTCTCCAGGAGGTGGAGCTAAGACAAGGAGAGAAATAGGGCCTGGCACCTCTTATGAGCCTTGGTAGGATAGCAAAGCCAGATCTAGCCCTGGGCTGTTTTAGATGGATGAGTTCGAATGCTTTTGGCTGCGACATAAGAAAGTCAAATCAAAGTAACATACAAATAGGGACATTATCTCACATTATGAGAAATCCCTAGGGAGACCGGTTTCAGGTCTGGATGATCAACAGCTCAGTGTAGCGTTAAAGCCCCAAGTTTGTGCATATTTATGCTCTGCCTATCCTTGGTGCAAGGCTCTACCTTTATTGGCCACGGCAGTCCCCATGCATCTTCCAGGTAACAGCACCAAAAAGAAGAGCATTGCATCTTGCAATCTTCTTCATAAGACAGAGCAGTCCGTTTCGGAATTCCTCCAGCAGGGACGCCTGGGGGGCTGTCGTGAAGCGGCTGCCTTTCGCTCAGGTCAAGATCCCAGGCTCCCGGGAACCAGTCCCACCTGGGGCTCCTTGCTCAGCAGGGAGCCTGCTTCTCCTTCTCCCTCTGCACCCCCCGCCCCGCTTGTGCTCTCTCTAGCTCACTCTCTCGCTCTCAAATATATAAAATCTTATAAAAAAGAAAAAAAGAATTCCTCCGGCAGACTCTCCTCGTGTGGCAATGGCATGGCTGGCTTTACCTCCAGCCTGGGGAATAAGGTCCACTTTCCAGAGAGTTGAATGTCTGAATAAAGTGGGGGCTTTGGGGATCCCCAGTTCCCTAAAGAGAAAATTTTAGAGGCGAAGGGAAGATGAAGGATGAAGAGGTGGTTTTTATTGCTCCCTCCCTCTCACCCCTCTGTAAGCCAATGTGCCTGGCCGTACGGTTGGCAGATCCAAGTCAGAATCCCCTGGAGAGCGGGATAGAAATGCATATTCCCGGGCCCCATCCGGGTCTGTGGACGCAGCCTATTTGGAGGTGACGCCTGTGGGAATCTGTTTTAAGCTCCCCGATGATTCTTGGGCCCACAGTTTGGGGAGCACGCGCAGGGGTAGGAGTTGCGGGGGCGGGTGGGGGAGCCTCGGTGCACCGCAGGGAGCCGCCTGTTCTCTCTCCCAGCCCCACCTCCCCGGCTGTGCCGGAGTCTGCAGACGCCCCTGCGTGTCCGCCCGCCCCGAGGTCGGACCCAGAGGAGGCAACGGGGACTGAGAGGGGACGTGAACTTGTCGGGCGGGTCGGGCTCTCTTCTCCCCGTGCACCGGCAAACGGGACTCTCCGCGGAGCTCTGGCCCCGCGAGCTGCAGGCCCTTCGCGGGCCCCGCCCCAGACTCCAGGGGCCGAAGGAAGCCAGGTGCTGATCGGAGGCTTCTCCATGCAAACGTTTCCCGGAAACCGCCTAAAGAGATCTTGAAAAACAAAACACAAATGAAAGACCCAGAAATCTCCAAGACTCCAGTCATTTGTTCGAATTCCTTTTCTCATTCTGGATCCTGCCGACTTGGATATTCGTCCAAGTGAACGCCACACCTATGCACCAGCGGTCGGGGAGCGTCACAAACTTAAGGCTGTCTCTTGCGCCAAAGCGCCCTTTTGCAAATCAGCACGTGGGAGAGGAAGGGCCGCCTTGACAAGGTGGTGGCTCCAAGCGCACCCCAAGCTGGCCACCTCAGGCCCAGGAGCCGAGCTCACAGACCAAGCTGACATGCCCAAATGACACGGTGTATCGGGACATTGTAAAACAGTCTCGAACAAGGAGGATGAGCTGGGTAACACACACAGGGAGGGGCCAGGCGGGGCAGAAGAACCAGCCGCCTGAACCCGGGGAGACGCTGGGTTCATCAGGGAAGCGATCTGGATTGTGTTCCCCACCTGGATGCTGAGGACCTGGGGGTGCCGGGCTCGAGGCTTACGCGCCGGTAGCCGCAAGGAGAATCCCATTGTCTCCCTGCCATATCAGCTCGCCCCACGCATGGGGAGGCTGTGAGGACCAGAGCTGAAGACACCCTGGGCGCCTAGAGAGACTGAAGATGTTTGAGGTCATGTTCACTCTGTCTAGGAGAGGCAGGACGCGTTTGTCCGGCCGTAGCTGATTCATCAGGTAGCCTACAGAGCAGCTGGGGAGGGCGGCAGGGCTGGGAGTGGGGTCAGTCGGTTGAGTATCTGACTCTTGATATTGGCTCAGGTCATGATCTCAGGGTCCTGGGATGGAGCCCTGAGTCTGAGTCTGGCTCCCCACTCAGCAGGGAGTCTGCTTGAGATTCTCTCCCTCCCCTGCCCCTCCCCCACTGCTCATGCTCTCTCTCTCTCTCTCTCTCTCTGGGGGGGAAAAAAAAAGAACAGCTGGGAGGGAACCTAGAAGGCCAGAGCCAGATTGGTGCCCCCAGTGGGTGACCCTGCCAATTCTGTTGTTCACTTTCTCTATCTTACGACCCTTTGCCATCTTCGGGTCTTGCAGGCCCAGGGAGGGACTGCCCCTGTGGGGTTCGCTGTCCTGCCATCAGGCTTCTGCCATCTGGGGCACTATCCTCCTGGCCCATCCCACCCCAGGGCAGGTACTGGAAAACCTGGACCTTTCTGTAGCCCAGGGCGCATCTCAGCGACCCAAACTGTCCAGTCCCCTGCCGGTGCAGCTTGCCCACCTGCCTTGCCTGCTTCTTTCTGGGAAAACCACAATGAAGGCTCTGCCAGTCCTTTCCCCTGGCTTTTTCTGCCTCCTGACTGCCCTCGGGGCTTCCCCCTGAACGCGGCTCACCTGCTTCTGCTGTGAGTATACAATCTCCCTTCATGACCATCATTTCTGCGTCTGCAGGCCCTACCACACCTGTTTAAAATCAATCCGGGTACATTTGCAAACAGTGGCCCCTTTAAGGCTCATGGATATTGAGGGCCTCTTGTGCATTCTGCATATTCAGTTATGAATTTTGGTGCCTTGGCTGCTGTATCGTGGGATTTTGGAGTTCAAGGGAATCACGTGGTGTATAATGAAGCTTTGGAGCTTCGCGCGCCGTACTTGTTTCGGCTTACATGGGCTCCACTTATTTCATCCGTCTCTAACACATCTCACAGGTGACTTATCTGCCACACTTATCCCCTCTAGGAGTTTTGTCTAGGTCTCACAAGCTATTTGGTAGCTTCTTCATTATCTATGCTCAACACGGAAGTCTGTTTTTCCCATCTAGTTTTCTTGTCTTCTCTAGCAGAACTGCACATTCTGGAGCAGCAAGCATTTCCTTCGAGCTACGGTGGGAACTCAAGGGAGGTCCAGACCCAGCCCCTGCCCCTGGGTGGGCTGAGCTCTGACTTGTCCCAGGCCCTGGGGCTCAGCACGTGGCCCAGCAGCTGGTGCAGGCTCCCTGGGAACTGTCGCAGGCTGGTCACTGACCCACACGAACATCTTTGTCTGAGGCTGCCTGGGGACTCAAGGGGGAGGGCTCACCGAGCTGAGGTACATGCAAAGCTGGGGAAGGACAGGTGCCTGAGTCATGCAGGTGGCACCTAGCCACCCACCTATCCAACCCAGTGCTTAGTTTAATGCCTGAGTTTCCAGGGGGCGGAATGTAATAGACCTACTGGGGATTGCTTGGCTCTCATGGAACTTTGGATGAAATGGTTCTTTCGGATTTTGTTCAATCTCCTTTTCTACAGCTGTCGAACAGGTGTCCATGGAGGGCTAGACCAGGGACAAACCTGAGAGGCAACAACACCCCCTTATCCCTTGATCTCTAATGAGATGGAAGCTCAGTTCCTCAACAAAACGGGCTGCTCTGGCTCTCTCTTTCCTTGGGGGGAATCCTTCACGTCAACAGACTCTGGCCAGCTTTTCCCACAGACGCGTCCAAACTTGTCAGAACTCTGGCTCGGGGCTGGACCGCAGGTCATGCATTTAGGAGAAGAAAGCATGAGTGTGGGGACCAGAGATCCCCAAGGGCCGTAAACTAAGCAGCGATGTCCCCTTTGGTGTCCGTGCACACGGGTAGCGAAGCTGGGGTTCCGCAGGTGGCCAGGTGGGCACAGACCTTTGGATCTGTTTTGTGAGCTCCTCTGTGAAACCAGCAACAGAATGTGTCACTGCTGATACGCAGGCCTTCTCCTCATGTATGTCACCCAGGAGGAGGAGCGGGCCTTAATCTTCCTGGATACATGTATTAATTTTTTCTTTCACATTAAAAAAAATTTTTTTAAGTGTTTGTTTTAGGGGCCGCTGGGTGACTCAGTTGGTTAAATGTCTGCCTTTGGCTCAGGTCATGATCCGAGGGTCCTGGGATCGAGCCCCTTGCTCGAGGGGCTCCTTGCTCCCCACTTCTCCCTCTCCCTCTGCCCTTCCGCCCCCCCTCGTGCTGATGCTCTCTATCTCAAATAAATAAAATCTTTAAAAATAAATAAGTTAATTAATTAATAATAAAATAAAATGTCCTAAGTCTTGATAAAAAATTAAATTAAAAAATAAAAAAATAGGTGTACCTGGGTGGCTAGTCGGTTAAGTGCCCAACTCTTGATTTTGGCTTAGGTCATGATCTCAGAGTCATGAGATTGGGCTCAGCTTCGGGCTCTGTGCTGGGCTTGGAGCCTGCTTAGGATTCTCCCTCTCTCTCTGCCTCCACCCTTCCCCCCAACAAACCCCAGTCCTGCATGCGCACTCTCTTAAAAAAAAGTTTGCTTTACTAAAGTTTATTTCCTCCATTTTATTAATCAAGGACATTTGTTACCAAAGATTTGCAAGGTAACGAAGTGTTATCACACTCACACGATGCAATTTGAATCGAACACGAAGAAAATATACAATGCAGTGCAGTCTTACTGCAAATTAATACATGAGACCATCATTACTACTTTGAAGTACCTGGCGACCCTGGTTTCTGAGGCTTTACTCCAGATTAAATAGCACTGACCATGCTGGTGGGCAAAATACATGAAGCAAAACTTGACAAAAACTTGACATGCTTAAAATTTCCCTTTAGGATCAAGGCAACATTGTTTGGGAGGTCTTAGCTAAAGCATATAAAAAATAAATAAATAAATAAATAAATAAATAAATAAATAAATAAATAAATAAATGTAAAAAGTTCTATGGATTTGAAAGGAAGGCGTTACCTGCGGTTTGCAGATGATATAACCATCCATTTAGAAAACTCCAAAGAATCCCACATATATAACTAGAACTACCAAGAGAGTTTTGCAGGATTGTTGGATAAAAACCCTAGCTATAAAAACCAACTGCAGTCACAAATGGGAGAAAATATTTGTAAAACACACATCTGAGAAAGGACTGTTATCCAAAATATACAAAGAGCTTTAAAACTCAACAATAGGAAAACACACGGCCCACTTAAAAAGTGGGCAAAAGATCTGAACAGATACCTCATCAAATAAGCTCTACGGATGGCAAGTAAGCATAGAAAGAGATGCTCTACATAACACATCGTTAGGAAATTGCAAATTAAACAGCAGTGAGATACTAGTGCTAACCTGTTAGAACGGGTCAGATCTAAAGTACAGACCACACTGAGTGCCGGTGAAGATGCGGCGCAACAGGGACGCTCACTCGTTGCTGGTGGGAAGGCAAAATGGCAGCTACTTTGGAAGACAGTTCGGCACATTCTTACAAAGTGAAACAGTCTTACCCTGTGATCCAGCAATTGCATTACTTAGTATGAACCCAAAGGAGCGGAAAACTTCTGTCCACACAAAAACCTCTATTTATAATTGCCACAACTTGGAAGCACCCAGGATGTCCTTAGTAGGTGAATAGATAAGCAAACTGGTCTATCCGTACACTGGAATATTATTTAGTGAAAAGACGTGGAGGAAACTTAAATGCATACTATTAAGTGAAAGAAGTCAATCTGAAAATGCTGTATCTTGTCTAATTCCAACTATATGACAGTCTGGAAAAGGCAAAACTATAGAGACAGTAAAAACCTCAGTGATTAGTGGGTGGGAGGGTGAAGAAATGCAGCACATGGGATTTTAGGGTAGTGGAATTACTGTGTGATACTGTAATGGTGCATATATAATATTATGCATTTGGCAAAATCCATACAACTGTACTGCCCCAAGAGTAAACCCTAATGAAGTGGACTTTGTCTCCTAGTAATGTATTAATTCATTCATCAAATCACAAATGTGCCACCCTAATACAAGCTGTTAATAACAGGAGAAAGTGTACGTTTGTGAGAGAGGATGTATATGGGAACTCTTTGTACTAGCTGCTCAATTTTTCTGTGAACCTAAATGTGCTTTAAGAAATAATATCTAGGGGCCCCTGGGTGGCTCAGTTGTTAAGTGTCTGCCTTCGGCTCAGGTCATGATCCCGGGGTCCTGGGATCGAGCCCTGCATCGGGCTCCCTGCTCCGTGGGAAGCCTGCTTCTCCCTCTCCCACTCCCCCTGCTTGTGTTCCCTTTCTCACTGTGTCTCTCTGTCAAATAAATAAATAAAATCTTAAAAAAAAAAAAGAAATAATAACTAGGGGTGCCTGGGTGGCTCAGTCGGTTGAGCATCCAACTCTTGATTTTGGCTCGGGTCATAATCTCAGGGTCCTGGGATCGAGCCCTGCGTCGGGCTCTGTGCTGAGCGTGGAGCCTGCTTAAAATTCTCTTTCTCACTCTCCCTCTGCCCCTCCCCATTGTTTGCACTCTAAGAAAAAAAAAATCTATGGGGGCGCCTGGCTGGTTCAGTTGGTAGAGCATGATCTCGGGGTTCTAAGTTCCAGCCCCACATTGGGTGTAGAGATTACTTAAAATCTTATAAAAATCAATTTTTAAAAAATTGAAAGAAGTCAATTGTGTTTTTACATATGAACAACAATGGATCTGAAACTATAATTAAGAAATAAAAGATATTTACACTGGCAAAAAAATATAAGGAACTGATGCATAAATCTAACAAAATATATGAAAACCCTTTAGGGAGAAAACTATAAACCTTTTTGAGGGTCATTAAAAATCAGTGTATATGGAGTGATGTATCATGTTCTTGGATAGACTCAATGTCATTAAGATGTTGGTTCTTTACAAGTTGATATATAAATTCAATGGAATTTCAAGTGTGTGTGTGTGTGTGTGTGTGTAATTTGTGAAGCTGATTCTAAGATTTATATGGAAAAGGGCCAAGACTAACCAAAGCACTCCTGCTCTATCATATACCGAGGCTTATTATAAAGCCTTAGCAGTTAGGATAGTGTATCATTAGTCTGGAGATAGTAAATAGACCTGGGGGACTAGAGAGAACCCAGAAAGAGACTCATCTATACATGGAAACCTGGTTAACAGAAAGTGGGAATGGCGTATCAGTGGGTAATGGACAGGCTACTCAGTGTATTGCATTAGGGCAAATGGTTATCCATATGGAAAAAAAACCCAGATTGGATCTCTACCTCACATACATACACATAATCAATTCTGGATGAATTGAGGACTTAGATGTATAAAGGAAACATTAAAATATTTAGAAGAAAATGTAGGAAAATATCTTTATGATCTAAGGGGAGAGATGAATGTCTTAAGACACAAAAAATATTTACCATAGAGAAAAATATTGATGTTTCTGACTACTTTAAAATGAACTTCTGTTTATCAAACACACCTTAGAGACAGGGAAAAGAGAAGTCTCCAGCTGAGAGAATATATTTGTAATACATAGAACTGTCAAAGAATAGTAGCCAGAGTATGTTAATATTTCCTACAAATCAGCAAGAAAAAGACATATAGCCTAATAGAAAAATAGACAAAGGGTAGGGCAGACATTTCACAGAAAAGGAGATGCAAGTACTTAGCCCCAAAACATTTAAGATTCTCAATCCTATTAATAATTAGGAAAATGCAGATCAAAAGCAAACCTAGGTGCCAATTTATGCTTGCCAGATTGACCAGCACTGAAGAGTCCAGTCAGTATCAGGTACGGGCAAGGTGTGGAGTACTGGGAAAGAGAATCTTCTGCTGGTGGGAGTGGACAGCCACTGGTGGAAAACAATTTTGATGACCCAGTGCCAACAAGATACCACAAGAACTTTTAGCTGGTTTGTTAAATAATATATCTAGCAGGGGCTTTGTTTTCTCCAAAATGCGCGTGGCAGAGAAGTGACCTTGAGGAATACTGAGATGCCATTTGCAACATTATGATTAAGTCAGTGAATTATCACATAAGACAAGTCGCTAATACATGCAGCTGTCCTTTGGAGGTTATACTCACATGGTGGTTATCTGCACAGGACGTGGCAACAATTTCTAAAGTGTGGGCATCTAACAAGACTCTGCTGCTCAAACAGAGTTACAAACAGTGATGACTGTTCACACGTGTCCACTTAGAACAAGACATTCTGTGGAAAGTTCTTCAAACCACGCCAATCGGATTCTTTGTGCTTTGAGTGTTTTCCTTCCCAGTGGCCGTGTGAGAACAGGAGACAGTTCTCACCTCTTTGACTCCTTCAGTTAATAGTGAAAAAACATTTTTAAAGGCGAGGCTCTGAAATTTCATTATATGACATTATAAGAAAATAGCGAACCTGTGGAACTCTGTTTGATTAGCAGCAGGTGGAGAGAGGATTTTATTTAATAAAAATAAGCAGAGGGTCTTGTTTTTTCTACATTAATAAAGTCGAACAGGTACATTCCCTACAACCTTGCGATTCTACTCTGAGAGAAATCTTTCCATGAGCAGCAGGAAACATGCATTGTAATATTCATAGAAGCATTGCTCATAATAGCAATAAACTGGAAATGGCCCAGGTGTCCATTAAGAGTAGAATCTATAAATAAAATTGTGGAATATTTATATGACAGAATACTATACAGCAGTGAAAATGAATGAACTATCACTACACACATTCATGTGCATGAATTAAAAAAAAAACCAGAATTTAAAAAACCACGGGGGAACATATACAGTGGGATCCCATTTACATAACGTTTTAAAGTAAGTACAACCAAACAACACACTGTCTAGGGATGAATATGCGGGTGTAAAAACCATAAAGAAAAGCAAAGGGATGATGAGCACAGAGCTCAGGATGGCGGGGGGCGGGAAGAATCATGTTGGAGCGAGTGCTGGGCAGACGGGGGAGCGTGGGATCCAGGGCTAAGGGAGGGACTGGCCTTTGGGAACCTTCTCCCGTTGTGACAGGGACAGTGACTCCCGGTACAAATTCAGGTGTAATTGGGAAATGGGAGGTTGTGAGTTAATAGAAGACACAGACACTGGGCTCTGCCCCTGCTCCTGACACGGGGCGCCTGAAACCCATCAATTCCTCCGTGGTGAGAGCACGAGGAGCATCTCCAGACCTCCTGAGGTGACTCTGCGTGGGCTCCTGGACGGGGGCTCGTCACCTGAGAGGCCAAGCCATGACTAAAAGCTTGAAATTTTCACCCCCCTCACCTCCCACTTATCCAGAGAGGGGGAGGGGCTGAAAATGGAGGTGATGATCCATCCTGCCTGCTTGAAGAATCTTCCATAAAAATCCCGATGGCACAGGGTTTGGGGAGCCTGGGGGGGGGTGGACACTTCCACGTGCAAGAGGGTGCTGCACCCCCCAGCTCCATGGGGACCCTCCCAGACCTCGCCTTACACATCTCTTCATCTGGCTGTTCATCTTGTCCTTCATCATGTCCTTTAATCAACTGGTAAATATAAGTGTTGCCCTGACTTCTGTGAGCTGCTCTAGCAAGTCAGCTGGGCTCAAGAAAGGGGCTGTGGGAACCTCTGATTTGTTGCCAAGTCAGACAGAGGTTGTGGTCACCTGGGACCTACGACTTGCGATTGGCACCTAAGCCCTGACCCTGTGGGGTCTGACACCACCTCTAGGTAGACAACAGCGTCAGAACAGAGTTAAATCATAGGACACCCTGCTGGTGTCACCACAGAATTGCTTGGGGTGGGGAACCCCCCGCATGGTGACCAAGCGTGTGGGACGTGGAATGTTCTGTGTGAAAGTAAAAGAGCACAGAGGAGGGAGCACTAGGTTTCCTAACACAGGGGCCGACTGCCTTTGCCGTGTCTGTGTTGGAGGAAGCACACAGCGAGGTTCTCAGCTGATGTGTGAGGACATGGGGGAGATCTGAAGCAATAGGGCCTACGGTGTCACCTGGAGCGTCAGACAGCGGACCCGCAAGGGCGCCGGAGCCATGCGGGCTGGTGGCCAGAGATGCTCAAGGTGAAGATTTAGCAGAGGGTCAGTCGCAGTGGCGACACGGTCAAGGTTTGAGTGCAGGTGGAAGTGGGGCGGAGACATTGACAATGGTTCTCAACCAGGGACCCACTGCCTACACCCCAGGGGCGAAATGCACGCGGACTTTTGATGTGGCAATGACTGTGGAGGGGGCAGGACTGTCTGGCAGGAGGGACTGTCTGACCCCAGTGACAACAGAGCCCCGGGGGAGAAACACGGGGCGAGGGCACAGGATGGGTATCTATGTGACTGGAGTCCCTGAAAAGGAATGAGGACAGGGGTGAGGTGGAGGGGAAGATGAGCAGGAGGAGGGAGGGCAGATGGCACGAGGGAGCAGCTAGGAGCACTGGGGAGCCCGGCTCAGCGAAGCTGGCAATCTGGAAGGGAGGAGAGGAAGTGCGTGGAAGCAGCAATGGCAGGTGGGGGGACACACTCTGGGGGTGCGCACCTGCTGGGGACAGCTGGGTCTCAGAGGAAGCAGACATTTGAAGAAGTGGAGGCTACTGGGGTGCTTGCCTGTTAGACTGGGAGTCCCACTGGGCGCATTGGAAGGGGCCCAGCAAGGATGAGTGGCCGGGCATGCTCGGAGTGGTCAGGATGCAGACTGAGCAAGGGTGGCCCAAGAGCTTGGACTTCTAGTGCCCACTACCTAGGGATGGCCGTGTGATGGGTGCGGTCCTGGTGGGCTCTCGCAGGCAGGTGAGCAACAGCTCAAAAGACAGTCTGGAGTCCCAGTGCGTGCATCAGGGGCCCCTAGGTCACTACGCTTTGTAGCCGCTCCAGCAGGTTCAAGTTTATGCTTTACTGGAATGCTCCCCGAGTCATTTATATGGATTCAGTCAAACCCAGGAGAATCACCTGCCAGGTCCTTCAGACACTCTTGTGAATGACAGACGACAGGCTAAGGAGTTGTCATTTCTGCGGGCAGAGAAGGCTCGAGCCACACGGAATGGACAGAGCAGGGCTTCTCTGACCTAAATGTCCACGTGAATCACCTGGGAGTCTTGTCCAAATGCTGGATAGGATTTAGCAGCTCCGGGGTGGGCCAGGGATTCCCAAGCAGTGTGCTTGAATGGAAGGAGTAGAAGCTTCACGATGGGCTGGTTTCCAATACAGGCGTTTCCTATGCCACCTGCGTGGTCTTGGGCTCATGCGCACTCGATTGTTTCTGTGCAAAGCAGGAATCGGGTCATAGGCTGTTGTGCGGCTTACATGGAGTAATGTGAGTACTGCACCCCGCACTGCCCCGAGGCGCACACAGCAGGGCTACAATAAGACCATTTCCCTTTTCTACTTTGTCTTGTCCACAAAATCCACTGGCCTTTCCAGATGCAAGGCGACGACTTTTTGTATTTGCGGGGTGCTGGTCTTCTGTGGATTGTCAGCTGCCCACCAGGGGCCACTGCCAGGGCCTCTCCGTGGCACCCACTCGTGACCCTGGGGGAGGAAGCGGGAGGCCAGAGTGTCCTTCTATCTTTGATTAAGGCTGAATCTGGCAGCCCTGCTTGCCTTACTCTTTCTTGTTCCAATTTGGTGATCGAAAACCCCAGTCCCCATTTGGGTGGATAATCACATAGACTGGGGGCCCTAGGTAGACGGAATAATTTTTCCTTGTCTAATTTTTCACTGCCCTGCCCAATGCATAGTCCTTTCCCAGTGCAGAGCAAGCAGAGCGGGTCGTAACTCCCTCCATCCGAGCAGTCTGGCTTAGTGGCTTGGCTAACTGGATTCCCGGGCCCACCTGTCTGCAAAGCTGTAAGGACAGCCTGTTGAGGCAGGTGGCTCCGACTGTATGGCTGCAGCTTAAGGAGCACCTGGAGGTTGCCCAGGCACTAGCTCTCACAGTCGCTGGGAGTCAGGGGTGTGAGGAAACTAGCGTGGCGGCCACCGGCCCCCCTAGCTGGGGCCGAGGGGCCAGAAGCGTTTGGTGGAACCAGGCAACTGCTCCCAAATGAGGGGGCCAGAGAGCAGCTCAAGGTAGCTCCTCCACAGCATGGGAATGGAACATTCCTGACTGGGACCACAGAGCCCTCCCCATCAGGACGTGGCTGCGGAGTACAGGTGCGCCCGTCCAGCCTCTGGAAATGAATGTCTCCATGATCGCGTTGAGAGATGGCCCTTCTTAACTCTCAATCGCTTTCCCCTTGGCCTTGGCAAGAAGGAACTCTCCCCACTGCCCAGTGTGGGGTCAACGTGCAGTCTTCTTCGGGAGGGTGTTCTTTTTGGGGAAAGGATCAAAGGGACAAGTTTGAAAGGGTTCAGTTCTCTCGATTCAGAATCTATGAGGAAGCAAGTAGCTGCCCGTGTCGAAGTTACATCTTGGAAAGTACAGCATGAAGCCATTAGATTTCCGCAAACTTAGAACAAGGTCAGGATCTGGGTGATGAGAACTTTAGGCGGATAATGGGGGAAAAAAAGGCTATTGTGTCTCAGTATATTTGGCGTCTTCTCTGCAGACGAGACCAGTTGCTTGACCAGATCTGAGTTTGTGATCAACTTGTTAGAGTCTGTTAGGAATCTATTCAGAGGGAGGGGGGGTTCCCTTTGGTTACTGCGCTTGAGGGGAGAACGAATGCCTTGTCCATTGTTCCTTCTTAGAAGGAGCGGACTGCCAGCACTTATTTAACTATACTTAATTCAAGAGAAGTTTTTCAGTTAGTGGAGGGAAATGCTAGGTACAAGAAGGCCAGCAGAGAAGGGTCAGGTTGGAGGTGCTAAACAGAAGCGAACAGGTTTATAGGAAACAGGCTCCTGCATGCTCGATGCTCCAAGATGGGGGGGTGCATGTGTGAGCAAGCGCAGCAGGGGCTCTCCCTCTGTGGGCCCCTCCCCTGCACTCTGGGTGGACCGCGGAGGACGTGTCTCCTCTCCCGGCCTGTTTCACGGCCCGGGAGCCAGGGCTGACACCCACTGCCGCAGTGAGGAGTGGGGTTATGCCCTTTGGCAGCTATGGACTTGGCCCATGGACTTTGGGCTCAAGAGCAAGCATGTGAGTCATACAAGAGGGTCTGACCGCATCCACAGAGCAGATGGGAGCCTTGGGTTTTAAGGGTCACCGCCCACCCTCCAACACAAGTACGTCACAGTTGTAGTCAGAAAGCACTAGAAAACATTTCTTATAAAAGTATTTTTTTTAATAAATCGATGTATTTCAATGTTGTTAACATGATAGCCCAATGCTATATCAAGGTAGCAAAAGTGAAATTCCTGGTATTTTTTTTTTCATATAAACACTATGAATGACAGTACATTTGCATTCAACTTCACAAGAAATTATCTTCAGGTTCATGAAGACTCTTTAACAGTTGTTAACACCTCTTGAACAGTGAAGATGTGTATTGACAAGGCGAGTCTAATCACTGAGCCGCACCCTACGACCGTACGGAAGGGAAGAACGTGTGATGGCAGAAGAAACACAGCACGCACGCCATCGAAATGACCGAGTATCTTGCAGAAATGGAGCCGTAAGAAGACACACAGATTCGAGCCCTGAAGCAGTGAATGTGTTTCTACCCGTTTTGTGATGGAGAGAAGCCATGGATATGGAGTCCCGCAGCTGAGTGTAGCGTGGACTCTCCTTGTGCGCGCAGCGGCACCCATCGGCGAACACCGGACTTCCCTGCTCTGTGCGGATGCTGGTGAAGGGAGCTGTGTGCTATTGCTGTGGGTCAGAGGAACATTTAGCTGGGGTCCAGGCCTCCAGCGGGGGCTCTCTCCATGCCACCTCCTACAATTCCAGAGGCCACTTTCCAAAGCCGATGCCCTTTTCTTAGGGTTGACAAAACCCCAACCAACCAACCCTACGGCACTGAAAGCAAACAGACACCAGTAGCTTCTGGCCCTCCCACATTGTCGCTGTCCAACCCACCATGAGAAATGTGTTTTGCTTGGTTCCCACTACAAAGAGAATCTCTGACTCTGTCACGTCACATGTATCTAAATGACTGGATTTTTCTGAACAGAGATCAGGCTGAGAACACAATTCTTTCCCGGCAAGGGCAAGAAAAAGCTGGTTAAATGCTAGTCCATTAAGTCCAACCTCAACTTTGAACTATAGAGGGGAACTGGTTTAAATGAGATTTTCTAAAGTAAAGACAACCTCAAGTACAACTGGATTGCAAGCAATCTCACACCCAGAATTTTATATGCTGATTGCTAGTATGATAAATGGCCTCAGGCCATTTGTTATTTCTACCAGGCCCCTTCACGCTATTTTTCACTCCAAATGCTGCAGATGAAAGTAAATACAACAGAACAGTGGTGAAATCATTTGTGTGCCGAGGTGCTGAATTCCAGATAAGCACAGATGGGGTGTTCCTGGCTATTCACCAAGATGGGTCTAACGGATGGCCACTCCTTTATGTGGATCAGCAGCACAGACTAAAATCATGTATATCTGAATGGATGAGAAACAACTGTCATCCACCACGTTATTTAAAAAAATCCCAAGCAAACTGCCTCAGACACTTTCCACTAACCTGGGTTTTGGTGCTAGGACTCTCCTCTGAGGGAACAGATACATGGCCAGAGTCAGTGTTTTATTCTAAATCTCTTTTTTAGGCCTGAACCAAGTCAACTTCTCACAAAGATCATATACTCCTTTTTTCCTTCTGTCACATCTCTTAAGCGAGGGCTCTGCACCCTCTAAAGAACTGAGGGGAGAATGGTCAAGGCTTTCCTCTCCAGAAACAGAACAAAAGCATAAATTAGGTTAAGTGGCTTCATTTTCCTCGGGTCAAAGCTTCTAACCCAAGGTTTGGTATCCCTAGGAATAGTGTGTGCTTCAGTTGATAAAATGAATCAAAATCAGCTGATGGAAAAGTTAAAAATGTCCTTTACTGAAAGATATGTATCTTTACAAAGAACAATAGCAAACAATCCAATCTAGAAGTTTAAATAAAAGTAGGTGCCTTTAAAACTAACAATCTCTATAAAGCTGAAGTCACTGCCTTGGATAATTTATACGCTGCATCCAATATTCTATGTAGGACATTCATTCTTAAGGCAGAAAAATTGAATCTGACATGTAATGACTCGGCTCTTACATCCAAGGGTCAAACTGGGAGTAGATTTGAGCAGACGGAGTCCCTGCTAATGAGGACTTATCTGCAGTTGACAATTTCTTTTCTCAGAGTAGTTTCTGTAAGAGACACATTTGAGAGAACAGAAAAAGATGAATTTTATGACACACAAATATCTTTCAACAAAAAGTCAACGAGACTCGGTTTTCTAAGATGAGGTGACGCTACTCCCATCACAAGCCAACGGACTCCAACACACTCTGTCTGAAATGGTACATAAAATGGCGGAATATCAAATGATTCACTCTGTGGACAGTGTTACTTCAGACTCCAGTTTTCAAGGTCTCGTATAAAAGGCAGCCCGAACAGTTAGAAAGCAGCTGAATGTCAACTCACACCGCTACTCAGAAGGCTGCCCGCTTAGGATCTTCCTACCCCGTTGTCACAGCCCGGTGCAGGGAGGAGGGTAGTGGGAGGTATTAAAATAAAGGTGAAGCCCCCAACACGTGTGCAAAAATACTCCTTAGTGACTAGCAAGAATATCTTTAACGAAAACCATCTTAACTATAGAATCAGAGGGGTCCAAGCCAGACGGACGCAGGAAGGGACCAGGCTGCTGAGGTGGACTGGTATTTGGGATGCAAGCACCTCCCCCGCTGCATTTGTGGGGAGCCTGGGCAGCGTGCTCCTCCGCAAGGCAGGGAGCTGCTGCCCTCGGCTGTGGGTGCTCCTTCCCCTCTGCGTCCTGAACGTGAACAAAACCAAACACAGACCTAAAAGACCATTCTCAAGCGGATGATGGCGACTCTCACCGCCCAAGTACCTCTTCGTGTGCCTAGTGTTAACACCATAGCTCCGGCAACTGTCGGAGGTGTACAAAGATGACCTGCCTCGTTTTTGAAGCCATGAAGATTCTCTTCTTTCACGGTGGCAGGAGTCCATGCAAGATTTGTAAACAGCGATACAAAATACTGTAAACATAACTTAACAGAGCTCGTATAAAACAGAAGTAAATCCAAATTTACAAGTGGGTAAAAAAAACCAGAGGGAAGCTTCATAGAAAGTTCTCCCTCCTGCGCCAAGTGATTCTTTTGATTACAAATATAATCCTGAGCTGAAAAACTGGGATTGGGGGGAGAGCCATCTTTGCATACAAAATATCCAGAGGACGCTTACTCTTTTACTTTTCTCTAGTTGATAGTCAACTGTCAGAGACAGCTCTGAAGGTGTGACTTTGGAGACGTTTATAGTTTAGTGTGGCGCCCGGGTCTGGAGCCCGCTGCGGCGCTGGCCATGGAGGCGGACGCGGCAGCGTCCTCGGCCTCCTCTAGTTCGTCCTGCAGCTCCTGGCTGACGCTGGACTGCAGGGCCGCGGGGGTGAGCCACTCCTTGGGGAGGCAGCTCTGTAGGAAGGGTATACAGGAGCTGAAGTAGGCAAGTCGATTGATCCAGCGAGGAATCTCTTTCCCGCAGAGAATCTATGGGCGACAAAGGGTGTGGTGTTAGGTAAGATGAATAAGGTGGGCCTGGTCCGGTGCCAGGGTGTGGGGGTGGGGCGGAGGCAGGGCGGTGCCGGAAACATTGCACCTGGGCCTCTGGGAACAGGCGGCACCTACCTGCGGAGTCTGGGCCCTTCCGGCAGCCCCATCCCTCCCTCTCTCTGGAGCCTCTTGCAAATGGCTCACTTTCCGCATCTCTATCTACCCCGTGACTTCTGTCTCCAACCCACTTCTCCCCAGGGGCTCGTATCAGCAGAGAGAGAAACAGCTCCCCAGATGCAGACCTGGCTTTGGGAGTCCGTGGCAGGAGTGGGGCCGGAACGCCCGGCTGGCTTTCGTCTGCAGACTCTGCTGGGGGTGGCGGGGGCGGATGTGGGGCCAGGAGGGGTCTTTCCAGCTGACGATGTGTGGCTCTCTGCCCACTTCCCGCCCTGACCCTGTCCTTAGGACTCCGGAGCCACAAGCCACCGCCCCGCCTATCTCTGATAGTAAGAATCAGGCCTTCCACAACGAACTTTACTCTTTCTTAACCCTCTTGCCTGTCTGTAGACAATACTGGCCTTCCTGGGACCATGCTCCCCTGTCACCTTGGCAGTTTTGCCTCCAGTCATGTCACAGATTAGGATCAGGCCATCTTATCTTAGTTGATGACTTGGGAAAAAGGTGTCAAAGTATCTTATGCCCCCAAATTAGTGAAAATGTAAATAAACTGGTACCTGTAATAAAGCAAGGAAAGTTTTCTCTCTAAAGGGTTAGCCTTACCTGACAAAGGTTACATTTGCTTTAAATATGACATCTCTGTCTTAACCACAGGGCAAGTGGTCTCACTCGAGGGGAGACGGCATGTTCTGACCAAACGATCACCTGGCCGGGCAGCACTAGAGGTAGAGAGTACTTAAAAATATTGAGGGCGCCTGGGTGGCTCAGTCGGTGAAGCGTCTGCCTTCAGCTCAGGTCATGATCTCGGGGTCCTGGGATCGAGCCCCGTATCAGGCTCCCTGCTTAGTGGGAAGTAAGCCTGCTTCTCCCTCTCCCTCTGCCCCTCCACTTGTGCTCTCTCAAATAAAATCTTAAAAAAAAAAAAAATATTTGAGAAATGTGTCCATGAACTTGATCTGGGGGAAAGCCGAGCCATGACCTCACATGATACCACTCCCATCTCTCTCCCCAAAGAAACCCAGGCCAGCAAGTATTATGTTGTGTTTTACACCTGACACGTGGGGTGGCATCTACGTATTTGCAGGTTAAGCGCAGAGGTGCTGGCGAGGAATACATAGGTCAGTGTATGGCCACTGCTGACTACTTACTTCCTTCAACCTACTTCCCAAGTCCTGGTTGTACTCAATAAGCTACCTTCCTCCCAACCCCCGGTGGTGTGGCCTGATCAGCTGAAAACACAGTACTGTCCACGGTGGCCTCCTGTTTTGGCAGAGGGACTTGCACTGGGACATGGCCACCCCGGTGGGCTGAGTTCTCAGTGGCAGAGTCCAGTCTGTGACCAGTCCCCCAGCTTATAAACAACCCACCCCCACCCCCCAGCCCGGACTTGTCAGAAGCGTGCTGGTCCTCCACCAAGCCAACATCTCGAAACTTCGAGTCCAGACCCATTCGTGAGTCATTCAGATCGTGACCCAAATTTTCGAAATGATCTAGATTATAGATGGGAGGGCTGGCTGTGACACTTGTTTTAACGCATGACACATACATGTGTGTATATACTGTGTTATGATGGAAAACATATTTCTTATGGTGGGTAGCAGTCTATATAGCAAAATTACTTTTGCATTTAGGCTTCAACCAGTAATCCCCCTTGTAGAAATCCACCTCCAACACACACTGGCTGGGTACGAAGAGACGCATGCACGGGGTGACTGGTCACAACGCTGTGTGCAGCGGCTGGATGGGCTCTTGCTCCTGATCCTTCTGCACCGAGTATGACATGAGCTGTGGGCCTGTCACCTTCGGCCTTTATTACAGTGAGGTATGTTCCCTCTCCACCCACTTCACTGAGAGTTTTATCATAAGTGAATGCTGAATTTTGTCAAATGCTTTTCTGCAACTACTGCAATAATCATACGAGTTTTACTTTTCATTTTGTTAATGTGACGTATCGCACTGCCTGATCTGCACATGTAGAACCACCGCTGCGTCACCGGGTAAAGTCCCGCTCGATCCCAGTGTAGAATCCCCTTAATGTGGTGTTGAATTTGGTTTGCTAATGTTTTGTTGAGGATTTCTGCAACTCTGTTCATCAGGGATGTTGGCCTGTGATTTTCCTTTTTTGTGGTGTCCTTGTCTGGTTTTGGTATCGGGGTGATGCTGGCCTCATATAATGAGTTTCAAAGTGTTCTCTTTCTTTTTTGGGAAAAGTTTGAGATTAGGTATTGAATCTTTGAATGTTTGGTAGAATTCACCAAACTGTCTGGTCTTGGACTTTTGTTTGCTGGGAGATTTTTGATTCAATCTCCTTAGTAAAATAACCAGTCTAGTCAGATTTTCTATTTCCTTATAATTCAGCCTCAGAAGACTGTTTCTAGGAATTTGTCCACCTCTTCTTGGTTGTCCAATCCGCTCACAGTGTCTCTCTTACGATCCTTCCTACTTCTGTCATGTCCATTTTAACTTCTTTCATTTTTGATTTATTTGAGCCCTGTCTCTTTCTTTCTTGGTGAGTCAAGCTAAAGGTTTGTCAATTTTGCTTATCTTTTCAAAGAACCAGCCCTTAGTTTCATTGATCTTTTCGCTGTATTTTTAGTCTGTATTTCATTTATTTCTACTCTGATCTTTATTACTGCCTTCCTTCTACTAACCTTGGGCTTTGTTTTTTTCTTTTCTAGTTCCTTTAAGATGTAAGTTAGATTGATTTTTCCTGTGAAGTATATGGAATATTTTTTAAATCTGGGGAGGAGGAGAAATTCATGATATTAAAAGAAAAAAAATACAACAACTCTTGATCACCTTTGGAGAATGCTATTGAGCTGTGTGAGCGGTCCCCAAGACCACCTCCAGTTAGATGATGACTTGCCGAGAGGGCCGCGGGACTGGGTACACAGCTGCATTCACAGCCATGATCCACGACAGGCACAGAATGCAAAGTCCAGAGGAAACCAAGCACAAGCTTTCAAAGTGCCTCTCCCAGTGGAATCACACAGGATACACTTAATGACCCCATGAAGGAGTGGGGACAACACATGTGAAATGTCCACTAGGGATGTTCACTAGACACCCAGCATCTGAAGTTTTACTGGGGTCTGGGTTGTGCAGGCAGGCACCCCCTCCTTAGCAGGTACCAAGCTGTTAGATTCCCCAGACTCTAAGCAGGTGTTTCACAGAAATCACACTGTTTGTACAAATGAGTCAGGCACAGCGAGCCACTCCTCTATCCTGAAAATGTTGGGAGCCCTTCTGAAAATCAAGTTCTCAGATGCCATCCAAAGCCCCAACCCTGCTTCGGATAAGCAGGGCTTTATAAGGACAGCAGGCTCTGGCCTGTTTTAACTTTTTTTTTTTACACAGCACCCCCCAGCTCCCAAACTTGGCCAAGCTGTTGTTACAGCAAATATTATCAAAGGGCCCCATGCAGGAGGGTGAGACCAACCTCAAGTATTGATTTCGGTTATACCTAAAGGGTATAACTGGCCTTAGCCAGTTAAAACAAATCTCACTAACCATCAAGGTTTATTTTAGAAAGCTGGGTGGCGTCCACCTTCAGTTTTGGTATGAACCTTCTTTACCTGGCCTGATGCATCATTCAGGATCAGCGAAACTCTGGCCAGTACCCTGAGTCGGCCTGACAGGTTTTTAGGCCTGAGGCAATGTCTTGACAGTCAGGGTACACACACATGAAGTAAAACCCCAGAGGGCACACAGGTACCCCTAGAAAGTGAGTTTACAATGTTAGGGCAGCCCAAGCAGGGTACCCGGGTCAGGCAGTCCAGGTTAAAAGGCCCCCACCCAATGCACTTTCTCTCTGGGAGTGGGGTTTGCTCTAGACCGAAGATTTTTGTCCCGTCAAAGTTGGTATGCAGCAATCTTAACCTGTAACATGATGGTCTGTGGAAGGGGGGCCTCTGGGAGGCGGTCAGGTCATGAGGGCCGAGCCCTCATGAACCGGATTAGTGTGCTAACCAGGGATCTGAGCGCCCCCTCACCCCTCCTGCCACCCAAGGCCAAGGCAAGCAGCAGCCTGTGACCCAGGAAGCAGACCTCACCAGTCGACCTCACCTTGATCTTGGACTTCCCAGCCTCTCACCTCTCTGGTGAGAAATAAAGGTCTGTTGCTGAGAAGCCCCCCGACCTGTGCTCTTGTGTTTGAGCTGCCCAAATGGATGAGAAGACAGGGCTTCTGCCTGAGGGTTTCCAATCTAGCCTGAAAAACTGGCTGAATCTTGGTTTCAGGGGGTCTGCCTAGAGACGGTCAGATCCAAACAGTTGTTTGTCCGCGACGCCACGTCACCGCCCTCACGAGCGTGGAAGACGTGTGGTGTCATGTGTGGTAAGTGTAGGAACAGGGCAACAGACTGGCTGAATTCCAAGTGCTTGCAGCAGTTCAGAAAGGCAGAATGCAACGTTTTTCTTTGGGACAAGGGAGGCGCAGTGTTGAAAAACAAAGGTTATCAAGGCTTCCCCGTTCCTCTCTCCTCCCTAGCTACCAGGATTTGGGGTTTCTGTTTGTTGTCATTACAAAATCAGTGTGTGCCGTTTAGCAATCCCAACTTTACACTTTAAAAATTATCCCCTGCTCTCACCCAGCCCTTTTTTGGTCTGGAAAGGATGTACACAAGAGGGACAGAGTTCTTGCTGGAAATATTTTTATGTAACTGAACTAGACAGGCACATCATGTTAGGGATTTGTCAGGATAAAATCCGGAGTTTTCAGAAAACTTCAAGATGGGTTTATACAGCGACTCCCTCCCTCTACCCTGACCACTTACACAGTGAGCGGCCTAGAGAAGCCGCCTGTGTCTGCGGACAACTGCATTTGGTAACCGCGCGGCCCTGCTAAGGAGTGCGCAGCGGGAAGTGGGAGGAGGGTGCCTGGCTGTCATCCCTCGGAGCCTCGGTGGGAGATGCACTGGAAGCGGGCGGGGGCTCACAGTCCTGGTGATGTGCTTTCTCCCCACTTGCAGTTTTAGCAAGAATCACTGGTTAGGGATTCAATCAGTCCCTATATTGGAAATGCCGAGCCAATGAGCAGCTCAACACAGCCGGTCCCGGCGGGAAAAAGCCCTTTCTGGCGGTCACCTGCAAGTAAGCCAGACTGGTCGGTCCAATGTCCGCAAGCCTTTCATAGTATAGGGCTCCGCAGACGGTGTCCTGACCTGCAATGGTCCCCGAGGAGAAGCCCTGTTCCCTGAGCCTCTACCTTTCAGTCTGCAGGGAGGGTAGTAGACAGCGCCGGCTTTCAGCCTATGAGTCAAGCCACAGCAATTAGGATTGCGAATTCAGGATTTCAAAAAAAGGCCAGGGCTTTTCTTTGGCAGGAGTAAAGCTGAGATGCTGCACGGCCAGGGAGCCATGCTTCCAAGTTCAAGCAACATGCAAGGTTTCCCTAAGCCCTTTTTTAAAACCCAATACAAAATATGCACATCGGGCTGGAAAATCAGCAGCCTTGACGGGTCAGACATCTGACTTTACAAGAGCTCATTAGTATCCAAAAACTGCTTTTTAACACTCTGAAGTCCACCTGGAAATGGTCTCTCTTTGTATGTTGTCTCCCTTTTCCCAGAGGCCGTAATATGCAAAAGTCATAGTAAAATTCTCGGCTGTGGAGACACATTTTCTTTTCATTATCAAAAGACTTAAACTCCATCCACTCTATGGCTGCAAAACGCAAGGAAGTTGTGTCCCACTAACCCTTTCGCTTTGTAGCATTCCCTGAGTAAGACAGTCCCTGTATCCTCTAAAAAATTACACACACAGAACGTTTTATACCAATTCCTATTCTATATCTATAGATGCAATAATAACAAAATACAATTCTTTCCTCATTGCAAAGTTACTCACACTGTCCCAGCAGTAAACTTAGCCATGACAGAGGTTACAGCCGTCCAGGGAGATCCCAGCTGGGATTGGGCAGGGATGCCTCAGCAGCTCAAGGATTAGTGTGGTAGCCCCCCTGTTCCCGTTCTTACTTGGCTCAGGCCTGGAAACTTTTTAATCATGTTCCCTCGCACTTGGAGGAGAGCGCAAAGGTTTAGCATTTTGGCTGCCCCAAAACTCAACTTTGGGAACTTGGGGGGCTTTTCTTTTCTCTTCCTGCTGGGAGGAGAGGACAGACCTCGGGTATCACCTGGGCTACACCTCGTCCCCCTCACGCCTGCAGCCCGGCTGAAACAGCCAGGGGATCCAGTGCGCCGGGTCTTCGGGGCTGGATCGACCACTCCTAACTGCATACATAGCTTCCCCTGTCACAAGGGATGGTGGCCCGGCTGCCCCTACATACTCTGGATGGGCGACAGCCAACCTCATCTGTCAAATGAGGCGACTGGACTCGGTGCTAGCTACTATCTCTGCCAATTTTAACATTCTATGGATCCCTGGATGCACTGCCTACACGTGCGGTCAAGAAGGACCTGAACCACCTTCTCTCGTTCCTGAGAGGCAAGCAGGTCAGCTCTACGGTATCAGCGCATCTACAAGACCGGAGTTACGGCCGGACGAATCGTCAGGGCTCACATGAACATCAAGGCACCGCGGTGGGGCGCAGACGATGTGAATCGTGAGTCCTCCATGCTGCGGGTGCAGGCCATGTCCGAAAAACGTGGCGTCCCCACTGCGGGCCCGTCCGAGAGTCATGCTGTGGAAGCCACGAGGGCAGGGGAGAGGGCCAGCGAGCCAGGCACCCGTGCACAGGCCACCGAGGCGGAGAGGCCACCAAGGCGGCGGCTCCATCTGTCCTGCCCGCCGTCCAGGTCCTGTGGGCCGGACACCGCCCCTGCCTCCAGCCACCGAGTGCTAGTTAATTCTCTCAACCTCATTTCCTAATCTTGTGATTTCTTCCCTCCATTTTCTGTGTTCAGGCCTTCCGATTCTGATCTAGCCCTGGTCTCCTGCTTGGGAGTCAAGAACGGGGAAGGCAAGTAAGTGCCTGTGAGTTAGCAGAAAGAAATTTCCAGAGCGGCAAAATGAACGACTTATTAATAATTTTAAGAGCCAGGAAAAAAATTCACACCAGCAACTAAAAGAGAGAAAGAAGAATCTGGCGGCTAAGAGGCAGCAAGTTCCAGGCTGTAATAAAACGAATCGGAACCGGAAGAGATGATTATCTGTGCGCACTCCACCCGCGACCACGTGGTGATTGGGGTCACGGTCGGAGCCCACGCTCATTCATGCCGGACACAGAGCATCGCACGCTCCCCAACTCGAGGGGTGGGAAAGTGGCTGACAACAGCGGCCAGCAAGGACGCTCCGGGGGTTCTCCGCCTGA
Organism: Eumetopias jubatus; assembly: GCF_037043125.1. Classification (NCBI taxonomy): domain Eukaryota; kingdom Metazoa; phylum Chordata; class Mammalia; order Carnivora; family Otariidae; genus Eumetopias; species Eumetopias jubatus. Next base: position 63,787,349 of record NW_028274818.1, on the reverse strand, counting down.
AGGGCCGAGGAGAAAATGGACTCACCTCCGACAGGGCTGAGGAGAAGTGATTACAGTTCTTATGCATCAGGTGGTAGGCGTTGCCCTTGTACTCCTTCCCCAGCTCCTCCACGATCTTCTCGATGTCATCCTCCAGGAAGTCCGTGCTCCCTAAAACTACAGCTTCTCTTGAAGAACAGAAAGAAAGAGGAAAGAAACAAACACGACTGTGTGAGTTTTAAGTATTTCTAAAGAGCATGTTCAAAGACTTGCTTATTTCCAGGAATATTCTGACTGGCGTAACAAAGCCGAGTTAATGCAATATGACTAAAAGGTACACGAGATACTTTTAAAAGTTCTGTTGAGTTTCTACTTTTCTACAATAAACTCCTAGGTACGTTACTTCTGAATCATACAAATGCAAACTTGGTCATTTTCTTTACGAAAGTGTGTCGTATATTAAAAATGCAGCAATACATTATTTTTACAAGCACTGGGTAAGCAGTCAGGTTATTAGAGAACCAGATCGGTGCTGCAAATACTCCTGCTCATTATACCGGCCGTCAAAGAGCTGGCCACAGTCTCATCCAGAAACAGTCTTTTATGTCATCTATTTCTGTGCCACCATGAGATGAACTACCAAACAGCTAAATTTTTTTTTACAGCATTATAAAACTAACCAACCAACAAACCCCCCAATTAAAAAATAAACACCCTCCACCTGACCCCCAACTACTACCCTGGAAATGCAATAGACAGCATCCAATAGAAAGCAGAATTTTAGTCAGATACAAGTTAGGCATCCAAGGAAACTGAAAATACTTAGAAAACCCTTTTATCTAGAAGTCCTGTTAAAAGGGAAACCTAAGGAATAGACTCAGGATGGCATTATAGCAAATCAGTGATAGGCCAAGAAAACCATGAACTTAGTAGTGATAAAAATGTGTAGCCTTTGGGGCGCCAGGGTGGCTTAGTGGGTTAAGCATCTGCCTTCGGCTCAGGTCATGATCTCAGGGTCCTGGGATCGAGTCCCGCATCGGACTCCCTGCTCACTGGGGAGTCTGCTTCTCCCTCTGCCTGCCACTCCCCCCTGCTTGTGCTCTCTGTCAAATAAATAAATAAAATCTTCAAAAAAAAAAGAAAAACAAAAAAAACCTGTGTAATCCTATCCTGAATTTTCAGGTTACAACCTCATTTTACTACTTTTTACTTGGCAAGTTAACGATCATAGGCCCAAAAGTTTCTTTAAAACTCCTTGAACCTTAGATTCTAAATATCTCTTCAAATACAAACCTTAATTAAGAAATAGAAATCTGATTATTAAGCATTCAAAACTCAGTGCTGCTATCAGAAGGCTCCAGAGTATTTTGGTATATCAAAACATGTGATACACACACCTTAGTAACAGTTTCTCAGCTAACCAACTGTTCAGTTATTTCAAATGCATAAATAGTGTCCCTTTCATTGGGAAAAATGAAAAGATTAAAAAAATAAAATCCTACCGAATGGGGCACCTGGGCAGCTCAGTTGGTTAAGCGTCCCAACTCTTGATTTCGGCTCAGGTTGTGAGATTGAGCCCCATGTCGGGCTCCACAGAGTGAGGAGTCTGCTTGGGATTTTCTCTCTCCCTCTGCCCCTCCCTGCCCTACTCGCACTCTCTCTCTCAAAAAAAAAAAAAAAAAAAAAAAAAATCCTACCATTTTTTTTCTCTTCATGTATTTTATTTTAAATATTTTTAACTGTGAGTGGACACCCAATGTCACATTAATTTCAGGTGTATGCAGAGTCAACAGCCCTGTATGCTCTGCTCACCACCAGGGTAGCTACCACCCGAAAAATGGAAGACATTTGTAACAGTGTTGGGGAGGCCACAAGAAAACCATCTTCCGTCTCCCCCCCGCATGGGATGTCCAGGGGAAGCATTACTACATATGAATACAAACGTCTTCTAAAGCAGAACCCAAGTTACACCAAGGTAAGAACATTTTCAAAGTATACAAGGTAACTTACGTGGGTCCTGAATAAAAGCAACAAACTAGTTATTTCAGGCACTTCATCTGGCTGATTCCCATCTTTATACAACTTCAGATAGATTCGATTTTAAAGAAAGTGTCAGCAACTAAAACAACGTTAAAGAAACATTTTAACTTCCTAGATTTTCATCTACAGGATGAATTCTGTATGCCTGAAAACAAGCTTTGGCACCTAAGACAGTGTAATAAAAATTGTCCTCCCTACTTACTTAAATTTAAATGTTTCTCCTAGTTCAGAAGCATTTCCTGGGGAAATTTCAAATATTCCAGAAAAGGGGTAAGGATGGCCACCATAAGCAAATTCTGAAAAGAGAAAACTCATGATTTTTAGTATTTATCACACAAAACTTAACCAGAATGCTGAATTAGTTTTAATAAATGATGAGGATAATAATGATACCATCTAAGTATTTTCCAGGTTATCAATACTTTCACAAACATCTCATTCAGCTGTTACTTGTACACAACAGTTGATACAAAAGGCCTGAAACCAATAATGAAAGACACTCAAAGGTGATCCTGACTTGTCCTTTTATTTCGTGTATGCTGGCGAGAGCAGAGTGACGAACACTCACAGGTGAATGCGGTCTCTCTGCCTAGCGATTGTGCCAAACTAAGTGGGTGGTCTGTGCTGTGTTTTGTCTTTTTCTAAATTAAAGTGATCAGATGTTAAACTTACACTTTACTGGAAAAACTGTCTAATAACAATAATTTTGCACGGCTCCTGGGCTGAAGACTCTTGGTTTATCTTTGAATAAGAGTGAAACATTAGCAAGCCTGAAAAACTGAATTCCATTCCCCTCATTCAAGAAAAAATAAGCTGCCAAATTAACACATACACCTACTCACACACACTCTCCACAGCAAATCTCTGAGCCAGGAGCGGACGACTTGTGCTACTGGCTCACGAGATCTCAACTCTCATCCAGAACAGAAGCAGAGAGTGCTTTCAGATAAGGAAGGAACTAAAATTAATGGGAGGAGATACTGAAGTGGCAAATTGTGGTGGACTTATTTTCAAAATTACAAATGTTTAAATTAATCTCATTGCTTAAAATTTATTAAATATAATCATGAAAGGTCAAAGAATAAGGCAGATACCAAGTTTACTTTTGATCCAGACCTTCCAGAGAAAAAGCAAGGACGTGGATAAGAAATAAAGCATCTGGCATTCAATTATGAAACAGTAAAAATTACCTTAATGATAGGATTTTATAAAACACTGTAGGTAATCAGGTTAGATATGGAAAGATAATGTTTACATTTTTTACTTCCTCAATTCCAGCAAGAAAAATTGTCAAGCCATTTATTCATTTATTCAAGAAGTGTCATTCACTTTCTGCAAGATATTGACCATGTTTCTAATTATTCCTAAATCATTTTATGGAGGGGAGCAATGATTAGACAGGTGAAAGAATACTGGGCTAGTAGGTAAGAACACTGGGGTTCAAGTCCTCGTTCAATTAACTAGTAGTAGGACTGTCAGCAGAGCTGAGCTTGGGCTTCTTCGTTTGCAACATGGAGAAACTGCCACATGTCTCCATGTCCTTCTCTACGTCACAGCAGCATGATCATGTGGCTCAGAACTGCATGGCACTTAAAAGACTGTAACACACTACAGAAATTCAGTTAAAAAGGAACACACACAACTTTGGCAAAAGCCAAATCAAACAAGGGAGCAAACCCACAGACGATGATGCCACCCGCAGCAACACTGGCCACTAACGCTTTCGGCAGGAGCCTCCTTGCTTTGGGGGGTTATTTGGTAGATGTAGCCTTTCCAGTAAGACGGAGCTTACGTGGTGGATCTTTATAGCGAATATTTTCTATGCTATGCTGCAGCCAGAAGCAGCTAATGTGGAATGTCAGGAGGGGACAGTACAAACGCCACCCTGACACATAGGAGGAAATGAGCCTTCTCCTCGTGTTCGCAAAAGCTGGTCTGTAGCCTCCACGGGTTACTCTGTGTAGACTGCAATCACATGTTCTTAGAGGTCTTGTACAAAGACTGCCTGGCTGAGGCAAATAAAAGACATTTCTGCTACAGGGTGAGTTTATGATGCAAAATAATACATTCCTACAACCCTGCTGGAACTGGCAATGTGGTCTGTGTTATGCAGACCATTATTGCTTATAGTTTGATCCAGAGGAAATTATCCTGCACCCACGGTGGGAATTAGAACCAAGGAAAAAGCTGCTGAAAACAAAGCTGCTTGGTTTGAGTGGCTCCTGTCATATTTATAATAAAGGGCCACGAAGAATAAAAGGGCTGAGTTAATGACAAAGGCCATCATTCCTGAGCAAAAAGTTAGATGTAATCAAGGGCGGGATTTGCTCAGTGATATTTTTAAACTTTGTAATGACACACTTGCAAGTCTATAAAAAAAATTTAATACTGAAATTCCCTCAGGAAATTGGTATTTCAAGTTTGACACTCTAGCACCAACTCATCTCCAACCATAATGACTGGTTTTCAACGTGCAAGGTTTCTTAGCATCTCCAGTATCTGTTAGCACAAAACTGTCATGGTAAAACAATCCCAAAAGGTAAATATTTTTTAAGACCCTGTATTTGGAATAAAAGATAACTACATGAATGTATGGTCATGTACTACAGTACTTTCTCCCCAAATACATTCAACTCCAGGCATTTTCCCAAAATAGTGTAAACAAATATGGGAAGATTTTCTCCTACTTTCTGCAATAAAGTATGGAAGCAGCTGAAAAAAGAGGCAGAGCTATGGATATGAATTGCAAGTCCTTTGAAAGAGAACAATCTTCAGAAAGTCTATTTAGACTGTGTGTACACGTACCTCTGCCATATACTTCAATTCCCGAATGAAAAACGCCAATTCCGATGGATGAGGTGTACTCATTCATCCAGTACTAGGAAAAAAAGAAGAGATTCAGAGTATCTGTCCATTTACCATTTAACTCCACATGAGAGGAGACTGCTGCCCCCACATCCTCCACAGAATATTTAGGCCTTTCAAACTCCATCTTGTAGTATTTTTCCTTCCGGCCCCAAACTCAACGAAAATGGCTCATTTGGTCCTATCTCTGCGCCTCTGCTTGTATGACATCCCACGTGGAATGCATTCCTGGGTCAAAATGACTGCCTCAAGTTGTAAAGGCTTAGAGCATAAGCCATAAAATCTAAACCTGGTCAGGTTGGGGGAAAAAATGGATATAAAAGCTCTGTGACTTTAAAAAAAAAATCACATATAATGTATGCTTTTACATCTATTTTTCTTCTACCTTAAGCCTTCCCTTTCATTCTCTGGTGAGCTCCCCGAGGACTGGGATATTGTACTCTTTTTCAAAAACGTTTGGAAAAGACATATATATGGTATGTATGTCCTAATTCAGCTCAACGTTTGATGACGATAATACAGGAACAAATCACATGAGGCACAAAGGCTACCACAATCTTCTTACCATTGACATGCAGTTAACATTCCCAGAAAAGGTAGTATCTGAATTGGGTTTTTAGGAACAAATGAGATTTCCGCAGATAGAAAATGTGGGGGTTGTGGTGGAGTGGAGGGGAATGGGGAGAAATGTCTGGAAGGGCGAAAAGGGTGCACCAGCATCATGATGTGAATATCTGGGGGTGACTGTGGAGGGGGTGCAAGGAGCACTGGAGAGGGTTTACCTAGAAGAAAGTAGTAAATGAGTCAACAGCTCATTAAACCAACACTTAGGCAACACTTAACAGTGTCACCATTAAGTTTCTTCTAGGTTAGAGGACAGATAATTTGTCTTTAATTTTTCTGGGTTTATTCAAGTCTTACAGCCTTGGTTCCAGACCCCTAGCCAGTTTCTTCCAGACGTTGGGAAGTGCATGTTTGCGTATATTGCTGGAGGAAGCATAAATGGTAAAAGTCAATTTATTTTGTCCTAAAATGTACCTGGAAGAAAAATTAAGCAATAATAAACAAGAAATATTTGAAAAAGAACAAGGAACTTTCTCATCTAGATATCAATACGCTCATTCACAGGATGGTACGGCTTTAGAACAGATCCTTGCATGTGTAAGAATCTGGTGTATGATAAAGGTGGTGTTTATGATTAGTGATAAAGGAAAAACTATTAAAAATGTGGTGACAAAACTCATGCATAAAAATATATTTCATGTATCTGAAAATTCTGGTGTGTCTAAGAATCATCATAGAGAAGAAAATAAAATAGACGAAAAAAAAAAGATTTCTTGGATGGGAAAAGATGACCTAAGTAAAGCAAAACCGAGAATTTCTACAGGAAAACCACAGATACTCAACAAACACTTCCAAGTTTTTATTGTGTAAAACCACATGAACAACATCAAAAGACAAACAAGACACAGGGAAGAAAAGATCAGAATGATAATACGTCTAGAATGATAATATGTCTTGCTCTCTACCAGATTCTGTCTGGTTCCTAATTTTGGACAGCCTGAATTTGGATGGCAAGTTAGGAATGTTTTTATCTGAATTGATTTGATTTTGGATGCAGGAGGGAGAGTACATACAAAAAGGGATTTCTCAAGACTGTATCCAATCTACTTAATTCCACAGTTTAGGTAGCAAAAATTCAGACAGCAAGGGATACCGTATACAAAAGCTCCATTAAAATAACCCCCACAGGGGCGCCTGGGTGGCTCAGTCGGTTAAGCGTCTGCCTTCAGCTCAGGTCATGATCCCGGGTTCTGGGATGGAGCCCCACTTTGGGTTCCCTGCTCACTGGGGAGCCTGCTTCTCCCTCTCCTCCCCACTTGTGTGCTCTCTCTTGCTATCTCTGTCTCTCTCTCAAATAAAAATCTTCAAAAAAAAAAAAAAAACCAAACCCCGTAGACAAGTGAGCAATCATAGAAGAAATTAGTGGTTAACAAACATGAACTAACATTCTCACTAGTAAACAGAAAATACTAATGAAAACAGTAAGCTACCAGTCTTTTTTTCATCCATCAGATTGGCAAATATAAAAAATATTGCTAAATATTGCTGGTGTTGGTAAGGGTGTGAGGAAGCTCCCACTGAAGTGTGAATCAATAACAGTTAATTAACCATTATACTCTTGGGAATCTATTCTACAGAAATTCATAAACATATGCAAAGACATATTCTGGGATATTAATTGCAGTTGTCTATAATACTGAAAACCTAGAAACAACACAAATATCAGTAATGGAATGGTTAAATTACGGTAAATCTGTATTATGAACTATCATCCAGCTACTAAAAAAGTAGCTATGTACAACTACAACTCGATACACATGGACATAAAGATACCTAAGACATATAAGGTAAAACACCAAGTATGATACATTTGCATATTTGCAAAATAAAGAAATAAATATGCCATTTGTGTATATTTGGTGCTAAATATGGAAAAATACAACAAAACTGCCATCAACTACAGCAAAAGAAAGTTTGAAGGCTACAGATCGGAACTGTTAACAGTTTGGGAAAGGGGCGCAGATATAGCAGGGGAGGGAGTGGAACAGTAGAAAGGGGATGCTTCAACTTTTACCTGAAAAATCTGAAAAAAACTTATATTTATGGAGGTGTAATTGACATACAATGTTACATTAGTTCCAGGCGTAGAATATAGTGATTTGATATTCACATACATTGTGAAATGGTCACCATAATAAGTCTAGTTCCCATCTATCACCTTACAATGTTAATTCTGTGCTAGTGACTACACTTCCTGCACGGTACAATATATCCCAATGACTTATTTATTTTATAACTTGGAAGTATGTACATCTTAATTCTCTTCACCCATTCTGCCTTCCTACTCCCAATCACCCTCCCCTCTGGCAACCATCACTCTATTCTCTGTATCTATGAGTGTGAGCTTTGTTTCGTTTTTTAGATTTCACACATAATGAGGTCATGCCGTAACTGTCTTTCTGTCTGCCTGTTTCATTTATCATATTACACTCGAGGTCCATCCATGTTACTGCAAACAGTAACGTCATTCTTTTTCATGGCTGAGTAGTATTTACATAATACTACTCCTATGGCCGAGTTATCTATAAATCAATCAAATTTTCTTTAGCCATTCATCCACAGATGGACAGTTAGGTTGTTTCCATTATCTCAGTTATTGTAAATAAATCTGCAATGAACACAGGAATGCATACAACTTTTTGGATTAGTGTTTTCATTTTCCTTTGATAGATAACCAGTAGTGGAACTTCTGCTTACAAGGTTGCTCTCTTTTTAATTTATTGAGGAATCTACATACTGTTTTCCATGGTGGTGGCATTAATTTACATTCCTACCAATAGTGCAAGAGGGCTCCCTTTTCTCCACATCCTGTTATTTCTTGCCTTTTTGATAACAGCCATTCGACAGGTGTAAGGTGATATCTCATTGTAGTTTTGATTTGCCTTTCCCTGATGATTAGTGATACTGAGCATCTTTTCATGTACCTGTATGTCTTCTCTGGAAAAACGTCTATTCAAATCATCTGCCCATTTACATGTATTTTCTCCTATTCAGTAGGTTGCCTTTTCATGTTGTTGATGGTTTCCTTTACTGAGCAGAAGCTTTTTAGTTTGATGCAGTTCCATTTGTTTATTTTTGCTTCTGTTGCCCTTGCCTTTGGAGTCAGATCCAAAAAAAACACTGCTAAACCCAGTATCAAGGAGCTTATCACCTCCTATGTTTTGAGGAGTTTTGTAATTTTAGGTCTTACATTCAAGCCTTTAATCCACTTTGGGTTGATTTTGTATATGGTATAAAATAGTGGTCCAGTTTCATTCTTTTGCATGTAGCTGTCCAGTTTTCCCAAAACCATTTGTTGAAAGAGACTGTCCTTTCCCTATCTCTATTCTTGCCTCCTCTGTTGTAATCAATTGACCAAAAACACATGGGTTTATTTCTGTGGGCTCTATTCTGTTCTAATGATGTATGTGTCTGTTTTTATGCCAATACCATACTGTTGGATTACTATAGCTTTGTAGTATAGTTTGAAATCAGGGAGAGTGGTATCTCTGGCTTTGTTCTTCTTTCTCAAGATTGGTTTGGCTATTCAGGGTCTTTTGTGGTTTCATACAAATTTTAGAATTATTTCTAGTTCTGTGGACAATGTTACTGGAATTTTAATATGGATTGCACTGAATCTGTAGATTGCTTTGGGTAGTAGGGACATTTTAATGTTATTATTTCTTTCAGTCCTTGAGGACAAAAGCTTGCTTTCTATTTCTCCAATTTTTTTCACGAATGTATTATAGCTTTCAGTGTATAGGTCTTTCACCTCTTTGGTGAAATTTATTCCTGGGTATTTTATTCTTTTTGATGCAACTGTAAATGGGATGTTTTCTTGATTTTTCTTTCTGATACTTTATTAGTGTATAGAAACACAACTGATTTTTATATATTAATTTTGTATCCTCCAACGGGACTGAATTCTAACAGTTACTTGGTGGAGTTTTCCATATATGGTATCATATCATCCACAAATAGTGACAGTTTCGCTTCTTCCTCACCAATATGTATGCCTTTTATTTCTTCTTCTTGCCTAATCGCTATGGCCAGGAATCCCAAAATGATGTTGAGTAAAAGTGGTGAGAGTGGGCATCCCGGTTTTGTTCCTGATCTTTGAGAAAAAGGAGAACAATGTTCACATGGTCTCAAAGTACTGAACCCCACATTTCTCTACATTATAAGGAAAAAAGATACCTTTGAAAATATGAAAAAAAATTGTGAATATCATCTATGTAGATGACTAAACAGAGTGTCATTGATAGCTGGACAAACTAATGTTATGCGCCTCCCAATGTGATAAAATAGGCTACAACATTTCCTTTGTTAGTTTTCTTGTCAGATGCATTTAACAGAATATAACCATAAGAAAAAAATCAGTAAGTCTGGACTGTGGGGCTTTTTGTAAGAAAAGTAACCTGGTCTTTTAAGAAAGAGTGACACAAAAGTCAAAAGAAGGGTGACTATTCTTTAAAGATGAAAAAATTATGACAATTAAATGCAACGAAGGAACACTGGATCTCAGGTTAAATCCCCCTCTCCCTAAGACATTATTAGGGGAAATATTAATCAATGGAAAATTTCTTGGGTGTGATAACAGTACTGTGGTTAGGTAGAGAATGTCTTATCAGGAAATAACATGTTGAAGTATTTAGAGATGAAATGCTATAACGTTTGTGACTTATTTTCTGTATGGGTGTGAATGTGAATGTACGCGTAGGAGAGGGTATGAGAAAGCAAATACGGTTAAAAACTGGTGAATCTAGGTGAAGAGCATACAGATTGTATTCTTCTTTCAAGTTTTTTTTTTTTTAAGTCATAAACATTTTCAAAATAAAAAGTTAGGGGGAACTGAAGAGAATGATCTAGTCCTCGCCTCCTTACAAACAGAAGAGGATGCTTTTCCACGTTCCTTGCTGCCCTCCTACTTTCTCTCCCTTTTCAGAGGAAGAGAGTAGAAAATACCACAAGGTGATCATGCTAGTGTGCATAAAAATTTTGCTAGTCTTTTTCCAGTTAGTGGTTTCCTTGGCAGCCAACTTCTCTTCGACTTAAACTGCCTTTTCCATTTGAAAAATTCCATTGTTTATACTGTTTGCAACCAATAATTTGGTCTGTATACTGCTGATTTCCTTAACAACAGCACCAACAGGCTTTTGTTCTGGATGCGGACAGCTCTACTTTAAAGGTGACCTTTTCTCTTTTTTACAGTGTGAGCTTCTCTTCCAAAATAAAGAATATTTTCCAAAAAGACATATATCGAAAATGGCTTCTCTACAATAATCAAAAGGTTTTAAACTCTTAGAAAACTGAGACTTTATCTCCATTTAATGTCTGATATCACTTAACTTTAACAATTTATCTTTTAGTTGAACACTAGTTTTCCAAAAGTGCTTTTATAATAAATTTCTATAATGGGAATCTAAATGTTTTGTTAAGAGACAGAAAGGTTTTCATGAAACTAAAAATCATATATAAACAGTGATTTTTGGCCAGGGTGACGATGGGAATGCACTTCAGAGTGGGGATCTTGAACTCAGAAATCTTTTATTTTCTGCTCTTCCACAAATGAAAATAATCTCTCCCATGCTTAGGACTCCTTTAAGTTGCCTGGGTATGTAACTCTACTACTTTAGAGTCTTAAACTTCCCTGTATTCAAGACTTTACATTCTAAAAAAGAAAAGGGTATGTTGTGACACATTTTTTGAGTTGGAAAATCTTTAAAATTAGAAAAACTTAAAAATGAGAGAGAAAAGTAGTATCCAAAAATTTGGCTGGTCCTTTGGAATTCACTATAATGAGACCTGATCGATACAAGATTTCTCATGAAGTGCTGACGCACTACAGTGAAAAACGAATACTTGACAGCTTTGCAAGTGTCAGCATCCACCTCTACTCTTGGACGCAAAGTTGGACAATCTGGTCAGATGTTTCTGTTCAAGGTTTTAGGAAGCCTAGAAGTTGCTAAGAAAAGGCTGTCTTAACCCAGAGACATTCCTTTGGGTCGTATTAAAAAGCAGAAGCCCCCCTCCCAACACCATCCCCCTCCCAACACCATCCCCCACCCCCCACCAAAGTCTGTGTCTTAATATTCTGTGCCAGGCAGGAATTAATGGTGGTGCTACTTACTCACTGTTAGCAGTAACAATGAGGGACTCAATAGTTCTTTTATTTTCATGTTTCTTTGTATATTCCACCCCTAGAAAGCCCCCAAATTTAGAGTTAATTTCTTTGTGAGATTAGGGTAACTATTTACTAGTTAGAAATCTATGAATACACAGCTTTATGGACCTTACAGAAATTAAAAGGATTATAAGGAATGCTATGAACAATCATATACCAATAAATTGATAACAGATGGAATGAACAAATTCCTGAAAAGACACAACCTACCAGAACTGACTCAAGAAGAAATAAAAAATCTGAATTGATCTATAAAAAATGAGGATGAAAGAAAAGAGAATAGACTGGTAATTTAAACTACCCACAAATAAAAGACTATGACCAGATGATTTTGGTGAATTCCACCAAACATTTACTTTTAGAATATTATTTATTTTAGAGGGAGAGAGAGAGAGCCCTTGCGTGAGTGGGAGGAGAGGCGGAGGGGGTGGGGGAGGGAGGGATTGGGACGGAGGGAGGGAGGGAGGGAGAGAGAGAGAGAAGCAGACTCCCCACCAAGTGCAGAGCCTGACGTGGGGATACATCCCACAACCCTGAGATCATCACTTGAGCTGGAATTAAGAGTCGGATGCTTAATTGACTGAGCCACCCAGGCGCCCCTCCACCAAATATTTAAACAATAATCAGTACCAATTCTTCACAAACTACTCAAGGGAACATTTCCCAATTCATTCTATGAGGCCAGAATTAACCTGACACCAAAACCAGACAGACATCACAAGAAAGCTACAGAAAACTACTCAAAAATCCTCAACAAAACACTAGCAAATTGAATCTAGCAACATATAAAAAGGACTGACTATACACCATAAGCAAGTGAGATCTATTCCAGGAATGGAAGATGGGTTTAATAGTCAAAAAATCAATTAATGTAATATACTATACCAACAGAATAAAGGACAAGAGCCACATGATCATCTCATTAGATGCAGATAAGCACTTGATAAAATCCTACTCTCTTTCATGATAAAAACACTCAACAAACTAGGAATATAAGGAAAAGGCACCTATGAAAACCCATAGCTAATGTCATACTTAATGGTGAAAGACATAAGGCCTTCTTTCCCTTCTTTCCCTTTCGGATCAGGAACGAAACAACGATGTCTGCGCTTGCCACTTCCAAGACACTGTACTGGAATTTCCAGCCAGGGTAATTAGGAAAAAGAAATAAAAGACACCCAGATTGGAAAAGAAGAAGTAAGATTATCTCTATCTGCAGATGATGTATTCTTGCATATAGAAAATGATAAGAAGTCCACTAAAGAACTATTAAACAAGTTCAGCAAGATTACAGGATACAAGATGAATACACAGACATCAATCGCATCTCTGTATACTAGCAATGAATAATACAGAGATGAAATTAAGAAAATTCCATCTACAGTTACATCAAAAAAATATTTAGGGATATATTTAACAAAAGAATATAACTCTGCATCTGAAAACAATAAAACATTCCTAGCAGTATTACTTCTAACAGCCAACAAATGGGAACAATCTAAATGTCCACCAACTGATGACTGAATAGGGTCTGGTCTATCTATACAATGTGGTATTATTTCTCAATAAAAAGGAATGGAGTACTGACGCATGCAATGGCATGAATGGCCCTTGAAAACATTATGCTCGGTCAGAAAAGACCACCTACTGTATGATTACGTTTACATGAAATGCCTAGAATAGGTAAATTTAAAAAATAGTATATTAGTGGTTACCTATAACTGGGAGGTTTGCAGGGAAATGGAAGTGATTGCTAATGGGATGGGATTTCTTTTTAGGGTGAAGACAAATTTCTAATATGGTCCATGATGACAGCTGTAGAACTCAGTGAATTCACTAAAATCCACTGAATTGTACACAAAGGGTGAACTGTATGGCATGTGAATTAAAAACCCGTTTTAAAAATGGTAGGAATAAAGGATGTACTAACTTGATGCAAACGGCAGAAGAGCCTATCATTTTATAGTTGGCAAACTTAAACACAAACTGTTCTATAAATAGCATGTGTCCCCCAGGGATAAATCTTCCTTTAAATACAATACATACTTAGCTCCTTTGAAAAAAAAGTAAGGAAATCTGTCATCATAGGAAAATTTTCCCTCTGTTAGCAAAATGAAAACCAAGAAATTCATGAAGAAAAAGTTTCCATTTCCCTGTTCTTAATCTAATAAATGGTCTAATACAAACTCTTCTACGAGTGAAAAAAAATATACAGATAATGAATGTGGGACTTCTGACCAAAAAAAACCCCAAAGAAACTAAAAAAAAACCAGTTAAAAATATACCAGCGACCCTAAAACATTTTCTAATAACAAAGATGGTCCAATTAGTTCCTGAACTCTTATCTCCACTCAAAAACCTTTAAATAGGTTACTTCTCAAATTACAGACTTCATTCCTAATTCCAGACAGCTGCCTTCAAAAACACGTAGAAACCAAGCTATAAACAAATAACACATCGAGAACAGAAAAAACCCAACTCCAAATAGATGTATTCTGGGTCAGCTACCAGAATGAACATATCAACAGCAGCATGTTGCTGCCAAAATTTTTAGAATTTACGTTATGACGTAGATTTGATGTTTTTTTCTTTGGTGTGATTCTTTTTCTGAATGAATTTGGAAGAAAAGACGGTAAAGCCTTCCAGGGAGAAGCGGTCGTGGAGAGAGATGCCCTCCAAGTGTTTCTGCTCCTGTTCGGGCTTCCATGCTCTATTATTAGAGCACATGCCTAAAAGGCTCGATCTTGAAAAACCGGCCAAGCAGCTGGGGGAAGCCAGGCCTTTAGTTCAAGGTCAGCGGGCCTTGGTGAGTCCTTCGGCCTCAAAGTGCTGCCTAGGCTTTGCAGACAATACGGACAGTGCCTGTTTTAAGTGGGGATTCAGTAACGTAACTGTAAACAAAAAAACAAAAACCTATGTGGCAACGGAGCCTTTCACTGAATGATTTCAGTTGTCAAACTTCCCTCACAGTGATTTAACAGCTATCCTCTCAAGAGTTTTGAAATTACTGGTTGTGTTCCTCAGCGCTTCTCCAATGTGGTTTCTGTCCTTTGTCTTTACTTTAAAAAAGTATTTACTAACAAGGGCACATTTCACATCGCATGGCGTCTCTGTGGTGAAAATCCCTACGAAGCTCCACAGAGCTTCTCGAACCTATGTGGAAATTCCTGCTTTTGCAGAACGCCATAAAACACTGACATCTTCTAAAAGAAAAAATATAAATATGCAACATAAAATCCCAGCCAAGAACACGCATGCATGGAAAACAAACAAACAGAACAAGCTGCGGAATTAGATACGATTGGATGTTAGCGAGACTTCTGTGAATTGTGGCTGGATACGTCTTTCACTGATTTTGTTGTCTAAATAGTAGCAGATGCCAAAGTCTACAATGACATACTTGGGGAAAATGGATAATGCAGAGCGGTCTTATCCCAAAGCCTTTCCCTGGACCTGGAGAAGCCTGCTTCCGTTCCTAGAGCTTGGTGCAAGTGTAAGAGGACAGCTAACACTCTGGCTGGTTCGAGAACCGTGGCTCCCAGAGTTCTATGGCATGACACCGGGGCCCGCCGTCAGAGGCCAGGCTGAGTGACAGAGAAAGGACACGGCACGTGAGGGGCAGGTCCCCTAAAGGTGCCTAGATCTCCCAGTCTACCGAGTGCTGAGAAAGAGAGTCCCTCAGCAGATTCCATGAGAAATCAGATGTCTGCATTTGAAAGTTAATTTACTGTTCGATTCTTCTCAAGCCCTTCCTAACGTACCAAAGGAAAACAACAAGCCTGCCAGGCGCTACCACAAGATCGTCTCTCTCAAACCACGACACGAGAGCAAAGTCACCACCACGTCCCCACAGCAACCACCCACTAAATCATCTACACTGAGGATATCATTTGTCCGCTGACTCGAAGGCTCTCTTTCCCTCAGCCTCTAACAGAAAGGCCCACCGTGTTCCTCTGTTCCGGGTTAGATTGCAAGGACGTGGCTTCTGTTATATTCAACTTTCCTTCAGAGATCATGGCTCTGATAAAAAAAGGTCGATCCAAGTTATGACAACTCACATGAGTTGAAGCATCTGAACTAAAGTGGAAAAGACAGTGGGCTGAGTGTCAGGAGACTGGAGCTCTTGGCCTTGGTTTCTTCCTATACATACACATAACCTGTTTCAGGTACCCAATCGGTCTCAAAAAGTGTTTGATTCCAATTCAGATCCTGGAGCCAGAATGCCTTGGTTCAAATTCTGGCCTCGCTATTTGCCAGTTGCACGACCTGGGGAAAGATGCTCTCTTTTCCATCCTTCTTTATAAAATGGGGATGAGACATGGCATTTACCCCAGGGGATGAGTGTAAGAACTGACTGACTATGTGTACAGACTTAGAAGACTGTCCAGCCTGTGGTAAGCCATAAGTGTTGTTAGTAGCAAAAACATACATATACTGACCACATGATCCTTCCCTAATACTCTTGTTTTACATGGTGGGAATGCACATGTAAATAAGCAGATTAATTCTAGCTCTCTGTTAATTCTCACAATTTTCAAGAATCTTTGGGAGTTGATGTCAAATTATCAAGAGCAGTGACTCATTAAACTGAATGGCAAACAATGGCAGAATTAATTGGATTCTACTTTAAGACTCCTGCAAGCAATTATTTATATTCTTGAGAAGCACCAATTTGAGTAAAAGGTCTCTGTAAGTGAGGCTGTGGTTTCACAGGAGGCTTAGATACTCAAGCAAGAGCAAGAAGCTGAAGAGCTCACTTTGGCACTAGGAGCTTAAGGCCTTCACTTCCTAAGTAAAGAGACGAGGGCCAGGGAGGGACCACTAACCCACGCCTACCTCTTCTGACACCAACCCCTGCTGCTCAAGTTTACAAGGCTTTTCAAAGCACTTTAAGTATTAATATAAGGTAAAAGGAAACACTTCGTAGAAAAATTATCATCTAAAATATGTCGGAAGGCAACAAATGCATAAATAAACTACAGTTGCTTTTGAACTCGATCTTGCCTTAATGCAAAAAACTGACCTTGGTATTTCCAATTATTACTTTCTTTTAAAGATTTTATTTATTTATTTATTTGACAGAGAGAGACACAGCGAGAGAGGGAACACAAGCAGGGGGAGTGGGAGAGGGAGAAGCAGGCTTCCCGCAGAGCAGGGAGCCCGATGTGGGGCTCGATCCCAGGACCCTGGGATCACGACCTGAGCCGAAGGCAGACGCTTAACGACTGAGCCACCCAGGTGCCCCCCATTTATTACTTTAAAGCACTGTTTACAGAAGTAACTTTACTGTGGCATATTATAGTCGTATATTAAAATGTTACATTATTCTTCTGATAGAGAACTTTCATTAAACTTCATTTCAGTCAGTGATTTGCCTTATCAACTTAATAAAATTTTAGGTTTCC
Organism: Eumetopias jubatus; assembly: GCF_037043125.1. Lineage (NCBI taxonomy): Eukaryota > Metazoa > Chordata > Mammalia > Carnivora > Otariidae > Eumetopias > Eumetopias jubatus. The sequence goes on along the minus strand of NW_028274818.1, from coordinate 63,770,273 downwards.
TGTTTGAAAGCAGCAATGACAATAAATGCGATCTCTCCGGTCTGGAACTTAAAACATTTAATATAACCACTTAGGTCCTGGGCCTGACTTCCTTAAAATGATTTCAATATAAAGTGTGATTGTTTCCCCTAAAGATCCTAGAACCAGTGTTCATGCGGATTAAAGCAAGTGTTTTACTTACTTCCCATAAAAAGGTGCTTAGGGAAAAGAGAAGGCATTTCAATTACAGAGTTAAAAATTAAAAATAAACTGTGAGTAGTGGAGGCTGTGGGGTAATTACTAGAGTGCGGACTCATGGAAAACTGTCCTCACTATTCACACTGTTGAACTAGCTCAGGAGGTCTTTTTGATACCACTGGGTTGAGTCCCAGATAATCCTACAGCAAATGCTATTTTATAGTAAATGATATTAAAATGCCATCTATAGAGCCTTAGCATAAGGCTAATCGTAAAGCAGAGTCAATAAAAACGCACTGAATGAGCAGAGATAGGTCTAGTATCTTTTCCAGATGAAATCATACACATCCGGGGCTATCTGTTAATTTGCGTTACGCTGTAAGAAAGATGGCACCACATAGAGATCCTATTCCATTACTATTTCTAAGAAAATGTCCAATCTTTTCATTACCAGAGAATATTATCTAAAATAAGCACATCACTCACTTTCTAGGTCTTAGGGAAAAAAACCTGTATATTACAAAAACATTTTCATTATACCATTATCTATAAGTTGTAGATAATGCTGGGTATTAAGCTGCAATCTCTGGAAGTAATCTCTCCTGATTAGAAGAGATTTGCCAGTATTTTTTCAGTCAGTACTGATTCAAGTTTTGTACATGTTCTGTCAAGTTTATTCTCTTTTTGAGACAATGTAACATACACACGCACTAAAGTTCCGGTAGGGTAATTCCCAGTTGCCTGGGACAGTCCCAGTTCACATTTGTTCACTCTCTTTTATTCTCAAGTCCCAGTTTTGAGAATAAATTTTAAGGTTAGCCCAAGGATGGCCTTCCTAAGGACAGTACTTTGAGATTTAAAAACTCCTAAGCACTGTCCTGGACTCATGAGTGTGAGTACACATACCTATGCACATACGGGATAACCTAAAACCAAGGAAAACGTTGTGCTCTGCATTTCTTATGAAGCTAGTTTCCTCCTCCAATTTTAAAAATAAATCATCGTGCTTCTCAAAGGACCTAATTTTAGGACCCCCCACAAGCTAGGCACAGGATCACTGTGAACTGGTAAGTTATTTAAAGGAGAATAGATTTTTGAAAGTCCAATCACTGGGCAACCAAATGCCCCTTGACTAAATTTAAGACTAAACCTATTTTACAGAACCTACAGTTTGACTCTCCTAGTGATGAGAAATCCACGGGCTGGGTACTTGGGCCCGATACCACCTCTGTACCAGAAAACCAAGTTCTCGGCCAATCGTCCCTATCTGGCGTTTGCTTTGGCTGTGCCTATGGCTGGTGTCAGGTATTTCAGTAAAATCTTAAAACTTCTTGTATGGCCTTCCTGTACTTAACTATCCCCCTGGACTGGGATCTAAACTGGACGAGGCCTGAGACTGAGCCTTCTTGAACACTGGAGGCTCTGTGCTGCCTAGGGCATTGTACTATACCTAGCAGACCGCTCAAATGCTTGATGAATTGAAGCACTGCAGCAAGGAATTTGTAAAGCTTTCCCTTTATCTTGTTTTTAATTGTGGCCCATGGAAAAGAGCATCTCCATTCTTTTACTCACTCAGCACTATTTATTGAACACCTTCTATGTGCCAAGCACTAGCAACATAGAAGCAAACACGATGAAGTTCCCGTTTGCATGGAGCTTGCATTCTTGAGAGGTGTCTTTTAAACTGTAGGTTGCAACCCATTAGAGGACCCAAAATCATTTTGGTGGGTTGCACCAGCATCATGAATGAAATATAATGGAGTAGAACTTGTAAGAGGACATGATCCAGAGCAAGGTTGTTTCCTGAACATTTGCTTTCCGTTATATGTGTGTATAATGATGTTATGTAAAATGTATTTCTGAGTTGGTCCAGGATAAAACTGAGAACCACCGTTCTAGAAGGGTCCCCTGAGGGGTGCCTGGGTGGCTCAGTCATTAAGCGTCTGCCTTCGGCTCGGGTCATGATCCAGGGTCCTGGGATCGAGCCCCGCATCGGGCTCCCTGCTCCGTGGGAAGCCTGCTTCTCCCTCTGCCCCTCCCCCTGCTTGTGTTCCCGCTCTCGCTGTGTCTCTCTGTCAAATAAATAAAAAATTAAAATTAAAAAAAAAGAAGGGTCCCCTGAATTGCACCTCAGTTTAAATCTCATTTAAAATGTTTACTTACAGCAAAGCTATAAATAAAGCGAGTCAGACAACTTTGATTCAGTATGATGTGGGCAAGCCTCCTATGTGTCAGGGACTGCTAGGCGCCGGGGGGTACAAAGATGATTGACTCACAGTCCTTGTCCATGAGGAACCATTAAGAATGTAAACAAACAATCACAACCTAGTCTTTAAACAGAAATATGTGTATATATAGTAAAGTAACTCATTTTTTGAATGCTACCCTACAACGTACTTTCACTTACTCTGTCTTTCATAATGACAAGAGTGCATGTAAGGGGTGCCTGGGTGGCTCAGTCGTTAAGCGTCTGCCTTCGGCTGGGGTCATGATCCCAGGGTCCTGGGATCGAGCCCTGCATTGGGCTCCCTGCTCCGCGGGAAGCCTGCTTCTCCCTCTCCCGCTCCCCCTGCTTGTGTTCCTTCTCTTGCTGTGTCTCTCTCTGTCAAATAAATAAAATCTTAAAAAAAAAAAAAAAGAGTGCATGTAAAATATGTAAATTGCTTTAGGAACGTTCTGGCAAGTCATTTGCCCACGGTCACATGACAAGGGGCTGAAGTGCAAACAGAGCTCGAGTTTCACAGTCTCCACCTAAGGCTTTCCTAACCACAGGGCTCTACCTCAAGCAGATAGTCTCATATGCCCTTGCTTTTCTTTACATGATCTTGAAGCATCCTGACCAACTTCACAGTAAGATGGAGACCATGACTACCAAGTCATCATTTTTCCTAAAGTGTGAAGTTATGGTGACCCCTCATCCACCACTCTACTAAAAAGAAATAGTCGTCACCCAGTCCTTGTCTAAATGCCATATAATGTTCCCAGCCGGTTGCTAATTTAGTAATGTAGAGACCTCCTATTCTGGGAGCTGACCTTCACATCTGAAAGGAGAGGGAAAATCTAGAAGATACGGTCCTTCTGGAAACAAGAACTGCAACTGTACTCCAAGCGGACAACTCTTTTTATACTGTTCAGTTATAAACGAGAGTACATGTAACAGATCATATTGAGAGCTGGTGGAAACAGCTAATGTGTAAAATTCTTTATCTGGTGGTTCCTTTAACTTATTGCTGGACAATGAGCTACAAATCAGAACTACGCTATGGTATACAAACCAGCCTCAGGCTGACTTGTTTATTTTCACAATTTCCATAAATGTTTAAAGACTTAGAAATCAGTTCCATTGAGTTCATCTGGCTGAAAGGCTAATGACCAGCTGTCAACTCCAACACTCAAGGGGGGAAAAAAAGGCTTTCTATAATCAACCCCAGTGTTATGCATATACTACGATGGGAGATTTCAGAGCAAATGTCAAAGATACAACAGCCTGCTTTTAATGCCTCAGTTTGGGCGGCACTTTGTTCCTTGAAGGAGAACACTCCTTGAGATCCAGTGAGGCAACTCCACAGATCAGGTTACTTATGTGTAGCAACTGCACAAAAGATACAGACAGGAGCTAATTTCGCTTCTATAACCGGGCAAACAACGCTAACACACATCTAACACTTTCTAGGGCTTATCACGGGCCAGGTCCCATTCTATGCATTTCACATAAGTCATCTCAAGAGCCGTACAATAACCCTATGAACTGGATACACTACAATTTTCATTTTAGCAAGAAACTCTCTGTTTAGCAAGAAACTTTCCCAGGTCACACAGTTAAAAAGCAGGAGGCGGGATGCAAATCCATGTGGTCTGATTGATTCCAGTCTACACCACGAAGACAAAGAACTGCATACACCACTTATGGTAACAGATTCCAGACGGCAGATGGCAGGCCTGACCAGGGAGGGGATCATGCACGGCTTTTGGCTGTCCCTGCCTTAGCCGTGACTCTGTCACATCGCTACTCCTGTTCCGAACCAGTGCAGGTGTTTGGGGCTCTCCCGCGCCACCTGACAGGCTAGGGTGGTCCGTCAGGACAGCAGAGCAGCAGGTCCCTCGAGGGGGGCAATGGCCATGAACAAGATGACACAGTGGAGAAAGGAACCGTTTCAGGATGACAAGTCCTAGGGGAACGTCAAAAAAGGTTTGTTGCAGTAAGCCCAACAAACCTTTTAAAAGCAATTACAATGCACCAAGTTCTGGGAGTAAGAGTAAGACCCTGTCTCTGCCCGCAAGCTCACTGCAGAGTGAGGAACTTCAACAGGTATGCTGCTGAATTACTGTTCATACCCGCATAAAACAGCAACCGCAATGGATGAAGGGGCCTCAAATACCACTGTTCTGGCTTGCTTGTTAGCCTTTTGAAAGGGACACCCTTCTAAAGAAGTTGATTAAAAAGACACAAACTGGGCACCTGGGTGGCTCAGTCGTTAAGCGTCTGCCTTCAGCTCAGGTCATGATCCCAGGGTCCTGGGATCGAGCCCCACATTGGGCTTCCTGTTCAGCGGCGGGTCTGCTTCTCCCTCCCCCTCTGTGATCTCTCTTGCTCTCACTCGCTCTCAAATAAATAAATAAAAAAGACACAAACCTCCAGCTTGAGAGCATGGTACGTTACGGTGGAAGGCCAGTGGAGAGAATGTTGAAGGAACTCTACTCATTCCCCTCAGTTCAAAAGGAGGACGGGCAGCGCTACTGCAGCATACTCGCATACCGACTGGAAGGACAATTCTGGGCGAGAAGTCCTTGCATGGCATTGCGGGGCTGGGATCCAGGACACAGCGGGGGGTTAAGGACACGGCGACTCCCACTCTGCGTCCAAGAGGCAGGGCGGGGCACACCAGGACAGTAGTGAGGGGAGGATGAGCAGGTTCTCTGCAGGGCTTTTTTTTTTAACTTTATTATGTTAATCACCATACATTACATCATTAGTTTTTGATGTAGTGTTCCATGATTCATTGTTTGCGTATAATACCCAGTGCTCCATTCAGTAAGTGCCCTCTTTAATACCCATCACCATGCTAACCCATCCCCCACCCCCCTCCCCTCTAGAACCCTCAGTTTGTTTCTCAGAGTCCATAGTCTCTGGTTCATCTCCCCCCTCCGCAGTGAGGTCATCAGTGGAGAGTGGGAAATACTGTAGTCTTGGAGAGTGGGAAAGTCAGTTGGCCAGAGAAATCAGGATGTACTGCCAGACAGCATGTAGGGTCCCCCTGGGGTCTGCGGTCAGGATTTTAAAGTGAGATCAGTCAGTATGGTTGTGGGGTTTTCTCTAGGTGCACTCAGCTGCGGAGATGTAGATGGAGAGTTCAATTTAACCATGGTTGCCAGAGGGAACAACTGTAATGGTAGACTACAGAATCTAACTGAGATGAGGGTATAGTAAGGGAGTGGTTATTTTAAGGCACCAGCTCACATGACTTTGGAGGTGCCAAGTGTAAAGATGGCAGGGCCAGCTGGTAGGCTGGAGACCCAGGAAGAGACGATGTGGCAGCTCCTCTGGAGGCCAAATTCCTTCCTCTTTAGGGGACTTCAGTATTTTCTCTTAAGGCCTTCAACTGTTTGGATGAGGCCCACCCATATTATGAAAGATAATCTGCTTTACTCAAAGTCTACTGACTTAAATGAAGAGACTTAAACTACAGAGAACAAACTGAGGGTTGCTGGAGGGGAGATGGGGGGATGGGCTAGACGGGTGTTGGGGATTAAGGAGGGCATTTGTTGTGATGAGCACTGGGTGTTGTATGTAAGTGATGAATCACTAAATTCTCCTGAAATCAACATTACACTATATGTTAACTAACTAGAATTTAAATAAAAACTTAAAGAAAATGTTAATCACATCTGAAAAATGCCTTCACAGCAACATCTAATGTTTGACTAAAACCTGGGGACTAGCCTAGTCAAGGTGACACATAAAATTAACAACCATCACAGAAATAATCACAGATGTAGGGATTTTTTTTTTTTTGCTCCTGCCCACTCATGAGTTCCAGAAAGCAGAGTAGAAGTTAGTTTGGGGGGGGGATGAGATTAGAACAAATTAATAGAGAAACAGCACTTTCCAGGGATGGGAGAAGGAGAAATATAATGTGGTGGTTAAGGGCACAGACTAGTGCCAGAGCTCATGGTTCAAGACTGTGCTCCACCACTTATGGTGTGATTCTGAGCAGGTTCTTCAGCTAAGCCTGTGTAGTCATCTTAAAATGAGATAATAATATGAGGCAAGGGCTCACATGTTGTAATCAAAGTTAGTTCTTATATTATGGGGAGACTCGATATTCTACATCTGTCAATTCTCCCCCAAAATTACTCATAAATTTAATGTCATTGCACTTAAAATTTCAGTGAGTTTGACAAACTGATTTTAAATCTTCTTTGAAAAATTGTCATGTGAGAAACATAAAATTCCAGAAGAGAGTAAGAGACACTTCCATCACCAGTATCAAAACACGCCAGAATACTGCAATTAAACATCTCGTAATGGTGTGGGAAGAGGAAGCTAAGGACATAACTAACCCAGCAAGTCAAGAAATAAGACTTCTAGGGGCACCTGGGTGGCTCAGTCGTTAAGTGTCTGCCTTCGGCTCAGGTCATGGTCCCAGGGTCCTGGGATCGAGCCCCGCATGGGGCTCCCTGCTCCGTGGGAAGCCTGCTTCTCCCTCTCCCACTCCCCCTGCTTGTGTTTCCTCTCTCGCTGTGTCTCTCTCTGTCAAATAAATAAATAAAATCTTAAAAAAAAAAAAAGAAAGAAGACATCTAGATCCATGATAACTAAGTATAAGATGAATGAGGTATGTGCCTCCAATTAGCATGGGAACCATGGATAATTCAATCAACAGTGTGGGGATAATTGGTTTTCTACTTGGGAATAAACATGGAGACTATTTCTATAATTTCAGGCCAGGGAAAACCTTTCCAGGGCTGACAGAAACCAGAAAGGTCATAAAACAAAACAGTTTCGACCATGTGTGATTTAAAATTTCTGTAAGGCAAAAGACACCCTAAATATACTTAAGAAACTTAACAAGGGATTTAATTTATTTACAGGTCATTTCATGATTTTTGTATTTGGTCCTACTTGTCTTCATTCCACGTTTTTTTGTTTTCTCTCTTACATTGTATGAACTGTGTTCTCTCTGTTTCCCCTCCAGATCCAACTTTATCCCAACAATACTTATGTTTATATGACAAAAACTTTACACAAACAATTTTCCAATACCAACCCAAACCAACTGCATGTGCTGACTTACCTCCTCCCTCTCACCCAAGATTTAGTCAATATAATTTGAGACTTAATCTTCTTAACATCATGTTCATTCTCTGTGAAGAGTAATTCTGGACACTGGCATTGGAACCATATATATATATGTAATAGGAGACAGCTTTGCTAAATGAGAAGTGGAGCCCATAGCCTCTTCTCTTACCCTGCTCACTCCATTCTTAAGGGCTGAGTCATTTTTCAGCTCCCCAAAAGGTGCCTGATACTCTCTAGGTCCTTTTGCACGAGTGACAACTTGAGAAGCCATAGCATTCAGACAGAAATGTTTTCCCTTTCAATACTCTGTAGATAATGCTCCATTTTATTTAGGATTTGGTGTCATGAAAAAGTCTGAAGTTAGCCTGATTTTGTCCCCTGCAGTAACTTTTTTTGCCTGTGTGTATTTGTAGGACCTTCTACTTTATCCTTAACATTTAAAAGTTAAACCAGGCTTTGGTTCCTAACTCTTTTTTGTCTTAAAAAATTTTTTTTTACTTACATTCAATTTAGTTAACATACAGTGTATTATCAGTTTCAGGGTAGAGTTTAGTGATTTATCAGTTGCACAGAGCACACCCAGTGCTCATTCCATCAAGTGCCCTCCCTTATGGCCATCACCCAGATACCCCATCCACCCCCCCCCCCCGCCAGCCACAACCCTCAGTTTGTTTCCTAGAGTTAAGAGTCTCTCACAGTTTGTCTCCCCGTCTTTATCTTATTTTCCCTTCCCTTCCCCTGTATTCACCTGTTTTGTTTCTCAAATTCCACGAATGTTCCTAACTTTTAGGAAATTCTGCCTAGGACTTGATCCTCTTGGAGACTGACGTTGACCCTTCTACTCAGAGTTCTCAGAGATTTTCTAAATCTTGCTATTTTCTCCTTAGTTTTCAATTAGGCAATGTTGCTCTTCAGCTTTGTGGAAACTATCCCCATCTCAGCCTGTTCCTTCTTTGGTATCGCCTCCTCTATTTTCAACGATCCTCATGAACCTGAGAACATCAATCAGAAACTCCCCTCAAAACCTCTCTTGCTTCTTACATTTACTAGGAGGCATGTGGCCTGACTTACCCTTTGTACTTGCGTACCCTCTGCCTGGAACATTCTCTCCCAACATAGCCACATGGTGTACCCCTTCACCTTTCAGGAATGCCTTCTTTGGTGAGGCCTTTCTTGACCACTCTATTGGAAACTGGAGTAGAAACTACACTACACCATCCTGACCTACACTCTCCTACCCCTCCTCTGTTTCATTTTTCCTCTTTAGCCGTACTGCCACTTAATATACCATATTATTTTTTACTCATGTCCAGTATTTTTGCTATATGCAGCTTGGCCATAGATATTTTTGCCACAAACATTTCTGCTGCATAACCAGTTGGCTGTAAGAAAATTTTGCCTTAAAGATAAAATAACTGGATGACAATCTGGCTTCATTTCTAAGGACGAATCAACTGCCCTCAGTGGGGTTAACGTACCAAGGCTAGTTGTCAGTTATTTTTCTATTAATAAAGCTCCCATTTTTATGTTATATAAATCTTAGCTAGCGATCTCTACACTGACAGGTAGACATGGCGGTCTTAAAACAGTGGATTGTAACAACTATATATATTGACCTGATAAAAAATAGTGATGGAACCTACTGGAAGTGTGAAATAAAGAGTGTAAAGCCATACTGCATACTGTACTGTTCTAGAACATGAGAACATAGTAGTTACAGTGAGAACAAAGCTCAGTCACAAATGCATTACAGCATTAGCACTTCTTCAGCACTTCCCACAGAACTCTGGAATGTCTGTCAATGAACATGTGACAACATGCCAAGAAAAAAAAAACAGCAGCGTAGGAGGCTTGCACAATGCAATGCAAAGCTCAGTTCCAAATATGCATCCTGCTATTTGGAAACTGATATCTCTCCTAATGGAGAAAGAAACTTTAGTGAAAGAAGCAAAACTGTGATGCTGAATAAGATGAATCAACAGGCCAAAAAAAGAAAAAAAAAGTATACTACTACAAATGAAAGACTTCGAAGACGAGTGCCTGGTACAATCCACAAAATCAAATCAGTTGTTTGCACAATAGTTCCATGAGTCCACATGCGTTTTAAATACATTCAAATATGTTGTATTTCACAATAAAGTCTTTTAGTTTTGTTACTCATTTTTCACGATTATGTCCTTTCAAATGAAAGTCCCTCTTTTATTTTTTTGTGATTTTTTAAATAGCAAATTGCCTTACAGTCAATTACTTTTGCGGCAAAAATGTTTGCAGCAAAGATGTCTGTGGCAAAGATGTTTATGGGGCAATGACCTAGAATCATATTTTACTTACTTTTTAAATTTATTGTTAGTAGATGGCTCAGATATATGGGCTTGGAATTAACCTATTTAACTATTTGCATATATTAACTGTTTGCATTTTCTGGATAAAATTTTCAAAGAGCGAAAAACCAAACAAACCCATTTCATGGGGAAGAAAAGAATACAGAAATAGGAAAGATGCCAATTCTTCCCAAGTTACTTTAAACTGCACAAGAACCAGTGTAATTCCAATTAAAGCAACAACAACAATTTACAGACTATTGGGTGTACATCCAAAAGAACTGAAAGCAGGGACTTGAATAGATATTTGTACACTTATGTTCACCAGAGTATTACTCCCAATCGCCAAAAGGTGGGAGCAACCCAGATGTCCACTGACACATGAATGGATAAACAAAATGTGGTGTGTACATATGTATACAGCAAAACACTATCCAGCTGTAAAAAGGAAGGGACCTCTGACATGTGCTAGAACATGCATAAACCTTGGACAAACTATGCAAAGGGAAATAAGTCAGTTAAAAGAGACAATTACTACTGGATTTCACTTCTACGAGGTATCTAGCCAAATTCATACACAGAAAAGAGAATGGCAGTAACTAGGGGGCAGAGGGGAAGGAGGTTTAGTGAATACAGAGTTTTTAGTTTTGCAAGATGAAAATGTCCTGGAGATTGGCTGCACAGCACTGAATATACACTACTGAACTATACAGCCATAAATGGTTAAGGCCGTAACTTCTATGTGTATTTTAACACAATAAAAAAAAAAAAGTGACAATGTATGGAATTTGTCAGAGAGCCTAGAAAAGGAAATGAGTAATAGCCAAAAAAAACAAAAAAAACAAAAACAAAACAAAAAAAACCTTGGGAAAAAGAATGAAAGGAAACTGGCCCAGCCATATACTAAGATATGCTGTGAAATTATCATAATTAAAATAGTAAAGAGACCCACCAATTCTGTACGGGCAAAAATTTAGTGTTATGACAAGGATGACATCATAATTTAGTGAGCAAAGACTTTTATTTCAAATAATGTGGGGTCAATTAGTTTTTAAGTTGTTGTTTTGGGGGCTGGTCACAGTCATATACCCAAACCCATTTCAGATTAGTTGAAACTTAAAGTTATTTTCATGTATCTCACTTCCCTTTATTATTTTTCTCCCTTTCTTATGGCTTAAGATTATTTATTTTGGCCATCTTCCCTTTACATTCTATTCACCAACTGGGTGACACTTGAACAATGTTGCTGCTTTGGAATGTAAATAATCGTGTAGAAAATCAGTCAACAAATGAAAAGTAAATGTATGTCCTGTTTTAAAAGATCTATTTAGTGGAAGAATTCACCTAAAATAGTAGGCTCTCCTTGGTATTTAATATTATTTAATTTACAAGTTTCACTAAATTCTATCCTGTTAACTTTATCATAGATGTGACGTCGGAGTGGATAATATACCACCACAGTTTGAAGGGCTTGTAGTCACCAACATGCTTGGACCTTTAACATCTGAGTATGAGCCACTCATAAAAGGTTTCCATGCTTTATTTTTAAATTTTATTTATTTAAGTAATTCCTACACCCCACGCAGGGCTTGAACTCCCGACCCTGAGAGCAAGTAGTCACACGCTCCTCTGACTGAGCCAGCCAGGCACCCCTCCACGCTTTATTTTTTGAACACTTCAAATTTTCCACTTGAAGTTACTGAGTTAATACTTATTCCATGCCAAGTCAAAGGACTGCTGAAAGGTACTTCTGGGTTTACAAAATACCTTTCATAGATGGTGTGACAGGGAAAATGACTCCGTGAGGTGTCTACACCCTAGTTTCCAGAACTTGTGAATAAGTTAATGTGAATCATGGTAAAGGGTCTTTGCAGATGTAATTTAAGATAGAGACACTTGAAGACAGGGAGATTACCCTGGCATATCCTCATGGGTCCTCTTTAATGACCTGAGCTATTAAAAGCGGAGAAGTCTCTCTGGATGGAGGTAGAAGAGATGCAGCAGAAGGGAGGTCAGAGACATCTGAGGTGAGAGGGGGACTCCCAGGCATCACTGCTGGTTTGAAGACCCAGGAGGCAAGAGGCTTTAAGCAGCTGAGAAGGGCTCCCCGCTGACAGCCAGCAAGGAATGGGACCACAGCCCTACAACCACAAGCAACTGAATTCTGGCAACCACCTGGATGAGCCCGGGGGCAGGTCTGCCCCCGTGCCGAGGCCGGCTGACAGCGACTTCGGGGATTTCAGCCTGGTGAGACCCGAAGCAGAGTGACCCACACAAGTGTGAGATACTCAATCTGCCTTGTTTTAAACTGCTAAATTTTTGGCATTTTGTTATTGCAGCAATAGAAAACAAATACACAGACTGAATTCTTCTCTCATATGTAGTAAACGAGAAAAAAGAAAAGATAGTGCTACGGGTAACGTAGGAGGGCAGATTTAGGACTGTCCTTTTCTCAGCTAGACTCACGGACTCACAGCTTCTATGTCCAGGAGTGAAGGGCACTGGCCGAGGCAGCAGAGGAACTTAAGGAACAAGGACAGGAAGATGAGTTCCCAGTAACTGGTTAATCTATGTTACGGTTCTGACAATGTTTTCAGAAAGATGATCTTCCAAGGAGTGACTACTTGTTCTTGGTTTGTCCCTTAGAGTTGTAAAATGACCGTCCCAGCAGCAAACACAGTGGCCTCACCCAGCAGCGCGGGAAGGAAGAGAGGCGAGTAGGGCCAACTTCACAAAATAAACAGATTAAGACTATTTCCTCAGTCTAGGCCCACAGCGTTTAAAAAAAAGTAAAAAACTATGTCAAAGAAGAATATTTTGGTATTTTTCCTATCCCCTTCCCATGATCCTCCCCACTTCATTTAATCATCCTGTTACAATAACCAAAGCTAAAATCCAGTAACATACTAAGTAAAAGTAGGGGAACCAATACAGAAATAGGTATCAGGCCCAAAGAGAAGGGATATCTTCAGACGTTGGTGTGCTATTTTTAAGCACTGGCACCATTCCTAACAAAACCGCCTCTTAAATTCCTGTCCATTTGGTAAATGTTTATAGAACACATCCTCATGACGGGTCCTGTTCTAGATGCTGCTGTCAAGGAACCTGGTCCAGTGGGAAGCACGGAACTCTTAACACGCGCACTGCGAGGTGTGCAGAAAGGACGAGGGCACAGGAGGTCACTCAAGTCTCACGACTGCGGGCTAAGCTACAGGCAGGAGACGCGGGGGTGGGCGGGGCAGCTGACCAATGCTGGAACAGGACATTTCTCGGTGAGACCAGCATGAGTGAAGATACGGGCCGTGAGCTACTACAGGAGACCCTGTTCACATAATTAAACAATCCCCTCGTGTGAGCATAAAGTGTGTATGCTGGGGTGGGAAGCAGCGGGGGACTCTCAGGAGGTGGGCCTCTAAGGGTCAGGTAGGGGTCACATCATAAAGGGCATTAGCCTCTATCCTGCAGGTGAAGGTGAACGTGAAGCCGAGGAATGGCACAATCATTCACATGTCCGGAGATTACTTTGGTGACAGAGGGGGAGATGGCTTCAAATGAAGTAAGCCCAGAGCCTGAAACCAGGAGAAGGCTATTATACAAACAGATAACGAGGACCCAAACTTGAGAAGCAACAGTGGAAATGAGCATAAGGTACCCAATTTAAGCAACACGCAGAAGGTAAAATATGTGACAGGCATCACAGGCTCCCGGCTAAGTGCCATTTCCAACTCCCTGCCTTCCCTGCCACAGCTCACCGCGCAGGCCAGGAAAGCCAGCCAGCCACTCCCCTGGCTTCATCAGCTACAGGTGAGCCCGATCCAGACCCTTCCTCGGGAGGGGAGGGTGGCTCTGGCAAAGACTCTCCTATGAAAAGGAGAAAAAGGCCCTACTCGCCTCTGTCTTCCTTCACATCCTGCTGGAGGACAATTCTGTTTAGCGCCGGGACGGTCATTTTATAACCAGGAGAGGACAAAGCAGAACAAAAGCCAGCAGGGTGGGGAGAGACAGCAGAGTGGAAGGACGGAAAGTCTCGGTCCTTGATGAGCCCCCACTGAGCTGCTGAACTAGCCCAGGGATGCTTTATCTCTGGACTCAAGAGAAGTATCCTTCCAGCTTAAGCTACTGATGGTCAAGCTATTCCTTTCAGACAGAATCAACCAAACGACAAGAGACAGGGCCTGGTGACTGGACTCTGATGGGCTCGTAATAAAGAAGAATCAGTAGTTTTACTCCCCGCATTCTAGTTTGGGAAACTAGGCAGAAGATTATCAAGACAAAATTATGACCCAAGAGTGGGGGTGGGGGGTGTTCGGTGGAGCAAAGGGCGAGGTCTGAGCTGGGGAGAGAGTCTGTCCCTGGACATGTTGATTTAGGGGAAGAGTATATTTAGATGCGTCTGGAACTCACTTAAGAAGTCTGAATTAGATACACAGAAGTGTGCGAAGTCGGGTCCTCTCACACGTGTGTGCCCTCACATGCTCTTAGGGGACTTGGACTGAAGCAGGATGGTCAAAAGAAGTCCGGGCCCAAACTTCCTTATTTGAAGAGTCTTAGCGGTTTTTTTCTATTAAGGCTCTGAAGATGTACAGACACTATTTGAAAACAGGAAGAAAGCTGCTTACTGATGAATCCAAATACTATCGTGCTGCTGCATATTTGTATTTTTATAAAAATTCATTAGTAGCCAAGATGATCTGAAACGGCACAAACTCTGGGTCTCTGGCAAATGAAGCCCTTGTGTGAGAGCGCCTACACCAGAGACTGTCCCGGCACCTGAAACTCAGCTGAATCACCTGCTTGACGTCTGCCAGTAAACTAGGAATATGTGAATAACCTCATTCCAGGACCCGGAAACAACCCAGGACATGTTTTATTGGTGGTAGATTACCCCCAAGTACAAAGAGGAACATAATCACTGAGAAGGTAGCAAGCAATAATTTAGCAGCACTTTATAAGATTAAGTAACCTTTTAAGGATTATGCTATCCCTCCGTGAGAAGACGCTAATACAGATGACCCCGGTACGATTTCTCCCTTACGTGCGGCAGCTATGGAAGAACAGAAATGATCAGAAATTCCCCGTCTAGGGAACAGGAAAACTGCAGTCCGAGCTGGAGCAGGTGACAGTCTCCCGGAGAGAGACACAAGGATGCACGGAAAGGGCATCACTACAAACAGTGATTATCAAGTGCAAACCAAAGGTTGACTGTGATGTTTGCAAAGTCTGGACTGGACGGACTCTGCTAGACAAGGCCCGTACAGACAAGAGCAACGCCCATCAAAGGCATCTGTGATGCACACGCCGTACAATCAAAGATAAAAGAGATGTGACCTTGACATCAAGCAAAACTGTTTTAAAACCAATACAACTTGAGAAAAAGCAGTATAAAAGATACGATCTTGTACCTCAACACACTGGTCTTAATTCAAGAACATAACTCTGATCACCCTGCTCCCTACAACGAAAACTTGAGATGGTCCCCCTGGTTCAGAGACCAGCTCCCCGCCCCCACCCCCGGCCCTTGTCCCAGCCCCAACCTAATAAAGTTCTAAGCAAACTTTCCGGTTGTCTCTTTCATGCAGGCTACATGCGTTATACTGGACCAGCTGATGTTTCCCAGTCCCACCTGCACTCTCCTCCTGCACACACTGTTCCCGAAGACTGTTCTCTGCCTGTAGAGGTCCCTGCACCTCTCAGCAATCCCTGATCCCACCACATGTGGTCTCCCCCTTTACCTACTCTTCTGTCATTCCATTACCCAAATCCTGCTACTTTGTTTTGAATTGTTACTACTGTTGTACCTCCCCTATGATATTCTAAATTCCTCAAAGAAGAAAGGATAACTCATTCATTTTTGTGACTTCTACAAGGTCATAATGAAGTAACTGCAGGTTGCTGAGTTAGTGACACAAAACAGCCACAGCCTGAGAGCCCTCAAAGAACATGCAAGGGCAAATTTGTCAGAAGTCTAATATTTCAACTATTTACCATTCTGATAGACATTCATATGCTCCTTCTTCTCCTACTGCTAGGAAGCAGTTTATAAGAAACACAGAAATTATCCAGTAGAGGAGATAATGAATCAGACTGCAGTCTAGAAATTCTAGATCCTATTTTTAGTTATCTGGGCAGGTTTAATTCACCCCTTTCTCTACCTGCCTCTTCCGTAAGTACCTACTTTACAAAAATGATGTAAGGAATGAGATCTTTATTAAACAAGTTTATATTTTTAACATCTTTCTGAATACTCCCTTTGAAATATACTGGTTTAAATATCACCTCTAGCTTTTCCTACAGTTACCACGATTAACAATGATTTTTGTGATTCATAGAGTACCTAAAGTGTAAGGAAGCCCATTATATGCCAAAGAACGCACTGGCATTTTTATTTAAAAAGCCAAACTTCTCTCTACCTCTACTTTCAGATTTCTTTTAGTCTACGACCCTCTGGCCATTGCATAATCCTAATTTATAAAGGGGTTTAATAATCCAGAAGAAAAAAACGTACTGTGCTCTCAAAAGCAGAATATATGCCGTGAGATGTTTTGTAATTGTCTTCATGAATAAACAAGAAACCAAATGCAGATCACTGGGGTGGGGGTAGGCAATGAAACAGTAAAAAGGCAATAAAAAGTCTTGAACAATAAAGATATCCAGTACCATAAAAAGCTGACATCTAGAGAATGATTTCTAACCAGTGACATAGGCCAAAGACCTCACCAAGTGCCCTGCTTTCCTAGGCCCTTGAGTTCTACTCTATTTTTTCCTCCATGTTTCACTTTCTTCAGTATGTTAATCCATCTCCTTCCACCTCCAAACCCCGACCTCACTCAACTTGAGACCTCACCTCAAGTCCCGGGCAGTCTATCTCATCCTGATATAATTCCCAGATTAGGGCACGAGAGTTCCTTTCTACCCAAGAAGTTACACTGTAGATTTAGAAATGCATACACAATGCCAGGGAATAAAAAGTTTCGATCTGCGAGTGAGAACCATGACTCCTGACACCTAGCATTTCAGCTCTTCTGCATCTTTAAGCCAGCAAAAATAATGAGGAGGACTTCTTCATCTGCCAAGAGATTTCACACATCGAAGGCAGAAGTAACTCCTTCACAAAACAAAACGCATCAACGGAAAGCAAACAAACCCAAGCACGCATCTTAACTGCAACGCTAATCCTCTACCGGGGACTTCAATTGCAATTATACGGCAGATCAATCCTTGGACTCGGTTCTGTGTGCTTGCAGTACTCCAAAGTTAGATGACCTCATAAACAAGTTCTCGCCTTCCCTCTCCTGCGGTCACGTCAGATACCTGTTGCATCACCTGGAAAGTGGTCTTCAGAGGCTAGCAGAGGAGCCCCACCAGGATCTCCAGAGAACTCAGCTAGGCTTACTAAACTGGAGCCTCGTTCACGTTAATGAGGTTGCCTTGGAGGCAAAGGGGTGCTGGCTCCCGTTCACCTTGGACGAGATTCTAGCGCAGGCACCGACAGCTGTGACTTTCGGGACTTGGAAGGGCTTGGGAGTTTCTGAAGACTCGGGCAGGAAGAGGTGTGCGGCTGGCAGAAGCGGCAGAGCGGGGAGAACCGGCGCTCGGGGTCCGGGCGGCCGGGAGTGGGCGGTCGGACCCGCGACGGGAGCTTCGCCCAAAGGACGCCGCTCGGCCGCCGAGGTGTCGGGCCCGGCGCGGGCTCCGGGCCGCGCAGGGGGCAACGCCGAGGCTCCAGCCGCCCCGAGCCCGGGCCAGAGCCCTCGGGCGGACTGGGCAGCGCTGCCCGCCCGCCGACGTGCGCGAGGATTCAAACAGCCTCCTACTCCCCTCCCCCACCCCGAGGACTAAGCTGGAGGCGGAGGCGCGAGGCAGGAAGCGCAGGGGCTGGGGACCCGGGTCCGAGCCCCGCGCCGAGCGGCGGGAGGCTGCCGGCCTGGGCCGCACTCACCATGTCGTACACGTTGAGCACCACTAACTGGTTAGCCCCCATCCTCCTCCCCGCGGCCGCCGCCTCGTCCTCCAGCCGCTCCGTCTCCGCGGGGCCGAGGCCGCTCCCACCCCCGCGGGCACTTCAGCGGGCCAGAGCCGGGCACTAAGCGCACAGCCCGGCCCGCGGCAGCCTGCGCGGGAGCATCGGGGAGCCGGGCCGCTCCCGGGCGCAGCCCACAGGACCCTCTGCGCCGACGGGGCCGGACCGCTGGCGGGCCCGCTCCGGCTCAGGCACCTCCCCTCGGCGGCGGACACGTGGGGAAAGGCGGGGCCTGAGCGGGGAGGGGGGCGGGCGCCAGGCGCCCCGGGGGCGGGGCCGGCCCGGCGCGGGGGCTGAGCCCGCCTGCGCTCTGGCTCCGCGCGGCCGCACCTCGGGACCTAAAATGGCGCCTCTCCACGCTGGAGGAGTGGAGTCCCAGAAAGACTACAGTTCCCGGCTTGCAGTGAGGACTCCCCGGTTCGCCCCTCGAAGCGCAGAGGCCGAGTCTCCACGACTACGGCTCCCAGCATGCCGCGGGGGCCCCGTTCTTTACAGCACCAGGCCTCCCCGGGAGACTACAGCTCCCAGCATGCAGTGCTTGGGATCCGCGCCGGTCCTCTGCGGTCCGCCCTTGGCGGCAGGTGAAGTCCTCTACCTTCAACCCTTCTTTGTCGGTGCTGCTACTGTTAGTTTTTGTCGCGTTGAGCCCGTTGAAGCCAGCGGAATGTGGCAAAAGACCATAATGATGACCCTGTTTTCCAAAACCTTCCTTGCTTTTTTTTTTTTTTTTTTTGCACGTGGAGCTGTGGGGAAACCGAGGAAGGCAGGTAGCTGTGGGGGGAGGGGCACAACATGCATCCAGTTAGTACTCAATATAAAATCTTAGGTTTTATGAGACAATCTTGCCGACATGGGAGGAGTGTGCAGTACTCACAGATTAGCATAACCCTAGGACACAGTAGTTGCTTTTCCATTTATTCAACAAATATTTGTCGTGTGCTTGCCGTATGCCCCGCAATGTTGCAGGCCCTGGGGAATACCGTAAACAAGAGGAGGAAGGACAAATATGGGTGATATGTGCTTTGCAGAGAATCAAAATAGGATGAAGTGATTGACAGTAATCTTAGATTAGCTGCAGCTGGAAGGTCTTGGTGACGAGGTTTGGTTTAAACTGAGATTTGAATGGCAAATATCCGTCTGGACAAATATCCTATCAAAAGGGAACAGCAAAGCTAACATTCAGGCAATTAGGAAGCTCTTACGCAGCGCATGCCAAAAGGTGGCTTGGATATTGGGAGAAGTGGGGAACCCTGAGAAAATTCTATTTCTAGTATTTTGCAAGTGGAGCCTACGGGAACTTGCTAATGGGTTGGTGTTGAGTTTGTTAGGGAGAAACGGTAATTTCTAGATTTTTGGCTTAGGAGATTCTTTGGGTGGTAGTGCCGTTTGTTAGGGAGAAACGGTAATTTCTAGATTTTTGGCTTAGGAGATTCTTTGGGTGGTAGTGCCATTTATAAGATGGGAGACTTGGGAAGTACAGTTGAGAGGAGGGAGATCAAGAGTTGTGGTTTCGTCATGTTCCGTTAGAAATGCCCTGTAGACATCTATGATACCAGGTAGACATTGGGATAAACTGGAGTCGTGGCCATTATAAATAGACTCTTAAGCTTTGGGACTGATTGGATGACCTAGGAGAGAATGTGCAGCTAAAAAAAGAAAGGGACCAAAGGCGAAGCTCTAGGATCTTTTCATTTAGAGGTCAAAGGAACCAGAGAGGCAGGATAACATGAAGCCCAGGAGCCGCAAGACTATCAGATTCAGCAATAAGGAGGTTACCGCCAATCCTGACATGAACAGTCTTGGGAGGAGTGGGGTCCAAGGGACAGCTGCAATGATGTGAGGAGTGAATGTAAAGTGAAGAAATGGAGACCGTAGGCAACTTGGGATAATAGTGGCATAGGGCTATGTGGTCAATGGAGGACATTTGAAAGATGAGAGATCCCAAGGTAGAGTTGTATGTAAAGAGAGAGAAATTGATGATGTAGGGGACGGAGATTTCTCAAGGCAAGGTAAGAAGAGGAAGCGATCTAGTGCACAAGTGGCAGGGTTGGCCTTTAGTATGAGGGATGCTTCATCCGTAGTGACAGCATATAAGGCAGATGCAGGTGCATAGGGGTGGCACAGAAGGTGAAGGCAGGTTAGAAATTTGAGGGTGGGGGCTGAAGATGTTCTCTCCTGATTTGCTTTGATTTTTCTCAACGAATAAGAGGCAAGATGATCACTGGAGAGCAGGAGAGGCAAGGCGGGGGATATAGGAAATTTAAAGAGAGAGAGGTAGAATAGGGGAAAACAAACATACTAGGGAAATAGGATTCACTTGCCAGACAGTGTTGAGTGGCGGTAAGGGCTGTGTGCACGACTGTTATTTGACTGTCCTCAGGCATGCTGTGGACGAATTTCTAAAATTAATTTTTGGCGTACCCTGCTGCTTTGCTTCCCTTCCCCTTCCCTCTGTGGCCTTCCTGTCCACCTAACCCTGTTGAACAAACTAGAGGTGTGGGGGAAGGGCACTCTCCGTTAACACGTCACTTAGTCCTGGCTGCACTACTGAGGGCACACACCGCTGGTTCACTTCACCTCTGACCTTGTACACTCACTTTGCCCTTTGTGATCTCATCTGCTCTCAGCTGTCACTATCACACGCATGCTGAAAATCTGATGGCCCCATGCCCACACCCCTGTCTCTCCTGAGCACGAGGCCAGTATGACCTGTAGCCTATAGGACTTCTCCACAAAAAGTATTAGTTTCCTATCTGCTGTTACAAATGATCACCAGCTTAGTGGTTTAAAATGACATAACACAAATTTCTTAGAGTCCTAGGGGTTAGAAGTCCAAAATGGTTCTCTCTGGGCTAAAATCAAGGACTGTGTTCCTCCTGGAGGCTCTAGGGAGAGAATCTGCTTCCTTTCTCAGCTTCTAGAGGCTGCTCTCATTCCTTGGCTCATGGCCACATTGCCCAGACCTTTATCACATCTTCTCTGACTCTCCTGCCCTTCCCTTTTCACTTAGAAGGACCCTTGTGATTACATCGGCCCACCTGAATAATGCAGGATAATGTCATCTCAAGATCCTTAGTTAATCACATCTGCAACGTCTTTTTTTCCGATGCGAGGTAATATATTTGCAGGTTCTGGAGAATTCAATGAGGACATCTCTGGAGAGCTATTATTCTACCTACCACACAGGATGTCCCATGATCAGACACAAAAGAGAATTCACTGTCTGATGATGGAATGACTTGTAGTGCTCATGTAATTTAGGTATTGATCCACCAATAACTGAAATTATCCCTCATTCATTCACTGAGTAAGTATTAAAGGAATACCTTTTACGTGTCAGCCCCTGTGTATCACTCGTACATTGTGATAAATCAGACAAGACTGCTGCCCTCATGAAACTTACAAACCAGTGGAGGACATTAAACAAATGTATATATTCATTAATTTATCATTTAAATTGAAGGAGACAAGCAGTAGTCAAGCGTAACAGGGAGACTTTTTTGGGGTAGTTGTCAGGAGTTACTCCAGTAATATTAAAGAAAATAGAAATAGAAATTTTAATATAAACAAAGGAAATGTAATATAAATATTAACACAGAAAATCTAATATAAGGAACATTTCCTATAAAATGTAATTTAAATGTAAATTGGGTATTGGAGGCCTACAAAGACAGAAAAGGGAGCACTGAAGTGTCAGAGAAGCGGTCGGCACTAGAAGCCGCTGTCCTCCCCAGGCCTTGGGGAACGGAGAGGTTGGAATTCAAAGAGTTTTAAAGCTTGGAGGAGAGTCCTGTTGAGCTGTCGTTCGTGTCTCTAAAGGGGCGCGATGATGTTGGTCCTGGAAGGGTTTTACGAGTTTGAGTTGGAAATTGAACAGTGCTGCTGAAGCCCACTGTCCCGCTGGGGTGAATAAACGTGGCTAAGTTCACACAGACAGGAAAGGTGGCGACGGGAAGCCCTTCCTCCTCCTGCTGGCCAGGGGCCCTTCGGCCCGTGGTGCCAGAGAAGCCGACCAGAGTTCCAGCCTCCGCAGCCGGAAAGGCAGGTTTGAAACTGGTGGGAGCCTTGATACAACCTCCCACAAACGATTCCTTGGGCAACCTGGAGGGAGACCTGTTTCCAAAGCATTATAGAGGAAAATAGATATTCACACAGCTGCGTAAGCTGTGTTGTGGAGAGGAACTGAGTCCAGCTGTGCCTGATGTACTGTTGTGTACCAAATTACCCCAAACATAGCAGCTTCAAGCAAAACATCTTACAGTTTCTAGGTCAGGAGTCTGAGAGCATCGGATTCGCGTTTAGGTGAATATTTCTGGTTTCACTTGGGGTTCCAGTCATCTGAAGGCTTGACTAGGGCTGGAGGCTCCGCTTCCAAGCTCGCTTGTGTAGCTGAAGCGGGAGGTTTCGGTTGGTCACCACATGGGTCACTCATCACCTGGTGGCTGCAGCTCTCAGAGTGATCCAGAGTGGGAAAGTGACCAAGAAGGAAAACTGCGGTGTCTTATAACCTAATCTTGGAAGTGACCCATATTCACACAGACCAACTCTGGAGCAATGTGGGAAGACGACTACACAGGGTGTGAATACTAGGAAGCAAAGATCGCCAGGGGGCCATCTTGACTGCTCTGGCTGGAGAAGTAATCCAGGGTTAAAAGGTGCAAAGGCGGATTCTACAGTTCATCTTGAAACAGTCCATTTTCCACTTCAGAGTTGCCAACGGAGGAGGAAACGCCATTGGAAATTTCAGAGGATACTTGAATTTTTTTGTCTTAGATGTCTTTACTGATGACGTAGCTTTTTAAGCCATTGATAATTGAACCAGCTTATGGATGTGACAGGGAAAGTGACTGAGCTTTGATCAGTCTTAGATGATCACTTTATGCAAGACATTTAATTGTTCCTGGCTACGTGGTAAAAGTTCAACATAGCCCACCTGTCAATGCTGTGCTTCCCACATCTCCAGAATTATACTGGCACTAAGATAGAGCTCATCCTTGTTGAAATTTGGGTAATCAGCTGCTCCAGTGGCTGTTTTGTTCTTAATTGGTACAATAGGACCTGGGTCCCACAACAGCATCACATCCCAGGCGCAGTGACCAGACTAGACACGGACTTGGCTTGCCACTTTGGTGACCTGTATGAGGATGTGTCCTTGGAAATTTTGTAAGATGGGTAGATAATGGAATATTGTTTTCCACGTGAATGTGAACTGTTTCTGATCTTTTCTCGTGGGACAGACAAGAATGCATTTGCCAGGTCAGTAGTTGCACACCGGGTACCCAAGCTCCAGTTAACCCGCCCTAGCACAGACACCACATCTAGCATACCAGCTGTAACTGGTGCTCCTACTTGGTTAACTCTGCAGGAGTCTACAGTCATTCTCCAGGATCCTTTCCTCCTCTGCATGGGCCAGCTTGGTCATTAAGTAAAGACATGACAGAGACCACCAGCCCTCCATCTTTTAGGTCCTTAATGGTGGCACTGATCTCAGCTACCCCCCTGGAAAATGGTAATGATTTTCTAACGTGGCTAGGTGTGTGTGTAGGGGACGGTTTTAAAGGTTTCCATTTGGCCTTCCCCACCCTGATCATTCCTACTCCACAGACCGGGAGTCCAATGTAGGCTTTACTCCAACTGCCACATATATCAATTCCAGTTTTGCACTTGAGGACAGGGGAAAGTACCTCTGGGTGATTGTGAGCCACTGTGGCCCTTCAAGGTCCCCAACTGTGAAGGGGGCTTGTGGATACTTTGGATCTCTGGGTATCAGTGTCAACTCAGACTTGTGTCTAAAGGTCCTCAAAATGTCTAGTTGTTCCCGTTTCACCAGTAGGGTCACCTGAGTAAGTGGCCATAGGTCTCAGGGGGTAATTGTCATAGTATAGACTTGCCACGGTGTTGCAGGGTCATTCCTCCTAGGGAACTGGCAGGTTCTGGATCTGGTAATCTACTCAGGTCTGGGGACTAGAGCAAGGGACTGTGACTTTTTATTGGAACAATTGCTCTTAGCTGCCACCTCCATTTTTTCTCCTTTAATAGATGTAATCAAGAGCCTCGTTGGCTGTCTGACAGTTTTGCCACTAACGCGGCATATTCTATTGACCACAATTCCCTGCAGGTCAAGTCCCCTTGACCACTCCTTGACTGTCATCATGGTAATTGTGGTCTCCTGGCTTCTGGAAATAAAGTACCATCACCAAGCCTCTCTGACTTTGAGGCCTCATCCTCCCATGAGTGTTAATAAACTCTGTCTGTGACTGCCTCACTTGCCCTCATCCTTGGCTGCAGTGGCCACCACCACTGGGCATTCCCCTGATGCTGGTGGTCCTCCCATCAGATTGTCCTTGATGAATAGTGTGCCATCTGGACCTCATGTAATGCATCCATTCCAGCGCGTCACCTCCCTGAGCCTTTTTATTCCTTCCTCACCCAACTGCCAGGACACTCAGGCTTTTCTACTTGCTGAGAGTTGGCTGCCATTTTTTTCCAGGTTTCTAGGAGCCAGAAGTAAGTTTGCCCCATCCCTTACGGTCCTTGTTAGGGTGTTAGTTAAATCCCATATCCTGAGAAAGTGCCTCCAAGTCAACAAAAACTTGCTTATCCAGTTTTAAAGAACCCTTGGAAGCCAATCTCAGGTGTACTGCTACGGCTCTGTGGGTACATGCAGGTTCGTTTTTGTACTTCTTCCCTCCCTTATCAGGCCCAGCATGTCACCAGCTAGGTTAAGCTGGGATTTAACCCATGACAGCAGGTAGGGGGCACATATTCTTTCATGAGGGAGTGGCTTCTGCAGCATCTTCCAGCCCAGCAGAAGTGGTAGCTCTTACTAGAGACGGATGGGCAATGTCTGCGTGCCCCGAGGGTGGGCGTGGGGAGGAGTGGCTGCGGAGAGACAGCATTTTCAGAGGCATCCATCCAGACGACCCTGTCCCAGTTTTCAGGATCCTGGGTTTATCCTACTAGCACCTTGACCTCTGTGTAACAGATCTGCCTTGGTTGAGGGTTCAAACATCTCTAGAGCCCTGGGATTGAAGGTCTTCAATCGCGTCTGTCCTGCTGCTGGTGATGATGATCTCTTTATATAAACTACCACTAAGGTACTGTGGTTCTCAGATTTAGCCTTCAACTGCTAGGGCTCTGTCTCTCACCAACCTTCTGCAGGTTGTCAAGTGAAGATGTGGAGAAAAGGGACCCCTTGTGCACTCTTGGCGGGAATGCAAATTTGTTCAGCCACTATGGAAAACAGTATGGAGGTTCCTCAAAAAATTAAAAATAAAACTGTCCTATGATCCAGCAATTCCATTCTGGGTCTATAGCCAAAGGAAATGAAAACAGGATTTTGAAGAAATATATGCACTCCCATGTTTATTGAAACATAGTTTACAATAGCCAAGATATGGAAACAACTTAAGTGTCAAGGGATGAATGGATAAAGATGTGGTACACGCGTGCGCACACACACACACACACACACACACACACATACACAATGGAATATTATTCAACCACGAGAAAGGAGATCCTACTATTTGCAACAACATGCATGGAGCTCGAGGCTATCATGCTAAGTGAAATAAGCCAGACAGAGAAAGACAAATACTGTAAGATCTCACTTATATGTGGTATCCTAAGAAGCCAAACTCATAAAAACAGAGAGTAGAATGGGAGTTACCAGAGGCAGAGGGCTGGGAGAACGGGGCAGGTGCTAGTAGATAAAGAAGCCTGGAGAGCTATTGCACAGCATCTCCATTATAGTCAACAATACCACATTATGGACCTCACAGTTGCTGAGAGATTAGATCTTAATTGTTGCCATCACAAAAAAGTGAGATGATAATTATG
Source organism: Eumetopias jubatus (assembly GCF_037043125.1). NCBI lineage: Eukaryota > Metazoa > Chordata > Mammalia > Carnivora > Otariidae > Eumetopias > Eumetopias jubatus. The sequence continues at coordinate 63,744,613 of NW_028274818.1, read as the reverse complement.
TGACATGACTGAGGTGTTAACTAATGCCACAATGGTAATCATATTACAACATATAAATGTATCAAATCAACACATTGTACATCTTAAACTTACACAACTATACAATGTTATATGTCAACTATATTTAAGTTTAAAAAATACATAATTTAGGGTGCCTGGGTGGCTCAGTCAATGAAGCGGCTCAGGTCATGATCCCAGGGTCCTGGGATGGGGCGGGCATCGGGCTCCTTGCTCAGTGGGGAGTCTGCTTCTCCTTCTCCCTCTGCCCCCCGCCCCTGCTTGTGCGTGTGCTCGTTCTCTCTCAAATATTAAAAAAACCCCACATAACTTAGCAGTAACCAGCAGACTTTGTTGTCTTTGTCAGCCCATGTTTTTCAAACACTTGCTCCATTCATTGCACCTGCTAGCACTTCCCTCCACCAGGACATTTCCCCAGGTCACTACCAATGAAAACTTTAGCAACTGAACCACTAGCTCAAGCCAGAAACTACTCGGGCCCCTCATACCCTCCAGGATGGTGCTGTCTCTGTTTGCGGAGTGCTGGATCCTTCTCAAATGCCCTCTGACCACCTGTTTTCTCAGACCACTCGTGTCACCACTGCGTTACTCCAGGTCCTCTGAGAAACAGTCACCAATATGGGATTAAATATGCAGTGATTTTATTAGAGGAAGTACTCAAATGAAATAGGAAGTTGTGGAAGGTTGGGAGAATCATCGGGGGGGGGGGTGAGAGACAGAGATTGGATGGAGGCGTCCCACATGGCCATGCCATAGCCATGCAATAGCCATGCAATATACAAAGGTTTGGGAAGAGTCCTTGAGGCAGGCGGGCAGGAGTCCCAGTCTCCCCGGGATCTGGTCTGCTTAAATCACCCCACTGCACTCAGGCACCGGAGGGGGGCAGCGTGGGGATGTGTGTGGCCTTGGTGCAAATGTGATGGTGGGTGTCAGAGCGCAGCTGCCCTGCGCCCTGGGTCAACTGCACTCGCAGCAGGAGGCGTGTGAGGAGCACTCTCAAGGTTGCCACAAACCGCTAATCTTCCTGCCACCCCACCTACATCGGAACCCCGGAACTCTGGCTTCCCTCCTGCAACAGTGAGGGAGATGTTCCATTCTTAGTTTCTTAGCTGTCTGGATCTTAGCCGTCTTGCCTAACTCAAGGATTTTGACCCAACAGGTACCCTCTTTCTCTCCTGGATCATCAATTCCCCCCAGCTACTGGATTATTCCTATCAGTATTTAATAACCTCTTCCCAGCCCCCTCTCTGCCTCCGGTTGGCCTCCATTTCTTTGCTCCCTGTCACAGGAGGAAAGGAACTCCCTGAAAGAGTTGTCTCCACTTGCTGTCTGCACTTCTTCATTTCCCATTCTTTTGTTCACAATGAAAAGAGTTTTATTTTTTTATGAATAAAAATAGTATAAGTTCGGGCGCCTGGGTGGCTCAGTTGGTAGGTGTCTGCCTTCAGCTCAGGTCATGATCCTGGGGTCCTGAGATTGAGCCCCGTGTGGGGCTCCCTCCTCAGCGGGGAGGAGAGTCTGCTTCTCCCTCTGCCTGAAGCTCCCCCTGCTTGTGCGTGCTCTCTCTCTCTCTCTCTCTCTCTCTCGTGCTCTCTAATAAATAAAATCTTTCAAAAACTAGTTTAAGTTCAATGTGGTGGGAAACAATAGCAAGAAAGCAAGTATCACCTGAAATTACATCATGTTCTTTTATTTTTATTTATTTTTAATTTTTTTAAGATTTTATTATTTATTTGAGAGAGAGAGGGATAGAACACAAGCAGGGGGAACAGCAGAAAGAGAGGGAGAAGCAGGCTCCCTGCTGAGCAGGGAGCCCGATGTGGGGCTCGATCCCAGGACCCCGGGATCATGACCTGAGCCGAAGGCAGATGGCTCAACCGACTGAGCCACCCAGGCACCCCACATCATGTTCCTTTAAAGATTTTATTTATTTATTTGACACAGAGGGAGAAACAGTGAGAGAATGCACAAGCAGGGGGATCGGCAGGCAGAGGGAGAGGGAGAAGCAGGCTTCCCACCGAGCAGGGAGCCCCATGTGGGGCTCGATCCCAGGACCCTGGGATCACGAGCTGAGCCAAAGGCAGACGCTTAACGACTGAGCCACCCAGGCGCCCCTGGAATTACATCATTTTAAGTTGGGTGACTATGGCCCTTTCGTTTGTCTTTGTGCAGACACCTGGTTCTACAATTAGGAGCAAGTTTCACATGTTGTTCCTCTTGTTTCCCTCTTCACAGTTTTAAGGGTTTGGTTTATAACTTCCCCTCTGCATCTCTTGGTCTATCCCCACTCCCCGTCCCACGGTGACACACGCGTGCACATGCACACCATGTTAACAAAATGATATGTATCTTTCCATACGTTTCTTCACGCTCTCATACACCGAGCTTTTCTTTCGTTTATATGACAAGATCGTCCTGTAACTACTTCTCTGCAGCTTGGTCTTCTCATTTAACAAAACCGTGTGGAAAATCTTTTAGATCAACTAGTACAGATTGATCTGTGCAGTCAATGTACAATCATTTGTTCAACTATTCACCTATTGAAAGGCACTTTTTTTTGGTAGAGTTTTGTCATGACAACCAATGATACAGCACATATCCTCCCTGTCCCATCTCATCCCATAAATAGATTCCTAAGAGTGGAATTTCTGGGTCCCAGAGCATGTTTATTTTTAATAGATCTTACTGGATTGCTTTCCAAAAAAGCTGAAATAATTCGCTTTTCTTTCTGAAATGCAAGAGAATTTCCTTCCTGGGGCGCCCGGGTGGCTCAGTCGGTTGAGAATCTGACTCTTGGTTTGGGCTCAGGTCACAATCTCAGGGTCATGGGATCAGCCCCACGTTGGGCTCCATGCTCAGCGCAGAGTCCGCTTGGGATTCTTTCTCTCTCCCTTCCCCTCTGCCCCGTCCCCCACTCGCACTCTATCTCAAATAAATAAATGTTTTTAAAAAAGAGAATTTCCTTCCCATCCCTGACCCTCGTTACTTCCCAAGAGTATTACCCGTCTGCGTTTGTGCCCTCAGGTGAGGAGTGCAAACCTCACTGTAACTTTGGTTTGTATCTTTCTGACTGTTGGTGAGCTCCAGAATCCTCGGTGGGTAAGCACCTGATTTGGAGCCAGTGTGCCTGAGTGTGAATTCCAACTCCATCTCTTATCACTCGGTGACCTTACAAAAATTATTTACCCTTTTTGTACCAGTTTCCTCATCTCTATATTGGGACAATAATACTCCCACCTCACAGAGTTGTTGAAGAGGGTTAGGTAAATTTTTAGAACAATTCCTGGCACATAGTAAACACTAAAAAATAGTTGTTTTAAATATGTTTATTGGCTATTTGGGTATGGTCCTATGTAAAATGACTATATTCTTTGCTCTCATTTCTATTGGGTAGTTTTGCTTTTTTTTCTATCAAATATTTTTATCAGATTTTGTCTTATCTCCCTCAATAAAGATTTTAAAGATTTTTTCATGTATGTCTAAAACCTTTTATGTTAAATTTAATTATATATAATTAGTCATTACAATGAATAGATTACTTTTTATTTTTTCTATGGCTGTTATAGAACATTATAGAGAATAGGTATTTCATTTATTTATTATTTATTTGATAGAGAGAGAGCACATGAGCTGGGGGGAGGGGCAGAGGGAGAGGGAGAAGTAGACTTCCTGCTGAGCAGGGAGTCCATTTGGCTTGATCCCAGGATCCTGAGATCATTACCTGAGTGGAAGGCAAACACCTAGAAAAGGTATTAATTTTTAAATATTTATCTCATATTGAGCTATCAAGTTATCTTAATCTAGTAATTCTTGTTACTAATTTTAGGTTTTCTAGGCATATTATGTTATTATTGAAAAAGAGGATTTTTATCTCCTTTCCCCCAGTATTTACAACGGTCATTTCATTTTATTTTCCTCTTGTAATGTCAGAACTTTCAAAAGAGTGTTGAATAGCAGGTATCCCCGTCTTGTTCTTGATTTCAGTAAAATAAATTCTAATTATGGACAACAGCTTTGATCTGTGCCCATGGAGTTCCATCTTGCTCTTCTGTTTTTTGCGATCTTCTATTCTTGATGTTTGTGCTATAGATTTCAAACTTGTTTAGCTAGGCTCCACAATCACATAAGCCGGTTCTTTTAAATAAATCTCTTTACACACACACACACACACACACACACACACACACACACACACCACACACACATCTCACAAGTTCTGCTTCTCTATTGAACTCTGTTACAAATACTAATTGTTTGAAAGCTGTGGTAACATTTAGATAAATTAAGCCTATGTTGAACATGAAAATCATATTTTAAAACTTCAAAGCTTAGAGCATCAGCTTCTCATTTTCAGTATAATAAGTTGTACATTTCATGTGTGAATCTACCACTGGAAGAACTTCTGAAATACATTTAAGACAGATTTTTTAGGACACATTAAGCCTTTATACATAAATTAACTACAGCTATGTAAGATTTCATATGAAAAGTTTCATGCAAAATAACATTTGAGGGGCGCCTGCGTGGCTCATTCGGTTAAGTGTCCAACCCTTGATTTCGGCTCAGGGCACGAACAGGTCGTGAGATTTAGCCCCGAGTTAGGCTCCACTCTCAGTTAGGCTCTGCGCTCAGCGAGGAGTCGGCTTCCTCCCTTCCTTCTCCCTTTGCCCCTCCCCCATGCTAAAAAAAATTTGAAATATTTATACACTTACAAAAATTTACTTTCATTCTTAAGAATGATTTTAATAGGCAGATTTCGTTTTCTTTTATTTTAATTTTTAAAAAAGCCATGTAAGAGTATATAGAATACCTTAAGGTAAGGGCAAATACCTTAAAATTAATTTTATAACACACAATAGATCTGAGAATATTTTTCTTGGGTAGTTTAAGAACATTTTTAGAGCTTGAGTTTGTTGATACATACTATGTGCTTATCCTTAATATTTCTTGGTCACACACACACTTGTAAGTATATATATATACACTCTCTACGTATATATACCTCAATACTAAACAAACTTTCGTTTTTCCTAATTATTCTTTTGTTTTCTATCATATCTGTTAATTGGTTCATAAAGATATTGTTTATAAATCCTCATATAATGGAAATAGCTCAAAACTAGAATACTGAAGAACAGTAGCATCAGGACAAATAGGAAGGCAGCAACCAGGTAGCCACTTGGACTGAAATAAGAAGAAAAAGTCATTAGAAGTCATCATTCACTTTCGTCGTTAATTTATTTAGTCAAACAATGTTTGAATGACTAATTCCTATGCCACTGACAGAAAACAAAGATTAATAAGACATCTTATCTACCCTCAGGATGTTTGCCTCTTAGTGTTAGAGGTTGACTAGGGAAGAGAATAGACAGTGTGATCAATAGAATGAGAAAAAGAAATATAAAATTCATGGGGGCCAGACATACAAGAAGGCCTTCCAGTGGAGGGGACCTTTGAATTGAGTAGCGGAGTTAGCTGGATGGGAGTAGGACTTGGAGCCTTAGAATGGGCTCGCCAGATAAAAATGCCTGGAAGTAGAGGAAGAAACAGGTGGGCATAGAGTTTTAGGCTAAGGGAGATGCCTATGCAAAGTTGTGGAGGCATGGGAAAACCTTAAGATCACCCCAGACATTCTGGAACTAGAACTAGTTCAGTATGATTAGAGCTCGGGTGGTAGGCAGAGTGGTAGAGATGAGGAATGATCGGTGGTTAGAGGTGACAGAGACAGCTTTTATTAAGCTACAGGGTGTGGATTTTGGAAGGATGATTCTGATTGTAGGGTGAAGAATGGATGAATGGGAAGTAGGAGTGCGGAGGAAGAAACCCCAGTTTTGAGGTTTTTTAATAATGCAAGTATGATGAGGGTCTTCATTAAATTAGTGTCTGAGTAAGTGGAGAGAAGCAGATAGATCTAAGACAGATTTGGAAGTTAGACTGGATTGGTCTTGGTGATTGTTGAGATGTGGGGTTTGAGTAACGGTTGTTGTCCAAGTTTTGGAATGAGGTGACTATGAGGATGCTATCACCGTTCACTGAGAGAGGAAATTCAGAGGGAAGAGCACTTTAGTGAGGGCATGTAAACACAGTTGGTTTACTTTTGGGCATATTGAATTGGAGGCACCTGAGGGTCAACCAGGTGTGTGTGTGTGTGCGCGCGCGTGCGCGCGCATGTGTGTGCGTGTACACCACTTAGTAGATGTTACTTTCAGCTGGGTGCCAGACATCTGCCCCTTCACCTGGGACTCTGCCTGAGTGCCTTCCACCAGAGCGGATTTACTGCTTGAGCCAAATGCTGTGCTACTTTCTGTTTGGTGTCCCGGCATCTGACTTTAGTTTTCGGTTCCTTTTTAGGCCATGATTATTTATTTGCAGTGTTACGGTTTCCCCAGGTCCTGGTCCTCTTACTCTGACCTTCCTCCTATGTGGATACAAGCTTAATCTGGCTCCAGTGAATGGTTTCCTTCTTGGAAGTTAATTAACTAACTTGACAAATCATCTGATATGAGCCAGGTATTGTGGTAGTGCCTGGAAAAACAATGATAAGTAATAATAGACATGGTCTCCACCTTCTTAGAGAGTTTACATTTTAGTGGAGACATAATTGTTAATCAATGATGAGAAAAGAAATATAAAATTGCACTTGTGATAAGAACTAAGTAGGAGAGATATACAATGCAATGAAAGTTTACTATAGCAGGATTTAGCCTGGTGATAGGGTCAAGATATGCCTCCATGGGGGGAAAAGATAATTATCCTAAAATTTGAAGAATCAAATGGAAATGAAGTTGGTGAAGTTAAGTAGATAAAGAGGGGAAGGGGGGCGCCTGGGTGGTTCAGTTGGTTCAGCGTCTGCCTTTGGCTCAGGTCATGATCCCAGGGTCCTGGGATCGAGTCCCTCTCCCTCTGTCTGCTCCTCCCCCTGCTTGTGCTCTTTCTCTCTCTCTGTCAAATAAATAAATAAAATCTTAAAAAAAAAAAAAAGAGGGGAAGGAAGAGTTGCCAGATAGAAGAAATAGAATGTGCAAAGGTCCTGCTATGGGACAGAGCATGGAGAAGGTTGGGGACTGAAAGTTTGGTGGGTCTAGAGTAGAGATTATGCAGGGAACATAATGCAAGACAAGATTAGAGAAGTAGGTGGCGGCCTGATCATGGAAGGTCTTGTAGGCCATGTTGAGGAGTTATCATTCTAAGGAAAGAAACTTAAAGCTTTCAAGTTATAAAATTAGCATTTGAGACGATCACTTTGGCTCCAGTGAAGAAAATGAACCAGAAGAAAATAGAAATGAATGAGGAGAGATCTGTCAGATGTCTATTGTGGTAGTTCCCATCTGAGACAATCGTAGCTTGGATTGGAGTGCTGGTGATGGGGTTGGTAAGAAGTGGATCCATTCAAGGGCAATTCAGGAGATTAAATGAATGGGAGCCAGTGACTGTTTGGTTGAGCTGGGGGAAACAGAGAAATGAACACAACCCTAGGTTTTTTGTTTTTTGGGGGGGGGTTTCTTGTTTTCATTTTTGACTCATAGGTATTTGGCTTGTACAGTTCAGTGTGCTCTTTCCCAAGAGAAGGAACTCTGGAAAACAGGGTTTGCACTGTTCATCTCCAGAAGGCACTGTTCATATTATAGCCCATGTAAATGGATTCTCTTGGAGCTGTGCAATGACACCTGTATACAATTACCCTGATGGATCCCTTTTAGAGTGGGACAAATAATGGGACAAGGGAGTGCGTGATAAGATCATGAGATCATTTTGGGGCATGTCCAGTTTGGCCAGTTTTTTGAGAAAAGAGGTTAATAGATGGTGGGATGTATAGCTCTGGATGGGCCAGAGATATGATTTGGAAGTCATGTGTATATAGATGCTTACTGAAACCATGAGTATGGATGAGCTTGCCAAAGTGAGAAGCTCACAAGACCAGGGCTGAGCCCTGAGGGAAATCAACATTTACTGTCTTGTAAAGGAGGTCAGGGCTCTCTTTACTTGAGAAAGAGTGGCTATAGAAGTTTAGGAAAACCCGTAAAGCAATACGGTGGTCAAAGGGAAAGTCAACACCGACAAAACATAAAATGAGATGAGGACTGGCAAATATCTATCAGGTTCGGTGTAGGCCAGTTCCAGTTCAAGATGGTGACATGGGAGGCTCCCGAACTCACCTCCTTCCATAGTCACTCATGCCACAGCTACCTAAGGAACAGTTCCATCCAAAAAAAATCCAGAAACTAGCTGAGCAACATCTACACACTGGGTGAATGAGAAAAAATTTACCCACATCATAATGGGTAGAAGAGACTGGGACACAGCCTTACCATAAACCCCACACCCAGCGCAGCAACATACAACCAGGAGGGAACTCTCAACTACCAGCTTCTCCCTGGAGTGAAGAGTTTGGACTCAACATCGTGTCCCAACTCACGAAAGTTCCACCTGAGGAACAGGTCCCCAGACACTTAGCTCTGAAAGCCACCTGGGCTTGTGTCTATGAGATGCACGGGGTGATAGCAAACAAAGGGATCCTGAGGACTTGCAGTGGCTAAGCCTCCCTCCCCCCGCCACCCCTCAGTACAGAGACAGCAGACTTAAATGCCCATCTCCCAGCCTTTCCATGAAAGAGGCCCATTTGCTTATCTTAAAAGCTGCAACCTGAGGTTTAGGCTCCTGATTTAACACAAATCGAGGGGCTGACTGCAATCCTCTCCAGAGACTCTGGGGAGCGTGGCCGGTGCCATCTTAAATTCTCCCTCTGCTTCTCCCTAGGTCACTGGTATCTCTCTGAAAGGAGCTTGTGCACATGTCTTGTGCCCCAGGTGCTATGGCTGTTGTCCAGGGGACACACCTTTTATAGCCTGGCTCTGGTGGCCCACAGAGCTTACTACATTCACTAGTAGTACAGGACTGTAACAAAACCCAGGACTTGGTGCAGATGGTGTAGACCGAAACACCCATCTCCTAGTCTTTCACTGAAAGAGGTCTATTTGCATACTTTAAAAAACCTGCTGCCTGAGGGTCCAGCTTCCAATCAGCCTGCATCTAGGTGCTGATTGAGGCCCTCTTCTTTGGGACACCGAGGTCCTGGGAACTAAGAAGGCATCTTGGACAATCAAAGGTTTGAGAGACCACAAACAGCTAGGGCCAGGCTGAAGAATAAGGTTCATCTCTGATCTGAGGCCAGTCCTTCAAGACTGGGAAAGGTAGCTGTTTTATCTAATTCAGAAACCAATGCAGAGAGGTAATTGGTGGAATAATAAGACAGAAAACAGATTGGGTGGATTAGAGAAACAGGGATAGAATATAGAGAAAAGGAGACTATGTAGACAAACCTTTTGAGAAGTTTGTCTCGCAAAGTTGGGGGGAGAGAATGGCAACTAGAGGGGGATAGGAGGTTGGGGTTTTATATATATTTAAATTAAAAACTTGGGGGTGATTAAAAGCCTATGGGGAGGATCTAGTTGAGCGAGAAATTTGAATATATAAAAGAGAGAAGAAATAATTGATTTGGAAGTTTCCTTAGAAAGTGGAAAGAGGGTTCAAAGCACCTGTGGAAGAATTATATTTAAGGAAGAGGAAAAAATGTCTTTAATTGTAACAGGATGGAAAAAGGAGAGAATGAACATAGGTGTGGGTAGGTGTGTTTGGAATCAGGAATCAGGAGTGTTCCTTCCTGCAGGCTTCTAAGTTCTTTGTAATGGTGGAAACAAGCTCTTCTGATGTTCATTAAGGAAAGATGGTCCAAGGAGGAAGCTGATTCGATAAGGTCTGAGGTAGTTACGGAGAGTGGAGATATTGGTTGACCAGAGAAAGATACTAAGATTCTCAGATAGTCCTGGTGACCTGTATGAAGTTGGTGATTAATCTGCCCTTTGTGTAACTTTCTTTACCAATCCTTGGCTGCTCAGGTGTAATCAAAAAGTAGGTAGTTGGGGGCTTGCCAGATTGGGGGGGCAAATCCCAGAGGGGTAGGGACTACTAGCAAGTGTTATCGAAGTAGTACACTTTGAAATGTAAGGAAAAAAAGGTGTGTGTTTAAAAAAGTTTTTTTTTTTTCTGCTTTTGTTTTAGAAGACCCAGGATAAATAATGGCCCGGAAGTGGTAATGGCACTCTGAGGCACCTGGGGGTCATTGGAAAGTCAACAGCTATCACTCTAGAAGGCTGAAGGTGAAGCAGTGTCCTTGGGGGATGGAGGGACATAGAGTGGGAGCTCAGAGGACGATTGAGGATTTAAGTGAGTTTGCTGGTTAAAAGGTAACAACTCCAAAGGACACAGTGGAAAATTTGGGAAAGTGGTTGAGTACTCCGGAAGACAAGGAAGCACCAAGATCTTGGCCTCCTATAGCCTGATCTTCAGCCGATGTTTGCTCATGAAAAGGGCTTTCTCACTAGGAAAATGGTTACCACCAGCTAATCCCCGCTTTGCCTCTGCTCCCACTTTGGGGGCTTAGGTGTAACAGGGACCAAGCTGCAGTCACTAATCTAGGGACAACCCCTAAGCTGCACCATATCCCCTGGCTGCTGAAATCCAGCTCCTGGGAGACAAGCTGGGGCAAATAGGTGAAATCCTCCTTCACTGTCATCTCTCCTCTCCAATTCACCAATGCCCCCTTCTGACAGTGTGCACGTATGTTCTTAATATTCATCTAAATCAAACATGGCAATCTAATGAGGAGAAGTCACTGTCAAAGGCCATAGATGTTTCCCAAAGTCACTTAGAAATAGCGCGTGGCTTATCTCATTTGTAGGTTATGCACACTGTTAATCTTCCATTGGCACAAAACATCAAGGAGTCAGCAATATTTAAAGTAGGGCCATGAGTAACTTCATCGTTTGTCTTCCATTTTTGTTTAACATTTTACAAAAGAACAAAAACAAAAAACCAGGCCCAGGACAAAGAAGGGAGGTCATTTGCAATCTCAGTGTTAGCGTTAAGACTTTGCTCTCCAAGGAGACTGGAGTCCAGAAACATGCCTTTCCTACCTGTCTCTGGATGCATCAGAATGATGGCCAGTGGTGGAGGGCAGACTCAAGCAGCCACTGTCTCCTCCCAGGCCCCCCGCGGCAGCCTAGACTCTGCCCTTCAGGTGGGGTTCAAAGACGTGTTTGATGGGAAGACAGTGGCCACTGAGGGGATGAGACAAAATGGGACCCCAGCTGCAGCAACAATTCTCAAAAATTCCTTCCCGCTGTATCCCTGGGATAATTGATACATACAATTTGAGGATGTCACATATAGGGCAGAAGTAGTAGGGTCCCAGGGAAATGGGGGAGAGGTGCTTTTCTTGTTTTGTCTGCCACCCCTGTCTTTTACGACTCCCCTCACTAAAGCCTAATGAGGCAGCAGGCATTACCTGGGAATCATTCCAAAGGTCTCTATCGCAAATATAGCTGTTAGGTTACAGAAACTGCAAATGAGATAAATAATATTAATGATTAAATTAAGTGCAGTATATTAAAAGCCTCCCTCCAAATCTTTATGGTAATGATCAAATCATAGATAATCTTAATGAGGGTGTCACTTTCTCGATAATGGAGAGAAGAGATGCATTTACATCACAGCTGTGGTGATTTTTCCATACGTGTGACTTGGGCTGCTTGTGGCACGATTTCTCCGAGCTTGTCAGTGCAACCTCACTACCCTCCTAACATCTTGATGTCGTTTTTGATAGTGGGTCCCAAGGCGACAGCAAGAATAATGTTAATAATAATCATACTGTTTTACCGAGCACGTAGTACTTGTTGAAAGTGAATACTAACTGAGCATTTGCTGCGTACCAGACAATGTATCGAATGTCCTACATGAATTATCTGCCTAATCCTCATAGCAACACTTTCTTTTGGATGAAGAAACAGAGGCTCAGGTAGGTTAAGCTACTTGCAAAAGTTTACAGTTGTCTGTAGCAGAGATGGGATTTGAATTCAGGATTTTCTGATCGAAGAGCCTGTGACGTGCACCTGATGTTGGCTGGTTCAGGAAGTTAAGAATCTTCAGAACTTGATATAGGGCACTATGTTATTATTTCTAAGGTTACTGAGTATCTCTCATGATTTATCAGATTGCTTGGAATGAGACAGGAGCTAAATAAACATTAATGATAGCATTTCACCTATTTTCATGTGGGAGAAGAGAAACGAAAGGAACTTAACTTGATTGAGCAAAATTAGGGATTTTTACCCAGGTACTGTCATTTAATCCTCAGAATACTATAAGATAGGTCTTATAGACTCATTTTACAAACAAAGAAATAAGCTCAGAGACTAAGCAATTCGCTTAAGATGACATATCTACCAGTGGCAAAAGTAGGATTCAACTGAAGTAGACGCTAGACTAATGTTTTCAAGGTCCATCCATGTTGTAGCAAATGGCAAGATTTCCTTCTTTTTTATGGCTGAATATTCCATTACATATAGATATATATATATATATCTACATCTATCTATATCTATTTATCTATCTATCTGTCTCTTCTTCTTTACCCATTCATTCATTGATGGACACGTGCGTTGTTTCCGTGTCTTGGCTACTGTAAATAATGCTGCAATGAGCATGAGGGTGCATCTTTTCAAGTTAGGGTTTTCATTTTCTTTGGTAAAATAGGGGAAGAATTTTTGGATCATATGGTAGTCTGTTTTTAGCTTTTTGAGGAAACTCCATAGTATTTTCCATAGTGGCTGTGCTAACTTTCATTCCCACCAAGAGTGCACAGGATTCCCTTTTTTCCACATCCTTGCCAACATTTGTCATCTCCTGTCTTTTTGAGACTAGCCATTCTAACAGGTGTGAGGTGATATCTCGCTGAGCTTTTGACTCGCATTTCCCTGATTATTAGTGATGCTGAGTACCATTTCATATACCTGTAGGCCATCTGTATGTCATGAAAAAATGTCTATTCGGACCTTCAGTCTATTTTTTAATTGGATTGTTTGCTTCTGTATTGCATTGTATGAATTCTTTGTATATTTTGTATATTAATCCCCTATTGGATGTGTGATTTCCACAGGTTGACTTTTCATTTTGTTGATGGTGTCGTTTGCTGTGCAGAAGGCTTTTAGTGTGATGTAGTCCCACTTGTTTATTTTCACTCTTGGTGCCTTTGCTTTTGGTGTCAAGTCCAAAAAAATCATGGCCAAAACTGAAATCAAGGAGCTTACTATCTACGTTTTCTTCCAAGAGCTTTATGGCATAAGGTCTTACATTCAAGTCTTTAATCCATTTTGAGTTAATTTTTGTGTGTGGTGTGAGATAGTGGTCTAGTTTCATTTTTTTGCATGTGGCTGTCCGGTTTTCCCAACACCACTTATTGAAGAGATTGTCCTTACCCCACCATATATTTTTGGCTCCTTTGTAATAAATTAATTGACTACATATGCCTGGGTTTATTTTTGGCCTCTCTATTCTGTTCCACTGATGTATGTGTCTGTTTTTATGCTGGTCCCATACTGTTTTGATTACTATAGCTTTGTAGTTTAATTTGACATCAGGGAGTGTGATGCCTCTCGCTTGGTTCTTCTTTCTCAAAGATGGCTTTGGCTATTTGGTTTCTTTTTCTTTCTTTTTTTTTTTTTTGTCATTCCATACAAATTTTAGGATTGTTCTCGGTCTGTGAGGAGTGCCATTGGAATTTTGATAGAGATTGCATTGAATCTGTAGATTGCTTTGGGTAGTATGGACATTTTAACAATATTTGTTCTTCCAAACTTCCAAATGAGCATGTAATATCTTTCCAATCATTGGTATCTTCTATAATTTCTTTCATCATTGTCTTATAATTTTCAGGGTCTAGGTCTTTCACTTCTTGGTTAAATTTATTCTTAGCCATTTTATTCTTTTTGATGCACGGGTAAATGAGATTGGCTTCTTAATTTCTCTGCCTGATAGTTCATTATTAGCATATAGAAACACAACTGATTTTTGTATATTGATTTTGTATCCTGCAACAATTACTGAATTTGTTTATTAGTTCTAACAGTTTTTTGGTGGAGTCTTCAGCGTTTTCCAAATATAATACCATGTCATCCGGGAATAGTAAAAATTTTGCTTCTTCCTTTCTGATTCGTGTGCCTTTTGTTTCTTTTTCTTGCTTAATTGCTCTGGAGAGGACTTCTAACTCTATGTGGAATAAAAATAAAAGCGGGCATCTTTGTTTCTCAATCTTAGAGGAAAGGCTTTCAGCTTTTCACCACTGAGTATGATGTTAGCTGTGGGCTTGTCCTATATGGCCTTTATTATGTTGAGGTATGTTCCCTCTACACCCACTTTGTTGACAATTTTTATAATAAATCAATGTTGAATTTTGTCAAATGCTTTTCTGCATCTACTGAGATGATCATATGATTTTATCCTTCATTTTGTTAATGTGGCATATCACATTGATTAATTTGCAGATGTCAAATCATCCTTGCATCCCTGGAATAAATCCCACTTGATATTATATGATCCTTTTTAATGTATTGCTGAATTCAGTTTGCTAATATTTCATTGAGGATTTTTGTATCTATATTCATCAAGCATATTGACCTGTAATTTTCTTTTCTTGTGGTATCCTTGTCCGGCTTTGGTATTAGTAATGTTGGCCTCATAGAATGAGTTTATAAATATTCCTTCCTCTTATATTTTTCGGGAGAGTTTGAGAAGGATAGATATTATTCTTTAAAGGTTTGGTAGAGTTTACCAATGAAGCCATCTGGTCTTGGATTTTTGTTAGTTGAGACGTTTTTTTCTTACTGATTCACTGTCCTTACTAGTTATCAGTCTGATCAGATTTTCCATTTTTTCATGATTCAGTCTTGGTGGGTTGTATGTTTCTAAGAATTTATCCATTTTTTTTTAGGTTGTCTAATTTGTTGGTGTATAATTATTCATAGTAGTCTCTTATGATCCTGCATATTCCTTTGGTATCAGTTGTAACTTCTCTTTCATTTCTGATTTTATTTGAGTACTCTCTCTTTTTTTCTTATTGAGGTTAGCTAAAATTTTGTCTATTTTATTTATCTTTTTAAAAACCAACTCTTAGTTTTTTTGATCTTTCCTATTGTCTTTTTAGTCTCTATTTGATTTATTTCCTCTCTGATCTTTGTTATTTCCTTCCTTTTACTAACTCTGGGCTTTGTTCTTTTTCTAGTTCTATGAGGTGTAAAGTTGAGTTGTTTATTTGAGATTTTTCTTCTTTCTTGAGGTAAAGGATTTCCTTCTTTTTTTTAATGGCTGAATAATGCTTCATTGTATATCACATTCTCTTTATCACTCACTCATTAATGGACAGTCAGGTTGCTTCCATGTCTTGGCTATTGTAAATAATGCTATGATCAACATGAGGGTACACATATCTTTTTGAGTTAGTGTTTCATGAAACTCTTCTAGTAGTGGTGACCCCAGACTCTATGGCATTTTTATTTTTCCTACTAGCTATGGTCTTCCCTCATGCCTTATGTGATGTTGCCATGTTTTAGTGTAATTCATTTATTGGACTTTGTCAAGTAGAAATTGTATTCAAGCTCATCATTATCCCTTTAAACAAATGCTAAAACGATTATAATAAAACATTTATATTCACCTATAGTTTGGATCCAGGATCTTCACACAAAACACATACATTCCAGAATGGTCCTCAGGCCAAATTAAATGATTATAGTTAGACTTGTTGATTATTTCATATGGTTGATTTAAATCTCCTGGTTTTCCAATAGCATAAGAGAAACAGTGCTTATAGTTCTGAATAGGAAACAAAAGACAAAAACCTTAAGGTCCTTCTCTAGGGGAAGAGGTGTTGGAGATTGTAGGGGAGAGGAGAAAGTATGCAGCAGCTAGAGAGGAAAAGGGAATGAACTGGAGAAATACACTTATGTTTGTCGGGCAGTATTACAGGACTGTTTTAATCATGAAATTAAGGTGAAATAAACCAGCATGGGTATGTATTCCTTTGACCACAGTCGGCTGTCAAGGCAGATAGTTGGGATTTAACTAGGGTTGTGATTTAGCTACACAAGTATGAAGAAGTGAGAGGGAGGAAGGAATTGAGGGTACACATTAATTGAGTGTTATAATTATTGACCATGGAATTTAAGCAGCATAAAGAGCAAGAAGAGAACCTAGGGGCAGGGTGAGCATGGTTATGTCATTTTGAGGTTGAAGGATTGTTCGAAGGATTGTTAGAGTAAAGGTTCTAGGGTTATGTTGCTGGAAGAATACGACATTGTGGCTGGAAAGTGGGATGTTTTGAGATGGGACTACAGAGGATAATACAATTATTTGTATGTATCTCTGTCTTGACATGTGCAGATTCTGATGCAGAAGCAAAGTAACATTCCTGTTGTAGGGGTTAGATTTTATGGGGTCAGGTACCATATAGGTCACTTTAATTTATGAGATATGATTTTATTCTCCAAATAACAGAAATTAATTTCAATTCAAGAAAGGTTGATTGAAAAAATTGAAAGCAGTATAGGGATTGATAGTTGGCATTCAGAAATGATCTTTCAGTTGTTTTTTCTTTTTTTAAGATTTTACTTATTTGAGATAGAGCAAAAGCAAGAGAGTGAGAGCATGAGCCAGGGGGCGGGGCAGAGGGAGAGGGAGAAGCTGACTCTCCACTGAGCAGGGAGCCGGATACAGGGCTCCATCCCAGGACCCTGGGATCATGACCTGAGCCAAAGGCAGACGCTTACCCAACTGAGCCACGCAGGCACCCCATGATCTTTCAGTAGTACAAGAATTGAAAGTTCAGGTGTTCTTTAGAAAGACTCACTCTCGGGGTGCCTGGGTGGCTTAGTCAGTTGTGTGTCTGCCTGTGGCTCGGGTTGTGGTTTTGGGGTCCTGGGATTGAGCCCCCCTACAGGGGGGGCTGTGCTCGCTCTCTGTCAAGTAAATAAATAAAATCTTAAAAAAACCCTCACTCTCAATGCTTCAACATGTTTGTCAGATATTTAATAAATCTGCAAACAGATTTTCAGCAGAAAAAATTAAAACAAAATTGTTAGTAACAGAGGAACAATGGAAGATCAAATAGAAATTAAGATGATGCATTTCTGAAATCACAATATTAATCCAACAGAAAAGTTGCATTTGATTTTCAAAAGCAAATTTAAATCCAAAACGTTTTCATCAAACTTTTGTTAATACTGAAATGCCAAATTAGTTATTATAAATAAAATCTGGTAGGTAATATTTTCCTTACTTCAGGTCCCCAGGCTTCTTCTAGTGGGAGGTGCTGGTTAAGCTTAGTCATTGACTTCCACGTCTGGGCTTCATTTAAACAACCACTCTGTCAAAAAATTGTACATATAGGAATTTAAGAAACAAGTGAGCAAAGGAAAAAAAAAAGAGAGAGAGACAAGCCTAGAAGCGGACTCTTAACTATAGAGGACAAACTGATGGTTGCCAGAATGGTGGTGGGTAGGGTGAATGGGTTAGGTGGGTGATGCAGATTAAGGAGGGCACTTGTGATGAGCACCAGGGGATGCATGGAAGTTTTGAATCACTGTATCGTACACCTGAGACTAATATTATGCTGTATGTTAACTAACTGTAGTTAAAATAAAAATGTAATAAAAATTGTACACACATATGTTTGAATATAAATTTATTCATAAGTATTTAATATATTTAATACCATTGAAAAATATATATTTAATTCTTTTCATTATTTAAATGTTTGCTGATACACAGGGGAACAATTGACATTTGTATATTAACCTTGTACAAAAAGAACTTCTTAAACTCACTAAGTTTAAGTGTTTCACATGAAGTCATGTTACTTGTGAATATGACAGTCTTATTGCTTCCTTTCCAATCCTTATACTTTTAATTTATTTTTATTGTTTATTGTTTGCCTTATTACAGAGATCAGAAACAATGTTGTATAGAAATGGTGATAACTGGCACCCTTGTTTTACTCCTGACTTCAGAGAGAAAGCTTTCAAATTTTCACCACTAAGTAAGATGTTTTCTAAGGTTTTTGTTTTTGTTCTTGTTTGTCTTTTTGTACTTACATTTTATTAGGTTAAGGAAGTTACGATATACTTATTTTGGGGGTTATTCTTTTTTTTTTTTTAAGTAGGCTTCACACCCAATGTGGGGCTTAAACTCATGACCCTGAGAATTCCAAGATTTATTTTATATTATTTTTTTTAAAGATTTTTATTTATTTGTCAGAGAGAAAGAGAGCGCGAGCAAGCACAAGCAGGGGGAGTGGCAGGCAGAGGGAGAAGCAGGCTCCCCGCTGAGCAAGGAGCCTGATGCGATGGGGTGCTGGATCCCAGGACCCTGGGAACATGACCTGAGCCGAAGGCAGATGCTTAACTGACTGAGCCACCCAGGTGTCCCTCCAAGATTTATTTTAAAAATAATGTTATGCATGAATAATTTTTTAATTGAATGACTTTTCAACTATTATAATAATCCATGCTTATTCTTCTTTATTCTATTACTATAGTGGATTTCTTTGATTTTCAAATGATATTCCAACTCTATTTATGAAATAAACAAAACTTGTCTGGATGTGTGATTTTTAAATATACTGCTGGGTTTGATTTGTTAGCATTTTGGTTAGGTGCTTTGTATTTGTGGTCATGGGTGAAATTGGCTCATAATTCCTTTTTCTTTTAAGGTCCTCCTCGGGTCCTCCTGGATTCACAAAATGAATTGGGAAGTGCTCTCTCCACCCTAAAACTCTGGAAGAGTTTTTAGAAAACTGAAGGAAAATTTTCTTAAATGTTTGGTACACTTCATTAGGAAAGCCATCTGGGATTAGAGATGTCAGACATTTCTTTCTTAGAATATAAGAAACTTCGGTAATTTGTGTTTTTCAAGGCATTTGCTATTTTATCTGTTTCTTCATTGTCAAAATTTGTTGATATAAATTTGTTTATAGTAACCTCTATTATTTGGGCTTAAAATGATGATATGCTCTTTTTTTTCCATTTGTCAACTAGAAACATGTTATAAAGAGATGCTTCCCCTTATCCACTATTTGGTTATCCACTGGTATAGTTCATTTGGGGACGGTAGGATAAATATAGGTGTCGTTCTCATTTCTTGCCATTTTTCTAAATAAGGAGTTGGTTCCCTATCATTCTCCGAAGGTGATTTCTTGAAAAAATCATTATGAACTCACAGGTTTAACATATTCAACGGGTTTTAGCAATATTGCGATAACTATCCATAAGGAAGCTCTAATTGTCCCATCTTTGGCCAATCTCTTCAATTTGACTTCCGATTACTTTTGACATGACCCTAGCAGTCTTTGGTTATTCCTTGCTAATGGGAATGTCAAACTATTCCAAACTCATCATGTCCGTTTCCTCCCCCAGGCTTGGAATCCGCTATTTATCTAAGAATCCCCAGTTATTTTTAGTGGGAAATTATATTTCAAGACAACCGACTGGGTATTAAGGATACTTACAGCTACTGATTAGTTATGTTTCTAGGGATTTTAATGGACAGTGTAGGAAAAATTTATCTCTCTCTCTCTCTGAACAATATATTTATATACTTTTATCCAGATCACATGAGTTTCCAATACCTCATGAGTTTACACTGAATCTTATTCAAATTCAGGATATTTTGTCTAACTTCTTCTATATTACATATGTATCTCCTTGCTTTTATGCCAAAAACACTTGGTGAAGAATTAGAATATCTCACTTTACACACCTCAGAAGACCAGAATAACTAATACAAATATTACCCCTACTATCATGATTACTGAAAAGTTATATTTTTCCCCTGGCGTAGGCTTTCATATTCTCCTAGCATATTTTATAATTGTATTGTATCTATATTGTTAGAGAATACGTCCATTATATACTATCCTCTTTCCCCTTTAATACTCACTTTGCTTCAGTTTTGCAAGTAACTCTATACTACATTATGCTTTCCTCTAGTTCTTATGTTGATATCTCTTTAGTGATTTTGGTGGCTTGAAGGTTTATTATTTAGTAAGTTACTCAGGAAGGGCTCATGGGAACAATATCATCTGAGCTTTTTACACGTTAATAGCAGTTTGTGCCTTTTCTAGAGTCATCAGTTTTGCTGAATATAAAATCCTTGGCTCGTGTTTATTTTCCTTTAGTATCTTGAATATTTTACTCCATTTTTTCCTGGCATAAAGCATTGCTATAAAAATTATAATTTAATTTTATTTTCCTTATATGTAAATTGCTTGCTTTGTTTGCCTAGATGGCTGCTTGGGTTGGCTGTTCTGATTTCATATTCTTGAGTATATGCTCTTTAAATATGGAACTTCAAGTCTTTTTTTCTGGGGTGGGGTAGACATGTTTTCTTGAATGATTAGCTTGGTTTTGTTCCTTTGTTCTGGTTTTCTCTTTCAGGATGTCCATTTACCCGTCTATTGGAGCTTTGCCCATCTTTGGTATTAAATCTTTTTTATCCCATTGTTTCTTTTCACTTTAAAATTTTTCCTCTTCTAATTGCATGTGTCTTTTAAAGCATTATCCATTGTTCATTTTCATTTTTTAAGGGCTGTTTTCATTGCATATAGAATGTTAGATTTGGACTTTATTTTCTTTCAGTAGTATCAGTAAAGATATTTTTGTTCAGGAACGCCTGGGTGGCTCAGTGGGTTAAGCGTCCGACTCTTGATTTCGGCTTAGATCATGATCTCAGGGTTGTGAGATCGAGCCCTGTGTTGGGCTCCATGCTGGGCATTGAGACTGCTTCAGATTCTCTCTCTCTCCCTCTCACTCTGCCCTTCCCCGCTAAAAAAGAGGGAGGGAGAAGAAAGATATTTTTGTTCAAAGTTTTCTGGTTTGCATTATTTCTATAGAGAAATCAGCCTTAAGTCTTATAACTACTCTCTTGAGAGTAACTTTTCTTTTTTCCTTTGGCTACCTTTAAGGTTCTTCTCTTTGTTTTTCATTTTAGAACTTTAACTGTAGTGTTTCTAGATGCAGATTACTTTTTCTGTGCCTCGATGTCTTTTGCCTTTTGGGAAAATATTGCTTCTGGCAAACACTCTCTCTCCTCTCTTTTTAGGACTCTAGTCCTCATATCTAGGCAGTGAATCTCCATTATGTTCTTGTCTCTATTTTCAATCAGCTTATCTCCCTATGCATAATTCTGGGCATTTCCTTCTGACCCCTCTTCCAGTTGACCAATTCTGTCTTCAGCCATCACTCCCAATAGTTGAGTTCCTAATTCCCGTTATTACAATTTTGATATGTTTTTTCTAGAAGTGATTGGCAGCTCAGACAGAGGCATGGATAAGGTAGAACGATTGATGTTTAAAGTTGCCACAGGGTGCACAGGAACAACACTGGGGAAGGTGACTTGCACATATTGGCAAGACGGTGGCAGAGAGAGAGAGAGAGAGCAGAGGGCTCCATATGGTGGATGTCTAGACAGACAGTGTGAGGAAAAGCAAGGGGCAGAGGCATAGTGGAATAACACCAATAGAGCTAGAGAATTGGGGGTTGAGGTCAAAGACCAGAGTGTTTGAATTTAAATGTAATTATAACAGGGGAAGCTGCATTGGTCAAGGCAGTCTCTGCTGTGCTGCAGTAAACCCCAGCCCTCAGAGCCTTTACGCGTTGCAGTTGAATTCCTAATCACACGTACTCCAGTGCAGATGCCCCTGGGGAGATGGTTCCCATGGATGGACTCTCTGCAGAGCAGTGGATTAGACTTTTCTCTCTAGTGGCTCCTTGAAGAATACCCTCACCGGACTCTTCTCATCCGACTTGCATCTCTCCATCATTGTTGCTGTAATAGACCGACTATGGAGGAAGCTAGGACGCACGGAGGTTCATGTGAGCCCTTCTCAACACCTCATCCTGGAAGTGACGCCTATCGCTTCTGCTCATTCCACAGCGTGAGAGCCAGTCACACGGCCCCACCTAGATGCACACGGGGCCAGGAAATGCCCTTCCTGTTTAGAAAGTGTCTTCCCAGCAACAGCCCTACGTGATGGCTAGCAGAACTCAGGAGTCAATTGTCATTGCTTTCAGGGCAGGAGGAGAACCCATCAAGTTCTCAGTATGAGAGAGCAACAGGTGGGGATGGGGTACATGACGCCTGGATGACAGGGGCCTCAAACAAAGGACACTGTGCTTAGGGTGAGGAGATACTGATCTGGAAATGACACTGTGGGTCAGGGAGCACTTTAATTCCAGAGCTCATCAAGAGTACCCCTGGTCTGAGAGAAAAACATGGAAAATTATATTCTTGGAGAAATGTTTGCTGAAGTGTCTAGAGTCATTTAGCCCTAAGGTATATTAGAAAAGTTCGAGACAGTGGAGAGTAATGGGGATCTGGGCCCAGGTGGAAGGAGGACAGAGTAAGCATGAGGTTGTGAGGAGAGAGTAGGCCTGAAGGATGCACGCTTCGGGGGCTGGACAAGTGTAGGAGGAATATGGTGGGATGGATTTATTTGGCCACAGAATTGAAAGACAGTTCTTGCAACATCCTGAGCAGGTAGCAGGTGGAATTCGTTGTCTCCTGGCTGCTATCTGGGTGGGTTCTCCTTCTGGGAGAATTAAGGTCTCTGATAGATGAGAAAGCTCCTTTGGAAGGAGTTATCCCTCTGACTTTGTTTGAGCATGAGATTTCTGAGGAAAAGTAGGAATCAATGCTGTTTGTGGAGAGGCTCTGCAAAGTAGAAAGTGCTGTCAGCAAGGAGGCTGAGCTCGACCCGTCAGAGGACGGAAGAAACCAGGAGAGTGTGGGGACAGTGAAGCCAAGGTCAGTGGGTCAAATGACGCAAGGAAGTCAAGTGAGATGAAGCCTAGGGAGTGTGCCCTTAATGTAGCACCAGCATGATGAATGTGTGAGAGCCAAAGGCAGATCCATAAATAATCAAACACAGAATACACTGTGGCAAAAAAAAGAAAATATTCACCTATAATTGCGTCACCCTACTCTAAACATTATTTTATTCTTCTGATGACCAAGGCTTCGCTTGTCACCAATGAATTTCAGTAGTCACAAAATGTAATACACAGGTCATATTTTTTTTTCTACCCACATGTAACTGGTTCTATTTTCCTTAGATAATTTATATATAGATTTAAAACAGAGCCGCAGGTGTCACTGCATGCTAAGTTCTATTTCATTTCAAAGATGCCGTACCTTCTTCATGGTATTATTAAAGCTGTAGTCCTTCCTGCCATGTATTTCCCACACGATGAAATTTACTTCCACGTCTTCCACGTAGCCATTGTCATTGTATCTGAGTGAGATAAGCCAACACAACAATAATTGGTTAGAGCCGAAGAGAGGTTGAGAGTTGCAGCCCCCCGCCCCCCCATCTGACGGGCTTCTCTGAACAGTGCTGCGACCTTGTGAAGTGGCTTAATGTTCTCGAAGCCTCAATATTGTCACTTCTCTGTGAAATCACAACAGTGCCATTGTATAGGTTTCCTTCAGCTCTCGAAATCAACCTCCTAGTAATAAAGCAGGAAATGTTCACCTTTTTCACAGTTGGAAGCGTAAATGCTGTTCACTTTGACAGGAACCGCGTGTTGAGGAGGTGAGGGGAGTGGGGGCCCTGCCGAGTCAGCTGGGAGCAGGGAGAAAGAACTGAGGAAGGAGGAAGGGCACCGCAAAGGGCCCCTGGTGTCATCTGATCAACAAATATTCATGGGGTGACTGTTGCGTCTCACGGGCTCACTGTGCTGAGAACAGAGATGCTCCAGAGCTCCCGGGGGACCCGGCTGGAAGACGGGGCTGAGTGTCAGGGGGTTGGCAGCAGCAGGGAGAGCTGAGGTGGGGCCCAAGAAGCAGAAGCGGTCACCGGTTCCTGGGAGCCACAGTCCTGCGCAGCCCACGCCCAGACAACTCGTGATGACTTTCACCCACAGCAGCACCCCCGCAGGCGGTCCTACAGGGACTGGGGGCCCACTCCCCAGATGCCGGCACGGGAGACAGAAACCCCGTTGAGCTTATTCACCCCAAACTCAGTGTGTTTCAAAAGAGATGCTACTTCAAATTGTTAAGATGTGTTTTTTCTTCTTGCTACCATATGAAAATAGGGGTTTGAGACCAAAGCTAAAGTTCAGTTAGTGGTAAAGTTACACCTGTGCATTACCAGAGCTTACAACTGTTTTAAACACGGTCATGTCCTCTTTTTTCCATCCGTCATTGCCCGTTTTTCTGAATGGGACTGTCCCCACCCTGCTGTGGATGGAGATTTCACTTAGGACTTTGGTCTCAGGCACTGGCTCCTGGGCTCTGACTCTTGGACTGTTGCCCCAGGGTCGGGTGCATTCTCTTGCTCCCCATACTCTCTGTGTCTCTCCATAAGATCATGGGTCTTTGACCGTGGTGTTTCCTTACTCACGGCCCACATTTCTGCCTGACATCGCAGTCGCTCCCCCTGGCTCTCCGTATCTGCTACAACTTGGCGCCATCCATTTCTGCTTATAAAAACCAGCTCTTGTCCGATTTACAGATTGGGCAGGAAATCTGTACACACCAGAAAGTGGTACCTGAGAAGCTATTTTATTTCCATCTGAATTCATTTTTAAGAGCCTTAAAGACATGAACTCAGATGTGAGTAACCAGGGGTTAGAGTCATGGTGGTCGACTTCTTTCTTGGCACAGGAAGAGGGTCATAGAGAACTCTAAACTCTAAAGTTCCTCCCACAAGAAAATGCACACACGTGTGTGACACACTCAATTTTGTATGCAGTTTTGGAGATTTGGGCCAGGCTTTAGCAAAGCTCTCATTCTAGGAGCTTTGGAAGGTGCAACATTTTTGCCTGCATCTTCCAAAAGCCATCAGATTCTTGAATTATTAAGAACTAGTTGTAAAGCCATATGTTTTATTTAAATTTTAAAAAAGATCTTCCTTGAACTGGGAGTGGACGTTGTTGACACAAAAGCAATAAGCTATAGTGTCATCTAGTGGCAATAAGGATAATTACATGACCCATACTTCTGGGTTTATAATCTTTGGATAATGCTTTATTATTTCATGGAGAATATGGGACAAAAATACTTGCCCGTGTAAGCATGGCTTATTTTCATTAATGTTCATTAAGAGGATATGATACCAGTGAGACCTGAGAAATTCAGAAATGTCACTAGTGGGCGACTAACTTCCCTATAATTTGTTAACTTCTCCATTGTGACAGTTCCGCTATTAATCCATCGACACATATGTTTTCAGTCCCGTGGGACCACTCAACCCAGTGTATTAACCATGTCTCTTACTTTCTGTTTTGTGATGCTTTAATAGTTGGGTTAATTACCGCAGGAGAATTGGAAGCAACATGCCTTATCAAATGACACCCGGTGGCAGAGACATACATAAGTTACCCCAAGAAAGACGAGTGTGGCCACATGGCCCAGAGTGTTGTTGCTGCTCTATGACCCCACCTCCTCCACCCCCACAGCCTCTCATGCGCCCCTTGGCCTCATCACACATCCAGGCCTGCCTTTCTGCGCTTTCCTCCTAGGGGCAGTTCCCTCCCTGCCCTGCATCCGGGATTCACTCAGTTGCTCTCGCCCTGCTTCCAACATCTCGCCCCAGCCTTGGATGTCACACCATGCCTTCCGCATTCATGCACAGGCTACTTGAGAAATTCAGATATGCGGCACTGGGCCTGCTCGCAGTGTCTTAAGTCAATTGTGCCTTTGGTATTGTCTGATAATCTTTCTGCCGGTCCTTGGTCAGCCTTTTTCATATTACCCTCAGTGACCCTGACACCCTCCTCAAAGCCTCTCCTCAACCCCTCGGTGCTCCCAGTGTACACGTGGCCCTTTCTGTTTCTTGTAAGTAAAATGAGGCTGTCAGACATGACTTCTCTCAGCTCCTGCACTCCTCTGTTTCCAGTCACTTCCCACATTTAGTTTTACTTCCCACCTCCTTCCAAGCCTCAGAGGATGAATTCTCCTTCTTCTTTTAACATTGCCACCTGGGTCTTTGATCCTACTGCCCTAGTTTTCTTCGTGGACCTGGCTCCTATAGCTTATTTTATTTTAATAAGGAAATGTTTCAAATAGTCAGAAAAACACAGAGAATAATGTGAAAACTCTTACATATTATTTCCATCCAGGTTTTATACTTTACTTATCCATAAACATATCCATAAATCACATATAGTATTGCTTTATGAGTTTGCAAATATACATACAGGATATTACACTGTAAATATCTTTTGGCAACTTTTTTCCCCACTCAATATTAGGTTTTGAGATGGATCCATAGAAATTTCCAGTCTCTTGGTCTCTGTTTTCCTCAGCAGCAGCTCTCTCCTGACTACTCCTCCCCTATTCAACCTGAACTTGGTGGCTGACCCCCGGGATTCCTTCTTACAAGCATCTTTTCATTCATTTTAAGGGCCGTGCCCCATTGCATTGGCTACAATGTATACATCCAAAAATGTTTGCTATGTTTCATTATGTATATTTCACCACCAGTAAAAGAATCTATATTTAAAGATGCCATAAACAAACATGTCAGCCACCTGTCTTTTTCACCTGGTTTATGGTAAGATATCATGAGGTAGCAGGAAAAGTAAGAGTGTGTGATATCCTGGAAGCCAGATGAAGAAACTATTTCAAGTAAGAGAGAATGATCAGCTGTGTAGTTCTGGTTGCCCAGATCAACTAGGGTGAGTCCTGAGGACCGAGCACTGGGCGCGGCGGTCGGAGGGCACGGGTCACACTGGGTGGCAGTGCTAGTGACGGGTGGTGGCCAAAGCAGGCTGGGAGGGATGGGGGACAGCAGGAGGAGAGCTGGAGACGTGAGGATAGAAGCTACAGGGGTAGTGGGGGTCACGAGAGGGTTTTTCCTGTTTTTGTCTTCGGTAAGGGAGAGAACTGCAGATTTCTCTGATGATCCAGTAGACAGGGAAAAATTGATGATGCGGGAGAAGGTGGGGCGAGTTTCAGGAGCAGTTTCTTAAGTAGGAAAGCAGGTGGGGATCCAGTTCACAGATGGAGAGAGAGACCTTAGATACACATATGTTCACCTACGGGGATAGGAAGACAGACAGAATTCGTGGGCGCAGATAAGGGGGTGGAGGTTTGTGGAAGATCTCTTCTGATTGACGTCACTTGGACTCGTTCATCTTCCTTATTCTCTCTTCTCATCTATCAATTATCCAATTATCTATCAGTTATCAAGCCCCTACCTATTATAATCACTAATTTTTCTCATAAACGATTCCTCTTCTTTGTCCATGCTGCAGTTTCAATCATTTGTGTTTTTCCTCCACAGACTACCAGTACAGTTTACTACCTGTCTCGCTCTTTAGACTTGTTTCCCTGAAGTTCATCTTCTCCCTTCTCCCAGAGAGGACTAGCTAAGGCAGATATTTGATCATACCGCTCTACCATAGTATGGACAGGAAGTCTCCCACGATCTGGACTCCACCGAGCTCCAAGCTAGTTTCTCTTGTCCTGACACTTCATGCCTCACTTTATGCCCCAACAGCATTATACTGTTTGAGCTGTACATCTTCTTCCTCAAACCATCCCTTTTGCTTGAAAGCCTCACCCAATGGAGCTCATTGCCACCTTCCCCACTTTTCTTCTTCCCTCTCTGCCTTCAACTAAATATTTATTATCCTTTAAGACTCAGTGACTCAGATCAAAGCCCTTCTCCCTTCTGTAGCTGGGTTGGATTCTTTTGAGTTTCCTTTTTATTATTCCATATCAGCTAATATGGTGACCTGATTCATCAGACTCTTAAGCCCTCAATTGAGAGAGGAAGTCCTCTCTCAAAAAAGAAGTGTTATTTATCTTTGAATTCCCAGGACCTAGCACAGTAAAAGATTCAGAAGTGTTTAATAGTAATGAATTGAAGAGAAGAATACACTTCTCTGGGAGAGAACATTAACATTATTTATCCTTGGAGGATTAAGACACTTAAAAACATAAAACATAAAACAAAAACAAAGCAAGCAAGGAGCCTGGGAAGATGGTGGAGTAGGAGGACCCTGAGCTCACCCCGTCCCATGTTTTCAACTTGACTAGTCCCAAGTCAATAAATCAGAGAGCAATCTAAAAATGGGAGGAACAAACTCTACAACTAAATATAGAGAAGAGAGGTAGGAAACACCAAAGCAATAAAAATGAATATTTCTGTAAAAAATCAGTAAAGGAACTCACAAAAAAGGATATAAAATGTAATAACATAAGCCTAAAACATGGGGAGAAAAGGAGAAAAGAATGGGTTCAAACTTAAATGACCATGAAATCGATAAAGACTGCCAAATGCAGAAGAGGTTATATACAAACCTAATGGTAACCATATATTAAAAACCACGAATAAACATGCGAGCAATAAAGTGAAAGAAATCTAAATATATCACTAAAGAAAATCAGCAAAACATGCAAGAGAGAAAAACAAGAAAGGACTAGAGGAAATCTTTAGAAACAACCACAAAACAAGTAACAAAATAGCAATAAATACATATCTATCAATAATTACTTTGAATGTAAATGGACTAAATGTTCCAATCAAAAGACATAGGGTGTCAGAATGGATAAAAACAAACAAACAAACAAACAAACAAACAAACAAACAAACAAAACAAGATCCACCTATATGCTGCCTACAAGGGACTTATTTTAGACCTAAAGACACATGAAGATTGAAAGTGAGGGGATAGAGAGACATCTATCATGCAAATGGAAGTCAAAAGAAAGCTGGAGTAGCAATACTTATATGGGACAAAATAGACTTTAAAACAAAGACCATAACAAGAGACAAAGAAGGACACCATATAATAATAAAGGGGACAATCCAACAAGGAGGTAAAAATTATGAACATTTATGCACCCAACATGGGAGCACCCAAATACATAAAACAGTTAATAACAAACATTAAAGAACTAATTGGTAATAGCCAATAATAGTAGGGGACTTTAACACCCCACTTGCATTAATGGACAGATGGTGTAAACAGAAAATCAACAAGGAAACAATGGCTTTGAATGGTACATTGGGTCAGATGGACTTAACAGATATATTGAGGACATCCCATCCTAAAATAGCAGAATACACATTCTTTTCAAGTGCACATGGGACATTCTCCAGAATAGATCACATATTAGCCCACAAAACAAACCTCAAAAAATTCAATTAGATTGAAATCATACCATGCACCTTTTCTGACCACTAGGCTATGAAACTAGAGGTCAACTGCAAGAAAAAAAATCTGAGAAGAGCACAAGTACATGGAGGTTAAATAACATGTTATTAAACAATGAATGGGTCAAACAGGAAATCAAAGAAGAGATAAAAAAGTACATGGAAAAAAAATGAAAACACAACAACCCAAAACCTTTAGGAGGCAGCAAAAGCAGTTCTTTTTTTTTTTAAGGTTTTATTTATTTATTTGACAGAGAGAGACACAACGAGAGAGGGAACACAAGCAGGGGGAGTGGGAGAGGGAGAAGCAGACTCCCCACGGAGCAGAGAGCCTGATGCGGGGCTCAATCCCAGGACCCTGGGATCATGACCTAAGCCGAAGGCAGACACTTAACAACTGAGCCACCCAGGCACCCCTAGCAAAAGCTGTTCTAAGACGGAAGATTATAGCAATGCAGGCCTACCTCAAGAAGCAAGAAGAATTGCAAATAACCTAATCTTACACCTAAAGGAGCTAGAAAAAGAACAACAAACAAAACCTAAAACCAGTAGAAGGAAGGAAATAATAAAGATTAGAGCAGAAATAAATGAAGAAATGAATAAATGAATAAAAAAAAAACAACAGAAGAGATCAATGAAAACAGGAGCTGATTCTTTGAAAAGATCAACAAAATTGATAAACCTCTAGCTAGAATTATCAAAAGAAAAGGGAGAGAGAGAGATTGAGAGAGAGAAAGAGAAAGGACTCAAACAAAATCACAAAAGAAAGAGGAGAAATAACAACCAACACCAGAGGAATACAATTATAAGAGAATATTATGAAAAACTAAATTGCCAGTGAATTGAACAACCTAGAATGGACAAATGCTTAGAAACATATGCCTACCAAAACTGAAACAGGAGGAAATAGAAAATATGAACAGCCTGATAACCAGTAAAGAAATTGAGTCAGTACTCAAAAAATTCCCCAAGAGCAAAAGTCCAGGAACACATGGTTACACAAGTAAATTCTACCAAATATTTAAAGACTTAATATCTATTCTTCTCAAACTATTTCAAAAAACTGAAAGGAAGGAAAACTTCCAAATTCATTCTATAAGGCCAGCATTACCCTGATACCAAAACCAGATAAAGACACCACCAAGAAAGAGAACTACAGGCCAATATCCTTGATGAACACAGATGCAAAAATCAACAAAATACTAGCAAACCAAATTCAACAATACATTAAAGAAATCGTTCACCATGATCAAGTGGGATTTATTCCAGGGTTGCAAGTCTGGTTCAATATTCACAAATTAATCAATGTGATACATCACCTCAATAAAAGAAAGGATAAGAACCATATGATCATTTCAAGAGATACACAAAAACATTTGACAAAGTCCAACATCCATTCATGATAAAAACCCTCAACAAAGTAAGTTTAGAGGGAACATACCTCAACATAATAAAGGCCATATAGGAGAAACCCACAGCTGACATCATCCTTAATAGGGAAGAACTGAGAACTTTTGTCCTAAGGTCAGGAACAAAACAAGGATGTACACTCTCACCACTTTTATTCCACATAGTATTGGAAGCCACAGCAATCAGAAAACAAAAAGACATAAAAGGCATCCAAATCAGTAAGGAAGAAGTAAAACTTTCACTATTTGCAGATGACATGATATACCATGTAGAAAACTTGAAAGACTCCACCAAAAAACTGCTAAAACTGATACACGAATTCAGTCAAGTCACAGGATACAGAATCAACGTACAGAAATCTGTTGCATTTCTATACACCAATAATGAAGCAACAGAAAGAAAAATTAAGACAACAATCATTTACAATTGCACCCAGTATAATAAGATACCTAAGAATAAACCTAACCAAAGAGGTGAAAGATCTGTACTCTGAAAACTATAAAACGCTGATGAAAGAAATTGAAGATGACAGAAAGAAATGGAAAGATATTCCATGCTCATGGATTGGAAGAACAAATATTGTGAAAATGTCTATACTACCCAGAGAAATCAACAGATTTAAAGTAATCCCTATCAAAATACCAACAGCATTTTTCACAGAACTAGAACAAACAGTCCTAAAATTTGTATGGACCCACAAAAGACCCCAAATAGCCAAAGTAATCTTGAAAGAGAAAAGCAAAGTTGGTGGGCTTCAAGTTATATTACAAAGCTGTAGTAATCAAAACAGTATGGACTGGCACAAAAATAGACACATAGATCAATAGAACAGAATAGAAAATAAACAGAAATAAACTCACAGTTATATGGTCAATTAATCTTTGGCAAAGCAGGAAAGAACATTCAATGGGTGTTAAGAAAACTGGCCAGCTACATGCAAAAAAATGAAATTGGACCACTTTCTTACACCATGCACAAAAATAAATTCAAAGTGGATTAAAGACCTAAATGTGAGACACGAAACCATAAAATCCTAGAAGAGAGCACAGTCAGTAATGTCTCTGACATGGGCTGTAGCAACATTTTTCTAGCTATGCCTCCTGAGGCAAGGGAAACAAAAGCAAAAATAAACCATCGGACTACATCAAAATAAAAAGCTTCTACACAGTGAAGGAAACAATGAACAAAGCTAAAAGGCAACCTATGGAATGGGAGAAGATATTTGCAAATGATGTATCTGATAAAGGGCTAGTATCCAAAATATATAAAGAACTTATCAAACTCAACACCCAAAAAACAAATAATCCAGTTAAGAAATGGGCGGTAGACATGAATAGACATTTTTCCAAAGAAGACATACAGATGGCCAACAGACACATGAAAAGATGCTCATCATCACTTATCAGGGAAATGCAAATCAAAACTACAATGAGATATCACCTCATGACTGTCAGAATGGCTAAAATCAACAACACAAGAAACAACAGGTGTTGGTGAGGTTGTGGAGAAAAAGGAATCCTTATGCATTGTTGGTGGGAATGCAAACTGGTGCAGCCACTGTGGAAAAGAGTATGGGTTTTCCTCAAAAATTTAAAAATAGAAGTACCTTACAATCCAGCAATTTCACCACTGAGTATTTACATTAATTCACAGGGATATGGGCACCCCTATGTTTATAGCAGCATTATTTACAATAGCCAAGATATGGAAGCCACCCAAGTGTTCATTGATTGATGAATGGATAAAGATGTGGTATGTGTGTGTGTGTGTGTGTGTGTGTATAATATTCCATTATATTTGTATAATAGAATATTATTATTCAACTGTAAAAAAGAATGAAATCTTGCCATTTGCAATGACATGGTTGAAGCTAGAGAGTACAATGCTAAGGGAAAAAAGTCGGTCAGAGAAAGACAAATGCCACATGATTTCACTCACATGTGGAATTTGAGAAACAAAACAAAAGAGCAAAGAGGAAAAAAGGAGAGAGAGATAGAAAGAGAGAGATAAATCAAGAAACAGTCTTTTAAATATAGAGTACCATCTGATGGTTATGAGAGGGGAGGCGGGTGGGGGGATGTGTGAAATAGGTGATGGGGGATTAAGGAGTGCACCTGTCGTGAGGAGCAGAGCATGATGTATGGAACTATTGAATTACTATATTGTACACCTGAAGCTAATGTAAGACTGTATGTTAGCTCACTGGAATTAAAATAAAAACTTAGAACAAAACAAAACGAAGAAAAAAAATGAGGCCTCAGTGGGGGAAGGAGTGTCTAGGGTTACCAGGAAAAGTAATGGCATCATTAGATATCTAGAGGGAGATCAGAACTTAAGAAGACAGCAGATTAGCCTGGTAGTCCAGAGGACCCAGACAGAGGGACTGTAGGACAATGATGCAGAGGGCACAGCACAGAATCTTCGAACTGCCATGGGTGAGGAGTGGTAGGCAGGACATGATGGCAGAGACCTTCTGGGTCCCAACAGAGAAAGCTCCCATAGCAAAACTAAATTGGGAGCACCTGAATCCTTATGCCTCACCTACCCACCCTGAGAGATCTCAGAAGTTCCCCCAAAAGCTGGAAGCCTTGACTAAAATTTTGATGTTTTACACATAGGAATTTTCCTTTCAGTAATTTTTCCTAATGGCATATCTAGACTAGTATCCAAACATGTACGTAAGTGGATATTTACCATCATTTTGTTTATAATAGCAAAAAAATTTTGGAAAATGGGTCATTTGTCTCATATTTTTCTATATTTTAAATTTTGTAATAAACTGTGTAACTTTTATAATCATAAATCAAGAATAAAATCAAAGATGCAAGCAAAGTAATAGAAAATTACTTGGAAAAGCCTTCCTCAGATCATTTTATTCCTATTATTATCAAATACTGTTTGTAAGAAGTAAGTTAGAGATAACATTTTGAAAACTTCCCCATGTACCATCCTTATTAATAATCTAGTTTCTTTCCTTACAAGCTTTCAGTTATTGTTGGCCCATGGAAAGAAAAGTCCTATGTCACCTGGGGAAGGCAGTTCCTATCAAACAGGCAGGGGTGCTGGTAGGAGCTTAGAGATTAGAGATTAGAGAGATTAAAGCAAGGGTGAAGAGATCACCTGCATCCCTGAGAAGAGCCTCAGTTCTCTTTTTTTTGTTTTTTTTTTTTGATTTTTTATTGTTATGTTAATCACCATACATTACATCGTTAGTTTTGGATGTAGTGTTCCACGATTCATTGTTTGTGCATAACACCCAGCGCTCCACGCAGAACGTGCCCTCTTTAATACCCATCACCAGGCTAACACATCCCCCCACCCCCTCCCCTCTAGCACCCTCAGTTTGTTTTTCAGAGTCCATCATCTCTCATGGTTGGTCTCCCCCTCTGATTTCCCCCCCTTCATTCTTCCCCTCCTGCTATCTTCTTCTTCTTTGTTTTTTCTTAACATATATTGCATTATTTGTTTCAGAGGTACAGATCTGTGATTCAACAGTCTTGCACAATTCACAGCACTCGCCATAGCACATACCCTCCCCAGTGTCTATCACCCAGCCACCCCATCCCTCCCACCCCCCACCCCTCCAGCAACCCTCAGTTTGTTTCCTGAGATTAAGAATTCCTCATATCAGTGAAAGCCTCAGTTCTCTTATCTGCTATGTGTCAGCAGTGAAATTATAACCTCCCTCAACATGCAGGCACCATGGGTAGTCCAACTTTGTATAACTGGTACTGAAAACTTGGAGATGTATATAACAGGTACTCAGAAATACCTATTATTAAGTGCATGATTAATTAGCCTTGTTTTCTTACTTTCATTTTGAAACTTTCAAAGTAAGTTAAAAATTTTAGTGAGAATATACTTACAACTGAACCAAAGGGTGAAACTTTTCTCCAAAATCAAGTCTCAATGGGCAGCCATATTTTTTCCAATCATATTTTACTCTCTAGAAAAGGAAAAATGCTTTAGTTATTTTCTATATTTGGCTGGTTGATAAAATTATAGTTTTCTTACCAAGTTTTTAGATGGTTGATTCCTCAGGTATGACCTGTAAAAAAGACATTTTTCATTATTTATTTTTCTTTCCTCTTTTCAAACTTAAAAATTAAAGCCATTACTTTGTTCAGTAAGGAGGTATCACAAAAATTAAACAAATAAACATAATTACAAAATACTCCCCAATTGTGTGGAGATTAAATACACACTTCTTTTTTTTTTTTTAAAGATTTTATTTATTCATGAGAGACAGAGGCGGGGGGAGAGAGAGAGAGAAGCAGAGGGAGAAGCAGGCTCCCAAGGAGCAGGGAGCCCGATGCGGGACTCGATCCCAGGACCCTGGGATCATGACCCGAGCCGAAGGCAGACGCCCAACCATCTGAGCCCCCCAGGCGCCCTAAATACACACTTCTAAATAATACATGCATCAAAGAAGAAATCTTAAGAGAAATTTAAAGATTTTGAATTAAATGAAAATGAAAACACAACTTATCAAAATTTGTGAGATGCAGCAAAAGCAGTACCTAGAGGTAAATTTGTAACAATGAATGTATATATTAGAAAAGTTATCCTATGTTAATAGGAATAAATACTAGCTGATTCTAAATTATTGGTACTAATAATTAATATAAAACAGTGCTTATGTTAAAAATATTTCTTACTTTTCAATAACGTAAAAGAAATCATGCTGAAGACAGTCTTTTTTATTAAATCTACAAAAAATAAAACATGATGAAGTTGTAATATCATCATTCCTTATACACTTGCACAAACATTTAATCATTTAACCCAGTGATTCTCAAACTTGAGAGTATCACGGAATCATCACTTACTGAATTAGAATCCTGGGGTTAATGTGTGGCCCTAGCATTTCATTTTTTTTTTTAAAGATTTTATTTATTTATTTTAGAGAGAGAGAGAGAGAGCACACTCACAAGAGTGGGGGTAGGAGCAGAGGGAGAGGGTGATTCTCAAGCAGGCTCCATGCTCAGCAGAGAGCCCCATGCAGGGCTCGATCTCACCACCCTGAGATCATGACCTGAGCCAAAATCATGAGTTGGAGACTTAACCAACAGAGACACCCAGGTGCACAATGGCCCTAGCATTTCTATTTTTAAAAATAAATGTTTCTGAGGACATCAGAATTCGAAACATACTGATTTATCTGTATCTGATACATGTGAAAAATTCAATGAAAATTTATCAAAATCAAGATAAATTTCTTTGGGCTATTTTATTCCTCATAATTGTTGTAAAAAACACAGATTTCTAATTGCTACTGGAGACTCAGTTGTGCAGGTAAGGAGCTACTTTAAGGTGGCACATAATTTCTGGTTAGTGTTCATGCAAACATAAGGCTATCATGGTCTATAAAATGATAAAGTTTTCAATAAGTTGAATTATTCATTTGACCATTTTTGCTGGCTGCTTCCAGTGTAACTCAGAAGGAACCTTGGTCACCACTGTGTTTAGAAAGATACTGGAAGTCTAGACCATTTCCCACCCTGAAGCCCAAAATAGACCCCATGAGATGCCCTCCATCATGAACATCTCTCCTGTCACAGGTACCTTGGACCCCATGGGCCTCCTTTCATGACTGTGAAAACCTCAGGCCCACCACAACCTGAATGCAAGATATTAGGGCCATTTTTAGGGTTCCAGAACAGTGGGTCATTGATTAAGGGGCCTGGAGTAAGTTTCTAAAATATGTGTTTTTCAAACATGCTCTCCAGGTAGGTCTGATGAACAACCAGCCTTGACGATTGCAATATAGACCCTCCCAGAAATAGACTGAAATCTGCACACAGCGGTACTGCATGTGGTGGTACTGGGAACTGATTTTGGTAATGTTGCTTAGAGCAGTTATTCTCAAATTTTAATGCTCTTGCTAATCTCCTGATAATTTAGTTAAAATAGTGGTTCTGTTCAGCAGGTATGGGACAAGGCTCGAAATCCTGCATTTCCAATAAACGCCCAGTGATGCCAGTACTGACCCACAGACCATTCCAGAAGCAGATGCCATGCACTGTATAAATCAGTTAGCCTTTGTGTGTCCTGGAAAAGGAGTTGTGGAAATGCAAATTTCTTGCTCACTGAAGTGGGAAAACTTGATTGTCAATCCAGCAACTGATTATTACAATTCTGTACTCAAAAGATTATTAGAATGGCAGGTGAGTAGACATTTGTTTTGGATGAGAACAAGTCATTCCATAAATAGTCTCGGATAAGAGTCACTACTCTCCCACTCATCCCTACTCCTAACCACAGGAGAGGAGCTGTGGTACATTGCTGTCTCGAGTAGGCACTTCATCTCCACTGAATGGATTGTGCATGCTGACCTGGATTCTCCCCAATATAGGAGAGAGCCAGCTGTGGCCAGTGGATGACAAAATCCAGTGTGCTTCACTGTGACCACAGCACGAGCAATAAAATCACACCTTGGGGTTCTCTGGAGGAAGCCCTGGTGGGTTCTGTGAGGTTTGCTCTAAAAACATTTCCCACGGGTAATGGTGCAGGTTTCTCTGATGTGGATGTAAGCAATTCTCTGATGGAAATGACATTATAACTGGTTTGAGTAGGATGGAAAGTAGACATGTTTCTCCCTTTTGTTTCTCTGGGAATGAGGGCTAGCCTGAAGAGCTCAGAGAGAAAATGGTGATGGATAGAAACAGGGTGATTAAAAGGGAAGGCGGAGAAAAATGTAGGCAACAGGGAAAGAGGTTAATCCTTTTTTACCTGTTAGTATGATTCAGAGGTAAGGTTTGACTTGGCAGAAAGTTCAAACAAATCGGGTTTGGACAAACTGTCAATTCAGTTTCTAGACGCCAGTGTCAGTTCAATTTTCGGATTTCATCTTGAACATGTCAGTCATTAGGCTAATAGTACCACCGGTATTTACCATGTAGTTCACCATTTGTTTGAAAACGTAAAGAGTAGGACAGGCCAAATGCAAATATACTTGCCCTTTAACAGCAATGTATTTGGTAGAATCACAGCCAACAGCTATTTGGAATACCTAAAATGAAGCAATTTAAGTGGTGAGGTGTGTGGTTCTGATTCCCATGAGCTAAAATGTTACTACAGCGAAAAGTGATTACATTTTAGATTTGAAATAATAACCCTTTAAATGTAGGGTTTTGTTATACTTTTCTGTGCTGTTTTACACCTTCTTTCTGATCACATTTTTTCTGTCTTTGCTTCCTGTTGCCATTACTGCTCACAAGGCCCAAAGGCTAGTTCTCTGCTTTTTGACATCAGTATCTCAGAGAACTAACCCAATCTCATCTTTCAGCAGCACGTCTACCACCATCATCATCGACTGTGTTCTTCCAGCCTGCACCTGACTCGGGGGCAGCTGGAGAGTTTCTGTAATGTATCTTGCTATTCATTTGACCAGAGACCTGGTTCTTCCCTGACTAGGATGCCTATTTCTATTTCCACCTGGTCCAGGACATTTACTTACTGCTGTCTACCCTACAGGGGTAGACACCCCCAGGCTTCCTAAGTGGGATCTAGACACTTGCTTTCGGTCTTAAAAATGTCCTGTACGTTGCATTTCTCCACAAGGTGAATCTGAAAAAAACTCTAATACTCCCTACCCCGAAGAAGGATGTGGGGATCAGGAGGGTGGGGGTAGGGAACCATGTCCAGACAAGCTTGATGGGTTTAAAGAGTTATACCTGCTAAACCCAGACCTTTCCGCCTTCATGGAAAGGCATGCTCCACAGCAGGCGTTCAGGCATTTTACTGCCTGAACCACCTGATCTCGGTCCCAGGACCTGGTTTGTTCTGTCAGCAACTCTACCCACAGTCCTTGGGTGTCCGTCATCATCAGATCTTTGTTTGTTTGTTTTTAAAGATTTTATTTATTTATTTGACAGAGAGAGAGAGAGAGAGAGAGAACACAAGCAGGGGGAGTGGGAGAGGGAGAAGCAGGTTCCTGGCTGAGCAGGGAGCCCAATGCGGGGCTCGATCCCAGGACCCCGGGATCATGACCTGAGCTGAAGGCAGTCGCTCAACCAACTAAGCCACCCAGGTGCCCCAGATCTTTGTTTTCCCATCAGATGTGTTCAGAAGTGTGGGCCTGCCCTTTATTTTTACTAAACTATCCATATGACACCCTTGGTTGACTGAGGTCCTCAAATCTTTCAGTCAAGACTCACCATCACTTGATCCCTTCTCTTCTGGCACCCAGTTGACAAAAATCAACAACCACGCTTAGTATTAAAAATCTGAGTTGACCTGCAGGTAGATCTCGAACAGAAGCGTGGGTAGAGAGTATGGGAAGCGTGAATCAGGCTGTTTTCTAGGTTACCCACTGTGATAGGGCTGACAGTGTACTCAGGACTGGATACCTAATTAGAGAAATTCTGACATACAGCCCAAATGAAAACAATGAGTGCATTCTGGTCTTCTTTATTTAATATTATTCTCTGAAATGCGGAGACAGGGCAGGCAGGCTCTTCACTTAGCCCAGGGTCAGACACAGCACATTCCCCCTAAGTGGACAAAACAATTGAACTGAGACAGGAATTCTAAAGGTCCTCAACACAGAAATGTTGGTAAATAATGTGTTAGGGTGTAGTCATCTCTCCCTGGGAAAATTCATGCTGGAAGGAATTACTAAGGCTTTCTGGGGGACTGGCTCACTGGGGGTGGCTTCACTGCCGACCATACAAACTACCGGCTCCCGACACAGAGGGTGGCCAGGTTTGACCTGCCCGTGTCTTGGGGTGTGCCAAGCAAGGAAGAGAAGGAACGAACCTGTAGTATTAGTTACTTTGTGACAGGCACTGTGCTGGGCACTTTAATGATCTCATTTAATACTCTCAACAGAGCAGATAAATACCGTGAGATAGAAGTTACATTTCCCTTTTAGGGTTGAGGCCCCCGAGACTCAGTGTTTAGTAGCTTGCCCTGGCCAGCGGGTGGCAGAGCTCCCATCGGAGCGCAGGTTCGATTAACCTGCTTTTGTGATACCGGGGCTGGGAAGAATACAGTGGATGGGGTCCCTAACACATCTATTGATTAGGAAAGCAAGGTGCTTCTGGAAGGCTTCTGTACGGAACAAGCAGCTGAAGATGGAGAGCCCAGGCGGGAGGCTGGGGAAGAACTGGCTACGTTGCTGTTTCTTGCTTCCTGGGCGGATGAGGCTGGGTGGGCCGCGCGGTGGGCAGACACAGGGGAGGGGCTGGTGAGCACCCGCAGGCAGTTTCCCGGGGAAGCAGGGTGTGTGTCGGCAGCGCTCAAGTTCGGCTCACACCTGCCTCAGCTCAGGGCTCCCTCCAAATTCATGGAAGCTTGTCCTGGTAGGAACAGGCTCCTTGTGCTGGGGTCCCGAAGGGCAGGGACTGCATATCGTGTACCTTTGAATTCTTCTTGTAGGCATTCCTTGCTGTGTTACGCCTGGTATATAGTAGGCGCTCAATGTATGCTTATTGATTGTTAGTTAAGCTGAGAAGGAATAAAGTGAGGAGGCATCCCTCAGGGTAGAACAGACTCAGGAGAGGTGGTGGCCTGACGGATCTGTGTTCAGTTACCTGGACCCCCCCGCTGCTGTATCGCCCGATGTGCTTTTGTAGGCGCGGCTTCCTGGAATTCCCTTTCTATCAGCCTGCTCACCTTCCACTTACTCTTCAACATTTTTTGCCTCACCCTGCCCCTCTCCAGTCAAAAGTGCCCGCTCTTCTGGGCTCTCTGATGACTGTGCATCTCATATTCCCTTAGAGTAGCTTTTGTTTGCCCCTAGGGAAGAGCCGGTCTTTTCATCTTTGTAACTCCCCGTTACCTAGCACGCAGACTGAAGCTAAGGAACACAGTAGGTACACAATAAATTTTAGATTTTAATTTTTTGTGAATGAAGAAATGATAAATGTAGACCTAACTGGCCGTCTTCTCTGACAAACCATATCCCACTTGAGTTCCCATTCATTTCAGTTTTCCCTTATAGTTTTATCTCCAAAATTATTTTCCATTTTTGTATGCGTTTCTACACCTCACTTTCGATGGTAAACGCCAGGAAGATGGAACCGTGGTCTGTCTCCAAAGTGAAATAGTGCGCCCCGCCCCCGCTCCGTGAGACATGACACACCCCGCCCAGGATGAAGGGAATGCTATTGCTTGTGAGGATTATCCTACCCACCGCCTGTGGCTTTACTGAAGTAAAGGTGTTGATCCACCTCTGTCACTTACCTTTTGGGCTATTGGACATGCTCTTGCATATTCACTAGGCCGAACCTGCACAAGCCGAAGGCCCGTGTTCTGGTCTCTAGGAGAAACGGCACACGCAGGTGGTTACAGAATCACAAGGGAGGCAGGCACGGAGCCCGCCTTCCCATAGAGCCCATGGAAGGTCCCATGGACACTGGGTGACGGGACCCCAGGAGGAATTCTAGAGGCCTGGGAGGGGGAGGTGGGGGTGACTGCCTGCTGCTTCTGCTAAGGCAGCGGCGCCCTGTGGGCACTCCCTGAAGTCACCCTCACCTCATGGCGGGCTAGTGTAGGGTCGGCCCAATGGGAAACAGAAGTGAGCATCTATCATTTCCACCGCCCACCCCCGCCCCCTTTCATTAACACCCTCAGTCCCTTAGCATCTCTAACATCAGGTCCTGCTTTCTAATGATCTTAGAAGGCCACAGGTGCTCTGTTTGTTCTTTCTCTAGCCTCTACGGATCTTTTCCTCCTATTGATGACACTTTTGGAACGATAAAGCGTAAGTTATGAGATTAGTTTTCTGAGCCACGTTATGCTGCAATACTATATGGTCCGACTGGGAGCAAAAGTGAGATCAAATTTCTAGGTTCTGAAGTGCATAAGAATCGTTTTGTGCTCAGACAAAATGGGAGGGGTCAAAAATCGCAGAAAAACTTTTGAAAGTTTTATTGATACTCCGCCCCGCTAAGGTTTTTCCTTTTTGAAAAAACTGGGGAAAAACAAACTAACCACAAACAAATGTTCTTTTTCTTCCAATATTTGTCACATTTTAATATTTATTTATTTGTCATATATTAGGTATAAAATATAATAAGTGAGGATACAAATAGCACATTTTATATTTTTAAATCACTGTACCATATATTTCATCAATTCTAAGATACATATTTTTTCTCATTTAACACCCTTAAAACCAGGAAGCACCTTACAATTATGCCGATTATGGTTTGTTTTCCAGTGTGATGGAATCTTTGATTTGACAAATACAGTAATATAGTCTATACAGTAATATAGTCTATGAAGGACACTCGAGTAAATATTGCATCTACAATTTTCTATACAATGTTTCTTGTAAGAAGGTTTTTCTTTTCCCCTACTACAGCTGATTTCAAAGCTTTTGGTATTTTTTTCTCAAGTCTTGGACTGACCTGAAGTATCCTGGACAATTTGGTATGTATTCGACAGCACAATACAATTCTGAGTAAATATCCACAAAACTAAAAATACCCCCAAGGAACCCACAACATTAGAAGCATCCAGAGAAAAGTTGGTGGGTGAGGGGGTGAGGTGTGAATTGAGCCTCCCTTGACTACAGTCTCCAGAGTGGTCTTTTCTCTCTCCCCTTCCTGGTCGCTCTCTACCACTTCATTCTGTTGTATTTTCTTTTTTTTTTTTTTTTAAGATTTATTTATTTTAAAGAGAGAAAGAGAGCCAGGGGAGGGGCAGAGAGAGAGACAGAGAGAATCTCAAGC
Source organism: Eumetopias jubatus (assembly GCF_037043125.1). Lineage (NCBI taxonomy): Eukaryota > Metazoa > Chordata > Mammalia > Carnivora > Otariidae > Eumetopias > Eumetopias jubatus. Next base: position 63,702,454 of record NW_028274818.1, on the reverse strand, counting down.
AGACTCCCTGCTGAGTGTGGAGCCCAACATGGGGCTCGATCCCATGACCCTGAGATTATGACCTGAGCTGAGATCAAGAGTTGGATGCTCAACCAACTGAGCTACTCAGGTGCCCTCCTGTTTTATTTTCTTAACTGCACTTATAACTACTTGAAATTATCTTGCTCATTTATTTGATTACTTGTTCTTTGTCTTCTCTCACTGGAGATATGTCCCATGATGGCAGAACTTCATCTTACTTGTTCACCATGTGTTTTGAGCACCTACAAAGTGCTTGGCATAGAGCGGGTGTTCAAACTCACTCGGAGGAGCAGCAGACTAAGGAAAATGGACTTTTTACTAGAAAAACAGTGCTATTTTTCCAGAAAAATCTATCGAGTCAGGACATAATGACAGCCATAGAATGCCTCAAGACACAATTCCAGGTCAGTTATTTCCTCCAGAAATGACGTGCTCAGGTGCTACCTATTCCAAGAGTCAAAGATGATGTTTTTTCTGATTCTACTCATAGTTAAAGGCCTTCTCATATTAGAGTTCTAGTCTGCCCAAGGATGGTATGCAAAGAATTTGGGATGGGAATGAATGATAACACATGCTTGAAAATTACTGAATTAAGAAATAGCCCATTTTTCACTTGGTGGAATGAGCACTGGGTGTCATATGCAACTGATGAATCACTAAACTCTACCTCTGACACTAATAAACTATGTGTTAATTGATTTTAAGTAAAAAAAAAAAAGAAATAGTCTATTTTTTTTGCATCTTCTGTTGGACAAATGGAAACCTCTAGATATGTTTCATTTAATTACAAGGAGTATTTTACACTTTTATACAGAATAATAATTTCACATCTAACCAGACACTTAAAGAAATTTGAAATGTAGATATTTAAAGCGACATGAGGCCATGTAAGTAAAAGAATACCTACAAATCAATCATCTCAATAGCACATTTCACATCAAATAGGTTCTTTTAAAAGTCATACTTACTGCAACTTGAAGTAGTCATCTACTGCCTCATAATTTATATTCTGAAAAAATGTTACTGTCTGAAAAAGAAAATGAACGTTTGTGTAAAACATGAAAACTGGGAATGGGGACAATGAATACTTTCAGGACAGATTTAAACCTTTCTTTAGGTAAGAAAAAGAATATATTTAGCATTTTTTCCAATTTCTTTTCTATTTCAGAAATTCCAATTATGGACATATTAAATTTCCTTTGTTACATTTTTCTTATTTTCTCTGCTAACTGTATCTTATGAAGTCCTTTTATTTATATTGCTTCTCTCTCCCTCTTCATTTACTTTTGTCATTGCAATATTCTTATTTTCATTTATGTCCTGAAGTGCAGCCAGCTCTCCCCCATTTCCTAATCACCTTGTCTCTGGACCTTTTTATTTCTTCTTTGAGGTTTTTTAAATAATTACAGATATGTTGTCAGTAATTTTTGAGACTATGAGGAATTATTTGCCTGAACCTTCTTCTCTTGCTTTTGAATAATTAAAAAAAATCCATTTGCCTTTTTGTATATGTTCCTTGCTATTTTCTTCCATCTGGGGCATGTTTCATCTCAATTTTCAGCATTCCAGAAGGTCTCTATCTTTTCAGGATGAAGCCATTTATAGAACATATGTGATATTAAAGGCAAAAAATTATGAGCCTAACATTTTTAAAGCATGGTAACTATAGTCACTATATCCCCTGAATTACATTTTTGGTGGTAGTTCTTTGTTATATATGTAGATAGACGATAGATAGATAGATAGATAGATAGATAGATAGATAGATAGATAGACAGATAGATATAGACATCTATCTAGATATCTTCAAAGAGATCAATTTGGATCTGGCTAATCTGGTGTAATTAGAACAGAGACATTGTGCCTCTAAAATGACCTTTGCGAAAAATATTACTTCTGAGACAAGGTTTATTTATTCATATGTTGGATGCTAAGTGGTATGACACAAAATATATAATCTTTCATGAAAAAGTTGAAGGCTGTTGGTGGGAATGCAAGTTGGTACAGCCACTTTGGAAAACAGTGTGGAGGTACCTCAAAGATTTAAAAATAGAGCTACCCTATGACCCAGCAATTGCACTACTGGATATTTACCCCAAAGACACAGATGTAGTGAAAAGAAGGGCTGTATGCATCCCAATGTTCATAGCAGCAATGTCCACAATAGCCAAACTGTGGAAAGAGCCGAGAAGCCCTTCAACAGATGTATGGATAAAGAAGATGTGGTCCTTACATACAATACTCAGCCATCAGAAAGGATGAATAACCACCATTTGCATCAACATGGATGGGACTGGAGGATATTATGCTAAGTGAAATAAGTCAGGCAGAGAAAGTCAATTATCATATGGTTTCACTTATTTGTGGAACATAAGGAATAACATGGAGGATATTAGGAGAAGGAAGGGAAGAATGAAGCGGGGGGACTCAGAGGGAGAGATGAACCATGAGAGACTATGGACTCTGAGAAACAAACAGGGTTTTAGAGGGGGGGGGAGGGGGAATTGGTTAGACTGGTGATGGGTATTAAGGAGGGCACGTACTGCATGGAGCACTGGGTGGTATACGAAAACAATGGATCGTGGATCACCACATCAAAACCTAATGATGTATTGTATGGTGACTAACATAACATAATAAAATTAAAAAAAAACATGAAGGCTGTGGAGGTCATTACATTAAAAATAAATCTAGTTCATGTTCAAGGAAAGGAACTAATTGTCAAATTTCCACTTGTGTTCTATTGTACACCATATTTTTCTTCATATGCAATCATTAAAATAACTTTATAAAGATGTTCTTGCACATAATTAGGCATGAAGATTTTAATATTTTGTGAAATGTAAGCATATTCTTCAAGTTTTGCTTATCAATTGTCACTTAAGTGGTGCTCAAACTTGGGTCTGTAACTCAACCAACATATACGTATATTTTTTGGATTATAATCACTGAAAATATTTACCCAGTGGAACTATTTAAAAAGTATATTTTGTGGATGTGATCATCTGCTTAAAAACCATTTTATTATAAATAATTAAGAAATGACTTGGAGACTTTCATTTCTAGGAGCAGCAGGTAGTTTCTATGGACAAACTTTTGCTCTTAAAAACAAACATATAAGCACTGGGTGTTATATACAACTGATGAATCACTGAACTCTACCTCTGAAACTAATAATACACTATAAGTTAATCAATTGAATGTAAATAAAATAAAAACAAAACAAAACAAACATATCACAAAGCCTACAAACAGCAGCCTTTTAAGAGTCACCTTAAAACACCAAATAACTGACAAGAGAGTAGGGAACTATTAGCCCAAAGACAGGGAAATTAGGAATCTTGAGAATAAAGCAGAACACCAGAGCCCATAGTCTACTTTTAGCCTAAAGGCATTTGTCAACCTAGTCAAGAGAGAGGGGATTTAAGATAGAGAATCAAATTGGATATCCTCCCTACATTAACCTGTGTTATCAGAAGACTATATTCTCAGAGTAAGAGTAAGTCAGGATTAAATTTGTGCCCTCCTTAACGCTTCAGTGACATCAGTAACTAAGTGATCAGAAAAAGCGAGAAAAGTAAAAGTTTGTCCTAACAATTGGTGGCAATGGGTTGGTTCTTGTATGGCTTTATATCCCAGAAAGTTTTGCCTGGAAGACTCAGGGGATTTTAAAAAAGTTCAAGGCAGTAGTGCCCCTAGACATGCCCCCGACAGTGGCAAACACAGATCATCTTAAGATCAGGATATTTCTTATTCCACTTCAGAGAATTCTTATAAATACTTTTACAAATGGGACGCTTGGGTGGCACAGTCGGTTAAGCATCCAACTCTTGGTTTTTGGCTCAGGTTATGATCTTAGGGTCTTGAGATTGAGCCCTGTGTGGGAAGTTAAAAAAAAAAATTTTTTTTTAAACCAGAAGGGACAAATAGAAAACAAATAGTCAAGCGGTAAATTTAAACTCGGCCATATAAAAAAATTACACGAATGCACCCAATGAGAAGGCAAAAATGTTCAGATTGGATAAACAAATAAAATCCAACCTAAAAAAAATCTTTAAAGACACTAATGGTTAATATTAAAAGAATATTAAATATTAAAAGAAAAGAAGATACGTTGTGCTAACATTATTTTAAAGAACGTTGGAGTGTTTCTATAAATATCACACAAAGTAGATTTTAGAGCAAAAATTATCACTAGAGGAAAAGGGGTCATTTCATAGAGATAAAGGAGTTGATTCATCAAAAGGAAGTAATAATTCTAAATGATTATGCTGAGTGAAAGAAAGCAGATAAAACAGAGTGCATACTGTATGTTTCCATTTATATAAAATTCTAGAAAAGCAAACTAATGTATAGTGATAGCAAGCGGATCAGTGGTTGCCTAGTGATGGGGAATGGAAGGAGGGATGGTTTACAAAGGAGCATGAAGAAACTTTGAGGGGTGGACATGGACATTCTCTTGATTGTGGGGTATAATTTCATGGGTGTATACATACATCACATTTTATCAAACACATTAAATATATGCAATGTATTGCATGCGAATTATACACAAATAAAACACTTCAAAAAGACAGTCTTTGAGATGCAAAAAAAATTCAGTAAGAAAAGGCACACAACCCTATAGAAAAAGTGAAAAAACTTGAGTTTCACAGAAGTGGGAATCCAAATAGCCAATAAACATGTGGAAAATTGTTTAACCTCGTCAATAAGAAGAGACTAGAAAATAAAAAAAAAAAACACACACACACTAGTTGGGCAAAAATTAAAGTTTGACCATACCAAATTATTGGCATAAATACTAAAACCTTGAACTTTGAGATGACATCATGGAAGAACATTTTCATGACTTAGGGATAGGCAAAGGTATCTTAGGACACAAAAAGCAATAGCCATAAATGAAAAAGCCTTATCAAAATAAAAAAATTCTACTTATTAAAAGGCACCATTAAGAAAATGAATAGGCAGTGTTCTGGTTCAAGGTGGTGACATGGGATGATCCTGAAATCACTTCCTCCCATGGACACACCAAATTTATAGCTACATATAGAACAATGTTCTCTGAAAGAAACCCCAAAACTAGCTGAGCAACGCCTACACATTAGGTGAATGAGAAAAAAAAAAAAAAAACCCACATAGAAATAGGTAGGGGAGGCTAGAACATAGCCTCACCACAAACTTCAGCCCCAGCATGGTAACTCAAAATCCTGAGATCTCCCCTGTGAGGAGTGAAGGGTTGAACCCATTTGGCACTGCAACTTTTAAGACCTTACCTGAGAGACAAGCTCCCCAAACATCCAGCTTTGAAAGCCAATGGGGCTTGCCTCCACAAGACCCAGAAGACTATTTCGAACTGAAAAGCAGTTCTGAAAGGGCTCTCATGGGCAGACTCATCCACCCTAGCGCCCAATACAAAGCAGCTGACTGAGAAGTGCCCAGGCTTTCTGTGAGAGAGGCTTATATCCTTATCAGGCATTGAATTACCACATGTAGGGAGGAACCTACCAAAATGCTCCAAAGGGGGAGGCCAGTGGTGCCATATTTGTTCTCTCCTTCTGCTTCACTCCAGCCTCTTGCATCTCCCAGAAAGGAGCTTCTACACCCATCCAGCACCCTGCGTTTTGTGGCTGCTGCTAGATCACCTGGCTCTGGTGGCCAGTGGGGCTTGAGCTCGTGAGAACTATAATGGATGTAATGGATGTATGGGCAAGTCCTAGCTGACTATAACTCCAAGGCACAGCAGAGGCAACAGACACAAATATCCAGTTCTTCTGTGGAAGATACCTAGTAGCTTACCTTCATAGCTGTGGCCTGAGGGGCAGGCTCTAATGAAAGCTCTACGCAGAGCCAATAGTAGTTCTTTCCAGAGACCTCAGAGGGGAAGCACTATCTTTGCAGTCTTGCTCTGCTTTTTTCTAGGCCATGGGTATTTCCCTAAAAGCAGCTTGTGGACACATCTGGTGCCCTAATTTTTGCGGCTGCTGCCAGGGGACACCCCTGGATTGCCTGGCATTGGGGACCAGAGGGGCTTATGTTTGGACCCACAGGACTATTACAAATGGAGAAACCATTCTTCACTGATTACCCACCCCTCCCAGGGTGCAGTGCAGTGATGGTAGACTGAAACATACCCCACATCTTTCTGTGAAAGAGGTCTACTAGCTTATATTTATGGCTGTGGCCCGAGAGGTAGGCTTCTAATTTGACACACATTTAAGGGCTGACTACAATCCTCTGTAGAGATCAGATAGGCCAGGAGGTACACCATCATTGTGCTTCCCCTCTGCCCTGCCTCAGGTTGTTGGTATCTCTGAGAAAGGAGATTATATACATGTTTGGCTCCCTAGCTTTTGTGTCTGCCACCCAAACAGTTCCTTGATGTTCCTTGATAGCATGCCTCTGGTGGATGGCAGGGCTTGTGTTCATGGGTTCAACAAGGTGGTAGTGAAGAACAGCTCTTACTTGGCTATTAACCCAGGGCTCAACAATGAGGGAGAAGGAGGTATGTTTGTATACTTTAAAAGCTGCTGCATCAGGGTCTGGCTTCATCAGCCTGCATCTAGGTGCTAACTGAGATATTCCCCTTTGAGATGCTGACAGGTCTTGGCACACCGTCAAATACTGGGAGCCACTAAGAATAAAGTAGGCTGATTGGACAATCACAAAGATTTGAAAGAGCAAGTTTGAATGATAAGGTTCATCTCCTACATGAGCCTACTCCTTCAAGACTGGGAGAGATGACTATTTTATCTACTGCATGGAAACCAACACAGAGGGACGCCTGGGTGGCTCAGTCAGTTAAGCATCTGCCTTCAGCCCAGGTCATGATCCTAGGGTCCTGGAATCAAGTCCCGCATCAGGCTTCTTGCTCAGCGGGGAACCTGCTTCTCCCTCTGCCTGCCACTCTCCCTGATTGAGTTCTCTCTCTCTTACAAATAAATAAAATCTTTAAAAAAAGAAAAGAAAAGAAACCAACACAGAGAGCCAAGAAAAAAAAATGAAGAAACAGAGGAATATGCTCTAAATGAAAGAACAAGATAAAACCTCAGGAAAAAACATTACTTTACCCAAAGGTAATAAAAACATTAACTTGAAAAGATATCTGCACCCCCATGTCCATTGCAACATTATTTACAGTAGCCAAGACATGAAAGCCACCTATGTCGCTCTCTCTCTCTCTCCTGCATACACAGAACGCAATATTATTCAGTCATAAGAAGGAAATCTTGCTCTCTCTCTCTCTCTCAAAATAAATAAATCTTAAAAAAAAAAAAGAACAAGGAATTCCTGCCTATTTGCAACAACATGGGTGAATCTTGAAGGCATTATGCTAAGTGAAATGAGCCAGATACAGAAAGATAAATACTGTATGATCTCATTAATATGTGGAATCTAAACACTCCCCCCACCAACAGAAACCTCCCCCCTCAACTCAAAGATACAGAGACCAATTTTATCCTTGCCAGAGGTGGGGGTGGTTGGTGTGCAAAATGGAGGAAGGTAGTCAAAAGGTACAAACTCCCACTTGTAAAACAAGTAAGTCATGGTAATGTAATGTACCGATGGTGACTACAATTAATAAGACTATTTTGTATATTTGAAAGTTGCTAAGAGAATAGACATTAAAAATTCTCATCACAAGAAAAAAAAATTGTAACTATGTGTAGTGATGGATGTTAAGTAGGCTTATTGTGGTGATCATTTTGCAACATATGCAAATGTCAAATCATTATGCTGCATGCCTGAAACGAATATATTGTTATATGTCAATTATAAAAAATATACCTCAATTTAAAAAAAAGGACCATGTCAATTAAGATGTTCAAATCATTTTTAAAATTTCAAAACTAATTTTTGGTGTAAATATCACTAAGAAACCAGCTAGTAGCACTAAAAACTTTTCAAATTTAAAGTTATCCACTTTTGTATATAGGTGTTATATTCAGGTTTTTTTTTTTTTTCAAAATCGAGTAATTAGGTAGGATACTTGGCAACCATACTAGCTAGTACATGCAATGATTAGTCTGTGAAGTTGCATTGACTCAATCTGCACAAAATAAGCAAGGTTATCATATTACTACTGTAATTCATCAAATCTAAGATGCCACAGGATGTAAGACTCATCCTGATTTCATAGATGTTAAAAAATGTGCTCTAGGATTGATGACAGTTGTGAGTATAGTTGTAGTAATAACATGTAAACATACTGTTTGCTATGTGCCAGGGGCACCTCTAAGTCCTTTATGTATATAAACTCATTTAATCCTAATAAGCTTATGAAGTAAATATTATGACAATAATTATTATATTATTATATAAAATATAGTTAACATATAAAACAATATATTATATTAACATGTGAACATAATTATATATTAATTAGATATTATATTACATATAACATATTGTTTTTATTATCATTACTTAGATGGAAAGTACTAAGGCATAGAAAGATTAAAAAACTTGCTAATTCCTTTGAATTAGTGTTTTTGTGTTTTTTGGGTAAATACCCAGTAGTGTAATTACTAGATCATAGGGTATTTCCATTTTTAACTTTTTGAGGAAACTCCATACTGGTTTTCCACAGTGGCTTCACCAGTTTGCATTCCCACCAATAGTGCAAGAGGGTTCTCTTTCTCTACGTCCTCGCCAACACCTATTGTTGCCTGTGTTTTTGATTCTGGCCATTCTCACAGGTGTGATACATGCACCCCTATGTTCATAGCAGCATTATTTACAAAATGGTATCTATATATATGGAATATTATCCAGCTATTAAAAAGAATGAAATCTTGCCATTTGCAATGCCATTTTTGGAACTAGAGAGTATAATGCTAAGTGAAATGAGTCAGAGAGAGAGACAAATATTATATGATTTCACTCATGTGTGGAATTTAAGAAATAAAACAAATGAGCAAAGGGGATAAAAAAGAGAAAGGGACAAACCAAAAAACAGACTCTTAACTCTAGAGAACACACTGATAGTTACCAAAGAGGAGGAGGTGGGGGGCTGGGGGAAACAGGTGGTGGGGATTAAGGAGTGCACTTGTCATGATGAGCACTGGGTGATGTATAGAATTGTTGAATCACTGTATTGGTACACCCGAAACTAACATAACACTATATGTTAACTGTACTGTAATTAAAATAACTTAATAAAAAATTAGATGTAAAAGCAATCTTAATAAATTAAGATTTTTATGGAATCAAATTTTAAAAAACTTGCTTAATGTTATCAGCTGATAAATGACAGAGACAGTATTTTATCAAAACATGCAAATTTTAACATTTCATTGTCCTTGGTCAATTTTATATTTTGATTGGTAATTATATTTTGAAGTTCTGAATTGCAAATGGGCAAATGTACATTATACAGCCCATTCTTGGAAAGAAAACTTATGAGAGCTTATGCAGATATTGCAGCTAGATAAACAAAGAAAACTTTCCTGGGCTGAAGAAGAGTGTAAATCTTTTCTGTTCTTGTTCTGGAAGGAAGGGGGTACCCCAGTTTCAGAAAAGTGAGTTACATATACACCTTGTTTCTTGAAACATGATCAATCCAGTCTTATTTAATTTAATTTATTATGTTTTACTTTTTCCCTGTATCTTCTTCCACCATTCCCTTCCGCTCTTCCTCTTCCCCCTATGTGCAGGCCCCCATAACATATATCAAACAAGCATGATGTCATCATATTTGATGACATATGATATATTTGATCTGATATCTGTCCTTGGGATCTTGGTGTCCATGTAAAATGAATAACGCTTTTCTTTTTGTTGCTTGTGATTTACGTGTAGGTGTTTGCAAATTTTGTAAATGTTACTCTATGATGGATCTAGTTTCTTACTTGACGCTGTTTTCCACTCGACACTGTTTTAAGATCTATCCATATGTCTGTATGCAAATCTAAATCAGCTCTCTGTGTTTCTAAACCTGTTTATGCCAGATTGTGGTATTATGGTAGTTGTGGAATTAAATATTATGGACTGATGAAATTGAGTGTAAAAGGAAAGTAGAGTTATTATTTCCCTGAGAACAAAATGGATTGCTCTGGAAAGTTTTAATAAAACAAGTCCCTGAAGAAATTGCTGAATTAGGTATGAGCAAGATAACAGTAAGAAGTTGGAAAAAATGAAAAAAATCTACAATTTTGATGGCTTTGCCAGTGTCATTAATTTTTTTCCCTCCTCTATTTTTAAAAGATTTTATTTATTTGAGAGAGAAAGAGAATGTGAGTGAGAGTGGGAGGAGAGGCAGAGGGAGAGAGAGAAGCAGACTCCCTGCTGAGCAGGGAGCCCGACATAGGGCTTGATCCCAGGACCCCGAGATCAGAGGCTTAACCAGCTGAGCCACCCAGGCGCCCCCCCTCCCTTTAAAGAAACAGAAGTGGGAACTCAGAGATAATGCATTATGAATAAGGTTATGCAAGAAAGGAGAGGAGATTCTCCAGTAAGTTGACTTATTTCAAAGAAAATCTGTGGTCCTATTTTAAAAGGTTGACTAATGAATGTACATACATTTATTTAAGTTAAAGTACAATGTTTCATTCATACCAGTTTCCTTTTTTATGATTCTCTGTTTTAACTGATTTTGGAATTAACTGAACATTTCATTCCATTGCATCTGTTAAGATGCCCACTACTGTATATGCTAAAGAAATCTGAGCCCAGAAAAAGAAGGTGGGAAATAGAATATACAGTGTTTGGGAAGGAATTGTAGTAGCATGTAAAATGGTTATGCTGTAATGTTCATTGGAAAGTAGTCTACAAAATAATATATACAGTACATTTGTACCTAATTGTGCTGGATCGTCTGCAAAGTTAGCTCCCATTCCTGTAGGCACTCCCTTTATAGGATAAGTTTGCTGTTCTTCCATCAAGAGGTAGACCCAATTTCTCCATCCTGTTAACGTAAGCTGGACTTATGAATTGCTTTGGCAAATAGAACATGGCCAAACATAGGCCTCAAGAGGCCTTCTGGAATCTGCTCCTACTGTTTTGGAATACTGCCCTGAGACTCTCTTGGGAGAAAGCCAGCTCTGGCCTGGACTATAGATGCCACATGGATCAGAGACAAGTGCTCAGCTGAGGCCCCTTATTCACACAAGCCAGTGCATGCACCAACCACTTGAGGTGTGGTTGAGGCCATCTTAGATGACCTTGTCCCAGACAAGCTACCAGATGACCACCTCATGAATGAATCCAGACAGATGAAACCAGCACTATCGCCCAGCTATCACAACCCAAATTATTGACAAATAGAACTGGGTGCTGTTTGAAGCTGTCAGGTTTTGGGGTGGTGTTATATAGTACAAAAGATAGCAGAGAGAAGTCTACACAAAGCCATGTGTTTAAAAAAAAAAGGAAGCAAAAAATACAATTGACAATCAAAGATTTCTGCAGGAGAGTGCTTTTAGGCGGCAAAGATATTTGCCTTGGATATTGAAAGTGAAAATTGTGGCTCAGGAGTTAATGGCTTATCATATTACTATTTATTAAAAACTTGTATATTTCTCAACATTTTCTAAGCTAAACCTAGAAAGAAAGTCTGTTTTAAATGTTTATAAATATATGTATATATATATATTTATAACAGATGAAGAAAGTTTCAATTTCTTTTCAAATCAAACATTTTTTACCACAATCAGCTAACAGAAATTACTGCAACAAGAGTCAAGATGACATAAAATTAAGGATAAATGTTTGTTATCAGAAAACTTCATTGAATGTCACCGATGATGTTAGATACTATATTTTTTGTGAAAGGATAAAAAAAAGTAAATATTTTAATTTTACATTTTTTACAATCAAATGAATAAATTTTATAATATTAACTTACCGTGGTTTTAGTGCAGTATCCTAGGGCGATTTCATAGTGAATCTGATTTTTCTCTTGTAATATATTTGGGCCGTATGATTCCACAACAATGTACAGACCAACATTTTCTGGATAGACTATTTGAGCCCAAATGGACAGGTTCTGTCCCTTGTCCAAAAAGTAAAAAACATTTAAAATATTATTATGAAATGCCACGTAGGGGCATTTTTCTTTTGAAGTGAAATGTACACTTTGTGATTCCAGTTTTAAAGGATATTCCTGTGGCTGTACTGTGCCATTTTCAAAAACGTATATGAGATATATTTGAGCAGATGAACTCAATAAAATTAATGACTTCATTGTACTATTTGTCCATAAATGTAGTTTTATTGCAGCTCTGATATTGATCTTGAAATAAAACATTATGTTATTTTCCATTTTTACCACAATATTTCCATAATAATCTGGAAAAGAAGGAGAAAAGTTTGTGTTATTCTAAGTAACCATAAATCCATGCACTTTTAACCATAATAATTTCTTTTGTAGTAATGAAGGATTTATCTGTTTTGAGAAAATTAGAGTGTGCAGACACAAACCTGCAACTTTATGTGATGCTGGAGAGCTTCTCTCCCACTTCATAGTAGAACAATTCTTTTCCTGGATATATTTCTTCTTGTACTTATGACATCACTTTATATATGACACCACTTATATAAAAAGCTGGAGTTAGTGCACTAAATAATAATGAGCATAGACATGCAGGAATAGTATTATTAGGAAGCATTGTGCTATAGATGGAATTGTGTCCCCCTCCCCCAAAATGGATAGGTTGAAACCCCAGCTTGCATTGTGACTGTATTTGGTGACAATGTCTTTTGGGAGGTAATGAAGGCTAAACTAGGTCATAAGGGTCCTAGTCCAACATGACTGGTATTCTTGTAAGAGGAGGAAGACATAAGATCTCTCTGTGCATGCAGGCAGGGGATAGGCCATGTGAGGACACAGTAAGAAGGTGGCCCATATCTCCAAGCCAGGAAGAGGGTCCTCACCAGAAACCAACCTTGATATCATCTTGATCTTGGACTTCTAGGCTGCAGAACTGTGAGAACATACATCTCTGTTGTTTAAGCCATGCAGCCCATGACCTCTTGTTATGGTAGTTGTAGCAGACTGTACAACTGGGATAAAGAAATGGGTGTGTGTGTGTGTGTGTGTGTGTGTGTGTGTGTGTGTGTTGGTATGTCTTCAGGTTCACTCTATAAATAATAACCAACTTCCTTCCCTTAACAGAGTATTAGGTCTAAGTCACAGAGGTTCACAGACAATAAGTCTCAAATTCTTTGGTAGTAGCTGTATCTGTAAAATGAACAGTTGGACTAGTTGATTTCATAGCTTTTTTCCAGACACGACATTCTCCGTGGATAGCAAATTAGGGGTATACTTTCCCTAATTTAAAACAACAACAACAACAACACTTTAAGGGGACTGACTAAAAGGAGGAAGTTCAATTCATAGAGTGAGGAAGGTTCAGAGTGTATTGTGCTTATGCATCTTACATTTGAAATTTGAATAAATAAGTGGCATTTTCGCAAATTACTGTAAAACTCCTAAATCAGCAATGTCAATTGTTGTTAGGATCAGAATACTTTAATGAGACATCACTGTCCACATACATGTCCTTATAACCTTAAGCTCTCATGTAGTGATGATGTTGTCAGTAGGGTCCAACCATATGATAATGCTGGTGAAATTGTTATGTTGATTGGTAAGGTTAATATGCAGCTCGGAATAATTTTCAGAGTGTTTTAGTATAATTGCAAGGGTAAAATGCCCTTCCTGCTGAGGCAACATACACGGGGCATCAAACCCCAGCACTAACATGTCGGTGACTTGGGAAGTTGAGGTACTTTGGGCAACACAGTGACGAGGTAATTTTTCTCATATAACTTACTTTATAAACTTAATTTTGTTTTGTTTTTCCTCCCTCCAGGCTTACCAAATTCTTGGCCTGCTGTACTTTGTGTGTGTGTTTCTAGAAATTTCACCAGGTAGAAGGAGACAAAATGCAGGCAGCTGACCTAACAAAATCTATCTGGATGTTGAGTGAGAAAAGTACGTGCAGGATACACACAGTGTGATGATACATAAAACTCAAAACCTCACAAAACAAAAAATGTATGTTGCTCTTGGATTTTAGATAATGTCCAGGTCATGTGGTGATGCAGTCCTATCTTTTTCAGCCAGCCTTTTCGGTTGCCACTTTCGGGCTCACATACCACCTAGTGATTCACAACAAATTTCAGTTCTGCAAACTTACCATGTTCTCTCCTGCCTCTGGGTCTTTGCTACTTCAGCTCCCATCCTGACTGTTGATCTAATTTTTCTAATATGTACCCTTTTCCTGTTCTCAGTTGAGAAGGCATTTCCTCTATGCGGGCTTTCCTAATCTCATAAATCTGGACTAGATGTCACTCTCCTGCCTGTCACACTGCTCCTTAAAACATTATTTTTTTAAGATTTATTTATTTTAGAAAGAGAGAGCACAAGGAGGTGAGGGGCACAGAGAGAGGGAGACAAGCAGACTCCCACTGAGCAGGGAGCCTGATGTGGGGCTGGATCCCAGGCCCCTGGGATCATGACCTGAGCTGAAATCAAGAGTCGGATGCTTAACCGACAGAGCCACTCAGGCGCCCTGCTCATTAAAACATTACTAAATGAATTTTGGATTAAATGTGAAGTTAAGATGAAAATTAGGAATTATTTGCAAATGAGATTAAAAACACTATATATAAAGGTTTGTGGATGCAGCTAAAACAACAGTGAGAAGAATGTAGAGTCTTATGTTTATTTGTAGTTTTAAGTGCTTAGAAAACAAGACTGAAAATAAATGAACTAATCATTTACCATAAGAAGCAGGCAACAGACACCAAAGTTATAAAAAGAAAGCACAAGTGAAGATTCAAGAATGACAAAAGCAGAAATTAAGGAATTGAATAGAAAGAAGATTCGATAAACAAGCCAAGAGTTCCTTTCAAAGGAAAAGAAAACAAAACCAAAAAACCATAAGAATAAGAAACAATATTTTGCAAGCCAAAGTAATAAGGGGTGGGGTACAGACAACATCATAAATGAGAAAGGGAATACTATTACAGATGATAAGCAGTCTAAAAATTAAAATGGGAAACTTTGCCAAAAAGTTTATTAGAAAATCCAGATAAAATGAGTGATTTCCTAAGGAAACACAAACTTCTAAAATTGACTAAAGACACCCATCTACACCCGATGTGGGGCTTGGACTCATGGCCCCAAGATCAAGAGTCGCATGCTCCATCAACTGAGTCAGCCAGGCACCCTCATGACAACTTTTAAATAGTGGGTTGAGAAATGGAAATGCTGCAGGCTGAAGGCTTTTAAATTCAACTTTCATATGCTTATGGACAGGTTAGACTTTTTATTTCAGCATTTCCAAATGGCTCTCGGTAAAACATTCAGCCTTCTAGGTCCCTCTAAAACTTATCCCCTGTTGATTATTCTAACTTTATCTCCTTATCACTGTGGCCAGTGGCCTTATAAAAACACAAATATGATTCTGCTTCTCTTTTGCTCAAAACTCTTTAAAACCCTATATGGGCCTTAGGAGAAGGTCTGATTTCTTCACATGGCTTATGAGGACTCTCATAACCTGAACTTGATTTCTCCAGGAGAGATTTCTCCTTTTTCTCTATGGAGAACTCTGTTTCAGCAGTGAATTGTCTTTCAAGGCCTGTATTGTACCCTGTTGTCTCTGTCTCTGGGTTGTTGGGCACCCCATCCCCACTGTTGTCTTCACTGCCTAACTAACCTCTACCCATTCAGCAGGACTCAGCTTAGACAGCACTTCTTCAAGGAAGCCTTCTGTACCTCCCTCTCCCCTAGATTGGGTAAGGTACTCGATCTGTGTGCCTCTCTAGCACCTGATGTTGGCTCTGTCATAGCATTAGCCATGTTGCTTTATCGCATGTTTGTCTTTACCCTTTGCGATTTTGTAAACTCTGAAACAGTGGGAATTCTGGGCCTTCTGGGTGGCTCAGTTGGTTAAGCATCTGAATCTTGGTTTCAGCTCAGGTTGTGATCTCAGGGTTGTGAGCCCTGCGTGGGGCTCCATGCTCAGTATAGAGTCTGCTTAAGATTCTTTCTGCCCTCCCCCCTGCCCTTATACAAACACACTCTCTCTCTCAAATCAATCAATCAATCAATCAATCAATCTTTAAAAAAAAGAAGAAGAAGAAAGGGTGGGAATTGTGTCCAATTTCTACGCTATCTCCACCTCCCTGCAGAGCGCTTTACCAATAGTGCATGTTCAATGAATATTTGTTCATCCATTTATTCAAAAAAGGACCTATTATATATTATTTTAGACACTGTGGGCAAAGCGGCAAATATAACAAAGTCACACAGAGCTTGTTTTTTCATGGAAGATTCAGTGAATTTAGAATAAGCACACATGTAGTTTGTTAGGTAATGAGAAGCTCTGTGAACAAAACAAAGTGTAAGGGCCAGAGCACGGGAGCTAGGGCAGGGTCAGGGAAGAGCTCCCCAATCAGGTGGCATTTGGACTCAAACCTGAATTAAATGTAAGAGTCATGCAGACATCAAAGTGAAGAATTATCTGGCATATGAAACAGTAGCTATCCAAGGAATAGCAAAGAGCCCAGTCTGCAACGAGGTAACAGCAAACAGAGGGTTAAGTGACAGGAGAGGACATCAGAGTCTGGAGTCACACCACATACTGCTTTTCAGGCCATAGTAAGGGTGTTGGATTTTATCCAAATCCAAAGTGATATAGAAAGCCGAATGAGGGTTTTAAGCTGAGGAATAATGTGATTTTTGCATATGTTTTCAAAGGCTAACATTAGCTGCTAGGTGGACTCTAATGGTGGGGCTTGGGGTGGAAGGGTGGAGGCAGGGAGAGCATGTAAAAAGCTCTTGCATGTATGGGCTGGAGAGGACACTGGCTTGGACTGGAGTGGGACTGGTGGAAGGGGGTTGGCTTTTAGGTAGACGTTTTAGATAGAGCCAAGTGGAGCTGCCCAGGGATTAGTTGTGGGATGTGAAAGGGAAGGATTCAAGGATGAGGTCAAGGTTTTTGTAGCTGGAAAGGCTGGAAGAGGTGATATTTACTCGATAGGAAAGGACTAGGCAAGGAACAGGTTGAGGTAGGAGTGAGACTCAGGGACTCATTCTTGGATGTTAAATCTGAGATGCCTACTAGTCATCCAAGTGAAGGTATCCCAGAGGCAGTTGGGAATAGGAGCTTGGAGTCAGGATAGGAGTCATGGCCGGAGGGCAGAGTGCATGGAAACAGAGCTCCAGAAGATGTCTGAAAACTAGACCCTGAGGTACTTCTCCATTTGGGAATCAGGAAGATGAGGGATCAGGGAAAGAGGCTGAGGAGGCATAGCTAGTGAAGTAGCAGGAAGGGCAAAAAAGTGACACCTCAGAAGTCAGGTGACAAAAAGTTATTTCAAGAATCAGGCCCTGCTAGGGTCACCTGGGTGGCTCAGTCGGTTAAGCGTCTGCCTTCGGCTCAGCTCATGATCCCAGGGTCCTGAGATCGAGCCCCACATCAGGCTCCCTGCTCAGTGGGGAACCTGTTTCTCCCTCTTTCTCTGCCTGCTGCTCCCCCTGCTTATGCTCTCTCCCTCTCTGTCAAATAAATAAAATCTTTGGGGGAAAAAAGGAATCAGGCCCTGCTGAATGCCAGCTCATGGAGGATGGCTGAAAATTGGCCAATGGGTTAGCGAAGTGGAGGTTGTTAAGAACCCTGACAAGAGCACTTCCCATGGAGTATTTGATTAGAGTGGCTTCAAGATAAAGGGAGGAAAGATGAAGAAGTGAAACTAGGCAATATTTTTTAGAGTTTTGTTGTAAAGGGGAGCATAAAAATCAACTGGTTGGGAGTGATAGGTTGCCAGGTGATAGGCATCAAGAAAGACAAGGGGCGCCTGGGTGGCTCAGTTGGATAAGCATTTGACTCTTGATTTCAGCTCAGGTCATGATCCCAGAGTTGTGGGATTGAGCCCTGTGTCAGGCTCTGGGCTCAGTGTGGAGTCTGCTTGTCACTCTCCCTCTGCTCCTCCCCCTGCTCACACTCTCTCTCTCTATTTAATAACAAATAAATAAAATCTTTTAAAAGAAAGAATTACAGCTACATTTCCTTTAAATTCCATGGTTAGGGCTATCTCCTAACCACACTTTTTGAGGATTGAACTTCTTATTTCTTTGCATTGCCTATAATGTTTAGTATACTACCTCGGGAATAATAAGATTCAGAATAACTACTGTTAGCTGAAGGTTTACCACATGTCCAGTTTTATTCTAAACATTTTACTTACAATCCCTTATCCAATCAACACAACCACCCTATATTCTAGATTGGAAAATGAGACTTGCAAAGGTTCAATGACTTGCTCCTGGTTAGGAATATGGATGGGTCCATTCAACTCTACAACACCTGCTATAGGTTGAATTGTGTCCCTTAGGGAACGATGTTGACATTCTAATTCCCAGTATTACTTCAGAATGTGACCTTATTTGGAAATAGGATCAGTACAGAGGTAATCAGTTAAGATGAGGTCCCACTGGAGTAGGTTGGGCCCTGTGTCCTTGCAACAAGATGGCATGTGAGGACACAGGGAGAATGCTATGTTGTGATGAAGGCAGAGGTTGGAATGATGCAGCTGCAAGCCAAGGAATGGCAAGGTTTGCCAGCAAGCCACCAGAAGCTAGGAGGAAGCAATGAGAGAGCCCCCCTCTTTGGGTTTCAGAAGGAACATGGCATTGCTGACAACTTGAATGGGGACTTCAACTCTCTAAAACTGAGACAATAAATTTCTGTTGTTTTAAGCTACCCAGTTTGTGGTAGCTCTAGGGAGCCCTAGGAAATGAAGACAACACCATATCACCTCCTGCACTGAAAATGCTTGTGTAGGTTGTTAGTTAGTATCTGCTGAATGATCAAAATGAATCTATGGGAAAAACCCAAAACTTGAGTTTGCCATTTCACTATGTGAGATAACCCTAGTAGAACTTAAAAAGATATCCATTTTTAGGTGGTAAAAAATGCACTTTTACCTACCAAAAGCATCATATATGAGTGTATTTATAATTGTTACATCTTCATAAGGAAGATGTCTACTATAAAATTTAGAATAATTTTTGCAGAATGAGAATGTCTCACCTATGAAAATATCATGAATAATGCTGTTATGTGATAATCTTGATAGATTTCCAAATTCTGTAGGTGTTTGTAAAACTCCCGTCTCGGTGAAATTGTGATAACAATAGTAGATCCGATGTTTGTCCCGCAGTATTAAATCTGGCAGTGCTGCGTATATAAAATGTGGGGTTAAAAAACTGTCAGTAGAGACATCTAATGCAAAGTCTTGGTACATCCACTCTTCTGTATCTTCATTGTATATTACCACGTAAATTGTTTTGTTGATGTTACACGCAGTGCAGTAATTTAATAATAAGGCAAGTTCCAAAGGGTGTCCTGGATACTCGACATTGTGTATAGTCAGTGTAGCAGCTGATGATATATTTAGAAGATTTTTCAGTTTTTCAGTAGTTATTATTTTGACAAATTTAAGAAAAGTATATCCAAGATAAACTTCATTTTCTGTCCAGATTGCCATGCTACTTCTTCTTTTAGCCTATAACAAAATAGAAAATAATTAGAAGATCTTTGGTTTTAGGGACATTCCTAACAATTCTGGTCTTCTAATTTGCTATATTTAAAATGTAGTAACTACTAAGGTTTAGCTTTTAGTGTATTTCTGAATAATACTCCAGGCATTGAAATATATCACATAGAAATATATGTATTCATAAGTATAAATCATTTCAGCAATTTTATTCTTTGATATATATATATATAGAATATATATATATTCTATCTGTAGAAATAATTCATCTTAATTCCCTTTTAAACTGACCCTCAGAGAATATCAGCCTTCTCTTTTCTTATGTATTTATCCACTCTGGCCACGAGTGCCCCTTCCATGTTCATTACTGTCAAGATATAAAGACACTTCAAACATTAAGTTATTTTTGGAATTATAGTTTCCTTGGATATGGGATAAAGAGAAGACAGAACTGAAAACCTTAGACAAATCAATACCACCCTTTTATGAACACAGGCTGTTAGAGAGGAAGGCCACTGAGAGACTGCTATGTCTGAAATTCATTGGGCCTAATTTCATTTAGAGATCCAAGGTCCCCCTTTTTCTCTATCTCTCCTTCCCAACTGTTTCTAATTCTTAGAGATTTTTACTTAACATGTAACTTCTATGTTCATGACGACCAAAAGGAGTCTCTTGGGCACGTCTTGTCTCCTTAAGTTTATGTAATGTACACATATTTAGTAATGGATATACTCAAACAGGATGTAGACAGATATCAAACTGGTAACCAAAGAAACAGACTATTTGGTAAAGAGTCATTTCAGTAAAAAGTCATTTTATCAAATGAAGATTCAATTTTAAGTCTAGAGTTTATGTTGCTTTAAATGAGTGTGAGACAATCCTTGAAGAGGAAATATATTAGTAACAAAATGATGAGCCCTTCATAGAAAAGACACATAGTTATTTTTATTCTTGGCAGAGGGATGGGAATCCATCATAAATATGACAGATGGGAATTCCAAGGAATGAGTTTTTACCCACCACAAACTTTCCCATAGATCTTCACTTAGTGAAGTGAAGCCAAAAGCTTTTGGGACAAGGCAGGGGAGCTGATAGATTCCCCTGAGGCATTCAGGCCTCTCCCAAATATAAAGCAGTAATCCTCTGAAGACAAGGAGGGGGCAGGCATCAAGGCAGCAAAGTTGAGAGAAATCCGTCTGCATTCTGGATTCTCAGCTACCATAGGCTGGGAGTGGGTAAGAGAGCTGAGGGAAACTCTCCCTCTGACACATGGTTGGCCTTTACAGACTCAGGACAGGGAAGCAACAGCGTGAGATAGAGAGATCTCCCAAAGCATGAAAATCTGGAGCAAGATGAGAGAGGAAAGAATCCCTCAGTGATCAAAAAGTTGGCGGGCTAGGCTGTAGAGCAGAGACAGCTCTCCTGGGTTTGGAAAGGTGGTGGCCAGTTGTAAAGTACGAAGAGATCTCTGGAATCTTGTCAGTGTTAAGAACCCAAGCGTGGCTAAAGAGAAAAAAACTCATAAAAATGCTGAAGAACCTAGTGGAAAAGATGGGCAACATGAGGGCAGAGATAGGGAATTTCAGCTGAGATATGTAAATGATAAAAAATAAGTGAAAATGCTAGATATAAAAAATATGATATCAGGAATAAAAAAATTATTTGATGGATTCAAGAGTAAAGTGGGAAAAGCCAAGTAGATAACTTGAAGACAGTTTAATATACAAACAGAAATACAAAGAAAGAAGTAGGGTTAAAAAAAGAATAAATAGATTGAGATCTGTGGGACAATATTAAACAGTATCATATATGTGTTTTTAAACTCCTAGAAGGAAAGTAAAAACAGAATGGTGCAGAAGAAATATTTGAAGAGATAATGTCCAAGAACACCCCTAAATGAACGAATGACATTATCCCAGAAATCCAAGAAGCTCCCTTGAACCACAAACAGGATACATACAAGGAAATCACACCTAATCACATAATAGAAGTGCTGAAAACCAAAGATAAAGAGCAAATTCTGAAAGCAGCTACAGATAAAAAGATACATTGTATATGTGAGAACAACGGCATGAATAATGGCTGACTTCTTACCCAAAATGGTAAGAGGCCATAAGATAATGGAATGATGTTTTTATAAATTACTTTAAAAACAACAAAAACCAGCTGTCATCCTATAATTCTGTATTCAGTGAAAAATATCCTTCAAAAATGAAGGGAAAAAAGACTTTTATACAGACAAATGCTGAGAAAACTTATTATACAAGAAAATTCAAAGACATTCTTCAGGCTGAATGGAAATGAGTTCGGGAAGAACTCTGGATATGCAAACAGAAATAAAGCATACTCAGGAGGATATGTATATATAAAAGACGTATTTTGTTACCACCTGATATTTATATACCTATATATCTTTATGACAATTGACATTTTTAAAGATTTATTTATTTATTTGAGAGAGAGAGAGAGCACAAGCAGGAAGGGTGGGGGAAGAGGGAGAGAGAATCTCAAGCAGACTCCAGGTTGAATGGGGAGCCCAACTCGGGGCTTGATCTCATGGCCCTGAGATTATGAACCAAAACCAAGATTCTAACATTTAATTGACTGCACCACCCAGGTGCCCCATATGACAACTGACTTTTTAAAGCAAAAATATTAACAATGCATTGAGATTTATAGCATATTTAGAAGTAAAATATGAGATAAGAGTACAAAGGGTGGGTGGGGTATAAATGAAATCATATAGTTATAAGTTTCTTAACACTGTTGTGAAGTGTATATTTGGAATTAGACTCTGATAAATTAAAGATGATTGTTGTATAGCCAAGTGCAACCACTAAAAACTAGTTTTGAATAAAAAAGAATCAACACAGTAGAAAACACAGAGATACTGAAAAATACATGATTCATTCAGAAGACAAGAAAAGAGAAACAAAAGAACAGGTGAGATTTATAGAAAACAAATACAAAGATGGTAGACCTAACTCCAACCATAGCAATAGTTACGTTAAATCTAAGTGGACTGAATACTAGAACTTTAAGGCACGTGTTGTCACAGTGGAGAAGAAGGAAGACTGCAGTTTATAAGAACTATAAAGCCACAGATAGGTTGATAGTAAAAGGATCAAATACAACCATACACCATATAAGCATGAAACATAAAAAAGCTAGTGCATACCCTCTAAAAGAGTTCAGATAGTAAGATTGAACACACCAAAAATTGGTGAGATATGGAACTAAATGAAAAAAGCTGCTTTAAATATTTTGTCTTAATTACTATAGCTTTATAATAAAGTTTGATATGTGATAGAATACTCTGCTACTCCATCCCCTTCCAACCCTCAGCCCTTTACTCTTTCATATATACTTTAGAATCAGTGTATTGAGCTCCACAAAGTAACATTGCAAATTTGATTAGAATTGCATCAAATCTATATAGATAAATCTGGGAAGAACTGAAAAGCTTTTAATATTCTGTATTCTAATCCATGAACATGATATAGCTAGCTATGTATTAAGATCTTTATTAATACTTTTTTAAAGCTTTTTATTTATTTATTTGAGAGAGAGAGAATGAGAGAGAGAGAGCACGAGCGGGAAGAGGGTCAGAGGGAGAAGCAGACTCCCTGCTGAGCAGGGAGCCCGATGTGGGACTCGATCCTGGGACTCCAGGATCATGACCTGAGCCGAAGGCAGTCGCTTAACCAGCGGAGCCACCCAGGCGCCCTTTATTAATATTTTGATAATATTTTATTTTTATCTTAACCAAGATCTTATACACTTTTAGTGGCATTTATTTTTTTATATTTTTAAAGATTTTATTTATTTGTTTGACAGAGAGACAGCGAGAGAGGGAACACAAGCAGGGGGAGTGGAAGAGGGAGAAGCAGGCTTCCCACGGAGCAGGGAGCCCGATGCGGGGCTCCATCCCAGGACCCTGGGATCATGACCTGAGCCGAAGGCAGACGCTTAACGACTGAGCCACCCAGGCACACCCAGTGGGATTTATTTTTAGATATCTGTATTTTTTTTGTTTTATCTTGAATTTCCTTATGACTTTTAGAATCAACTCTCAATTTCTATTGTGTATATGAGAACAAAGACATGAATAATGGCTGCCCACTGGGATTGTTATGATGTGTGCTGAATTTCTCAAGTATAGACATCTTAACTGTAGAGAGTCTTCTCACCCATGAACCAATCTCTCCATTTAAGTCTTTTATTTCACTCAGTAATGTTTTGTAGTCTTGTGTGTGTGTGTATGTGTGTGTGTGTGTGTGTGTGTGTGTGTGTGTGGTATATGTGTGGTGTCTGTGGTATGTGTGTGTGGTATGATTTTTTTAAAGTTTTAATTTAAATTCCAGTTAGTTAACATACAGTGTAATATTAGCTTCAGGTGTATGATATAGCTCTTCAACACTTCCATACATCACCTGGTGCTCTTCATGACAAGTGCACTCCTTAATTCCCATCACCTATTTCACCTATCGCCCCACCACCTGCCCTCTGGTAACCATCAGTGTGTTCTCTGTGATTAAGTGTCCGTTTCTTGGTTTGGCCCCCCCCACCCTTTTTTCCCCTTTGCTTTCTCCCAATGCGTGATATTTTTGATCGGGTGACAGAAATTGTGACTATTACCTTGTTGAGTGCTGAATATTTTTTATAAATATGCTTGAGTTTTGTTCTGAGATTTAATTAAGTTACTGGGAAACATTTGAATCCTTCTGGGTCTTGTTTTTAAGATTTGTTAGATAGTCTGGTGATATTTATTCCTCAGTACTGAGGCAAGACTTTTAGAGCACTCTACCCAATGCCCCATGAATCACTATGAGCATTTTCAATTTGGCTGGTTAGAAGAGGTCCTATTCCCATCCCTGTGTAAGTTATCAATTCTATTCCCCTGCCCATTCAGTCATCCCTTTCCCCAGATTGGACAGTTTCCCCACATCCATACACTTATTAGTACTCTGCTGAATACATGAGGGGAACCCTTTGCACATCTCTGGAATTCTGTGTGCAGCTCTTTCATTGCTGATATTCTGCTTTGCAAACTCCAGCCACCTGTTCTCTCCTGTCAGCTCCACTTCTGAACTCAGGGAATCTGCTAAACTCTGCTTGAGTTTCCCATGTCCTTGTTCCATAATCTGGGAACTTTCTCAGGAGGTTAATCTAGGGCTCATCTTGATTTACAATGTCTTGAGAGGGATCATTTCATACATTTTGTTCAGTTTTTGTGTGTGTGTGTATTATGCAGGAAGGTAAATATATAGTCCCTGCTTTTTAACTTCATCTTGACCAGAAGTGGAAGTTTCTAATATAAAAATTTAATGCTATAAATTTCCCTCTAAGAACTGCTTTAGCAGCATTCCATAAAATTTGATACCTTATACTCTTATTTTCATTCAGTTAAAAGACTTTTTAAATTCCCTTAAAATGTCCTATTTAACACAAATCATTTAGAAGTGTACTGTTTAATTTCCAAGAATTGGGATATTTCCAGATATATTTCTGTTATTGATTAATTCCATTGTGGTTAGAGAACATTCTGTAGTTGATTTAAATTCTTTCAAATTTGTTGAGGTTTGTTTAATGCCTCCGTATATGGTCTATCTTGATAAATGTTCCATGAACACTTGCCAAGAATATGTATTCTGCTGTTGTGGGTAAAATGTTCTATACATTTTAATTAGATTCAGTCAGCTGCTCAGTACTTCTATCCCCTTGCCTATTTTCTGCTATTCTATTTTCAACTGTACTTAGGATTTGTTAATTTCCTCTTTTAATTCCATCAGTTTTGATATGGTTTTAATATGTCGTATTTTGATTTTCAGTCAGTTAAATATTATTTCTAATTCCCTTGAAAATGTCTTTGTCCAAAGGGTTATTTAGACATTTATTTGTAAATTTTCAAATACCTGAGGGTTTTCTAGATATATTTTTTAAAAAATTGATTTCTAGTTTAATTCTGTTAAGATCAGAGAACGTACTTTGACTTCTATTCTTTTAAATATATTAAAATTTGTTTTATGTTCCAAAATATAGTCTATCTTGGTTAATATTCCATGTCTACTTGAAAAGAATGTGCTTCCTGCTGTTGATAGGTGGAGTATATTCTACAAATGTACTATTAGATCAACAGATAGTATTACTCTTGGGTCAGCAAACTTTTTCTGGAAAGGGCCATATAGTAAATATTTTAGGTTTTGGGCCACATAGTCTCTGTTGGAAATTTTCATCAGTGCTATTGTGCAAAAGCAGGCAGAGATAATACATAAACAAATGAGCATGGCTGAGTTCCAATAAAGCTATTTACAAAAAAAGGTGGCAGAGTGGATTTGACTGATGAGCAATAATTTTCTGACCCCTGCTGTTTCTTTGTACATTTTTGGAATTTTGTGCTTGTTTTATCTATTCCTGAAGAAGGAGTGTGGAAATCTTCCAAACAATTTGTTGATTTATCTATTTCTTTTTTCCATTCAATTAATTTTGTTTCTTGTATTTTGAAGATTTGTTGTTAGGTGTATCACATTTAGGATTGTTATGTCTTCTTGATGAATTGGTCCTTTTATCATTATATAATGTCCTTCTTTATCCCTGAGTATTTTCCTAGCTTATTTGATATTAATAAAGCCATTCTATCTTTCTTTTTTTTTTAAGATTTTATTTATTTATTTGAGAGACGGAACACGATTGTGGGGAGAGGAGGCAGAGGGAGAGGGAGAAGCAGACTCCCTGCTGAATAGAGAGCCTGATGGATCCCAGGACCCCGGGATCATGACCTGAGCTGAAGGCAGGCACTTAACCAACTGAGCCACTCAGGTGCCCTCTCTTTCTTTTAACTAGTGTTTTTATGATATAGCCTTTTCCAATATTTTACTTTTAATTCAACTGCATCATTTTATTTTAAATGAATTTCTCATAGAATGTATACAGTTTGGTCTTTTTTAAAAAATCCAATTTATTCATCAATTGATGGACACTTGGGCTGTTTCCATAATTTGGCTATTGTCAACAATGCTGCTATAAACATTGGGGTACGTGTATCCCTTTGAATTAGTGTTCTTGTATTCTGTGGGTAAATGCCCAGTAGTGAAATTGTTGGATCATAGAGAAGTTCTATTTTTAACGTTTTTTATTTTTATTTTTTTAAACATTTTTTATTTATTTGACAGAGAGAGCACAAGCAGAGGGAGAGAGAGGGAGAAGCAGACTCCCTGCTGAGCAAGGAGCCCGATGTGGGACTCGATCCCAGGACCCTGGGATCACGACCCGGGCTGAAGGCAGCTGCTTAACCGACTGAGCCACCCAGGCGTCCCTATTTTTAACGTTTTTTAAAAGATTTTATTTACTTATTTGAGAGAGAGATAGAGAGAGAGAACACAAGAGGGGGTAGGGTCAGAGGGAGAAGCAGGCTTCCCGTGGAGTAGGGAGCCCGATGTGGGACTCTATCCCAGGACTCTGGGATCATGACCTTGAGCCGAAGGCAGTCACTAAACCAACTGAGCCACCCAGATGCCCCTATTTTTAACTTTTTGAGGAACCTCCATACTGTTTTCCAGAGTGGCTGTACCAGTTTGCATTCTCACCAACAGTGCAAGAGGGTTCCCCTTTCTCCACATCCTTGCCAACACCTGTTGTTTCTTGTGTTGTTTATTTTAGCCATTCTGATGGGTGTGAGATGATATGTCATTGTAGTTTTGATTTGTATTTCCCTGGTGATGAGTGATGTTGAGCATCTTCTCAAGTGTCTGTTGGCCATCTGGTTGTCTTCTTTGGAAAAATGTCTGTTCATATCATCTGCCCATTTTTAAATTGGATTATTCATTTTTTTGGGTGTTGAGTTTTATGACTGATGAATGGATAAAGAATTTGTGGCATACACACACACACACACACACACACACACACAATGGAAATGGAACATTACTCAGCTATAAAAAAGAATGAAATCTTGCCATTTGCAATGATATGGAAGGAGCTAGAGAGTATTATGCTAAGTGAAATTAGTCGGAGAAAGACAAAAACCATATGATTTCGTTCATATGTGGAATTTAAGGAACAATACAAATGAGCAAAAGGAAAGAAAATAGAGAGAGAGAGAGAGGCAAACCAAGACAATCTAATGGTTATCAGAGGGGAGGTGGGTGGAGAAATGGGTGAAATGGGTGAAACTCAGGACCCTGAGATCAAGACCTGAGCCAAGATCAAGAGTTGGGATGCCCAACCGACTGAGCACCCAGGTGCCCCCAAATAACTGGAACATCAAAAACTTTAAAAAATATATCCAATTTGACAATTGACACCTTTTAATTAGTGCTCTGGCCATTTAAATTTAATGAAATTATTGATACATTTCTATATAGCTCTACCATTTTATTAGTTTGTATTCTCTGTTTTTGTCCCAGTGTTTCCCCTTTCTGCCTTCTTTTGGATTATTTGAAAAAAATATTTTTAGTATTCCATTTTAATTTATATATTGATCATATACTTTTAAAAAATATTTTATTTATTTATTTGACAGAGAGAGACACACAGCGAGAGAGGGAACACAAGCAGGGGGAGTGGGAGAGGGAGAAGCAGGCCTCCCGCGGAGCACTGAGCCCAATGCGGGGCTCAATCCTAGGACCCTGGGATCATGACCTGAGCCAAAGGCAGATGCTTAACGACTGAGCCACCCAGATGCCTGAT